>NC_047655.1:6675265-6892361 GCF_902201215.1 Prunus dulcis | reverse complement strand
GTATGTCTGCCAACTGCTCCTCTGTCCTGCAGTATTCAAGTGCAACTTCTCCTTTCTCAATTGACTCTCGAATGAAATGGTACTTGATGGCAATGTGCTTTGTACGATCATGACTCACTGGATTTTTCCCAATGGCAATGGCAGATTTGTTGTCACAATATAATTTGGTGCCACCTTCTTGCTTTTCGCCAATGTCTTCAAGTATCCTTCTAAGCCATACAGCTTGTGATGCTGCCTTAGCTGCTGCAATGTACTCTGCTTCAGCAGTAGATTGTGCCACCACATTTTGCTTCTTTGATGCCCATGAACATATGCCGGAACCAAGTGAAAAAACATAGGCCGACGTGCTCTTCATATCGTCAAGACATCGTGCCCAATCACTGTCTGTGTAACCAATAAGCCTTGATTTTTCTACTGCTGTAAACAAAATTCCATAATCAAGTGTGCCTTGCAAGTATCTCAACACCCTTTTTGCAGCTCTAAAATGAATCTGACTTGGCTCTTGCATATAACGTGAAAGTAAACTTGCAGCAAACATAATATCTGGTCTAGTTGCCGTAAGATACAAAAAACTACCGACCAAACTTCTGTACTTCTTAGCATCTGCCTTCTTTGCACCATCAAACTTCCTCATTTTCTCATTTGCTATCAAAGGAGTAGCCACTGATTTGCAGCCCAGCAAATTGAACTTTTTGAGAATATTTTCAGCATATTTCTTTTGAGAAATGAAGATCCCATTTTCAGTTTGAGAAACTTCAATTCCCAAAAAATAATGAAGTAATCCCAGATCACTCATCTCATAGGTGCTCATCATATCCTTCTTGAACTGTTGGATCAAGTGTTCATCATTGCCCGTAAAGATCAAATCATCAACATACAATGAAACAATAAGAATAGAAGCTCCCTTCTTTAGGATGTAAAGTGTGGGCTCACTTTGGCTCTTTTGAAAACCACTATGTGAAAAATACTTATCAATTTCAGCATACCAAGTTCGGGGCGCCTGCTTTAGCCCATAAAGAGCCTTTTTCAACTTGTAAACTTTGTCTTCTCCCCCCTCAACAAGAAAACCTTGGGGTTGCTCAACATAAACCTCTTCTTTGAGCACTCCATTCAAGAATGCTGACTTCACATCAAGCTGATAAATCAACCAATTCTTTTGGGCAGCAAGAGCAATCAAAGTTCTAATTGTTTCAAGTCTTGCGACAGGAGCAAAAATTTCAAAAAAATCAATACCTGGCTTTTGAGTAAAACCTCTAGCCACGAGCCTTGCTTTGTGCTTTTGAATGCCTCCATCTTGATTAAACTTTGTCTTGAAAATCCATTTGACTCCAATCACATCTCTGTCTTTTGGAAGATCCACAAGCTCCCAAGTTTGATTTTTCTCGATCATTCTTATCTCATCCTTCATTGCTTTCACCCATACTTCATGCTTCTGGGCTTCTTCAAAGCTCTCTGGTTCTATACCAGAAAAGTTGCAAGTCTCATAAATATCATTCAAGCTTCTGGTTCTTAGTGGAGGACTTTCTGATGAAGAATAATTTGGGGAAACAGGTTCAGCGTTTGAATTGTTTCCGGCAGCTGCTGGTGTTTGAGGAGTGGCTTCTTCTTCTTGATGCTCTCCTAGAATCTCCCTTTGCTCTTGCACTAAAGCATATGGCATTTCCTGCACTTTATTTTCATTCCAATCCCATCTTGCTTTTTCATTAAAAACAACATCTCTACTCACAATTAACTTCTTAGTTTCAACATTATAAAGTCTGTAGCCTTTGGTGCTGGAACTGTATCCAACAAAGATGCATTTTTGGCTTTTATCATCAAATTTAGTTCTCTTTTCAGCAGGAATATGAGCATAACAGATACATCCAAAAATTTTGAGATGTCTTACCGAAGGCTTGAAACCACTCCAAGCTTCAAATGGAGTCTTGTTCTTGACAACTTTAGTTGGACTTCTGTTGAGAATATACACTGCTGTAAATACAGCTTCTGCCCAAAAACGTTTGGGTAGTCCTTTCTCATTCATCATTGAAGTAGCCATCTCAACAATTGTTCAATTTTTTCTCTCTGCGATCCCATTTTGTTGGGGACTATAGCTTGCTGTCAATTGCTTCCAAATTCCTTCATCTTTGCAATAATCTTCAAATTCTTGAGAGGTATACTCACCTCCTCTGTCACTTCGCATAACTTTAATGGTGCTGCCACTTTGCTTCTCCACTAATGCTTTGAATCTTTTGAACACAACAAAAGTTTCTGATTTTTCCTTCAAAAAATAAACCCAAGTCATCCTCGAAAAGTCGTCAATAAAGGTGAGAAAATACCTGTATTGACTTAAAGATGGAGTTTGCATTTTGCCACAGATATCAGTGTGTATAAGTTCCAGTGGTGCTTTTGCTCGCCACGTGCTTTGTCGAGGAAAAGAATTACGGTGTTGCTTGCCCATAATGCACCCTTCACATACATCGGTTGTTTCTTTAATTTCCGGCAGCCCGTTCACCATACTATTCTTCTGGAGTAGCTTCAGCCCCTGGAAGTTTAGATGACAAAATCTCTTGTGCCATAACCAAGAGTCCTGCACAACATCAGCTTTCATGGCAGCAACTTCAGCATATTGAAATTCAATGGGGAAATTTCTATTCCTCTCCATTTTCACCTTTGCAATCACCATCTCAACTGCATTTTTATCATAAATGATGCATGCACCATCTTGAAAAACAAGACGATAGCCATTCTCCACAAGTTGTCCAACACTAAGCAAATTTTGACTTAGTTTTGGAACAAGCAAGACATCATGAATCTGCTTCATCCCCTTCTTAGTTTTGACAGCAATTCTTCCTTTTCCTTTTGCCTCCACAATAGCACCATTACCCATTTTGATATTTGGAGTAGCTGAAGTATCCACATCAAGAAAAATATTTTCATTTCCTGACATGTGGTTGCTGCATCCACTGTCAAGATACCAGATGCTTTCTTTTTCCTCAAGGGCAGATAAACAAGTAGAGAACAAGTTTTCATTTCCATCATCATCATTCTTACTTTCAGAAAAATTTGCTTGGTTTGCTTTCTTGAATCTGCAGTTCTTCTCAACGTGCCCAAATTTGTTGCAATGATGGCACTTTGGCTTTCCATGGTTCCAACAATTTGATGTATCATGATTTGTTTTGTTACAAATCCTGCAGGAAGGCTGATTATCTTCAGAATTCGTACTTTTCCCATTCTTGGATTCATCTCTTTTGCTGGATTCTCCTTTCTTCCACCTTCTTTGCTCCCCCGTTCGCTGGTCATCTCTAGAATTGCCTTTCTTGGAGGACTTTTGAGATTTGAAACTTAGTTTTGATTGGAAAGCACTCTCAACAGATTGATCATTTCGTGTCAACCTTCTCTGCTCGTGAGACTTTAAAGAACCCATCAATTGTTCAATTGATAAGGTGGTGATGTCCTTGCACTCTTCAATAGCAGCAACAATGGGATCATATTTTTCAGGCAAGCTGATCAATATTTTTTCAACAACCCTCTGGTCAGATATCTCCTCACCAAGTGTTCTCATTTGATTCACAACTTCAGCTAGTCTGGAGGCATAATCTTGGATGCATTCAGATTCTTTCATCTTCATATTATAGAACTCCCTGCGCAAAGTCTGTAGCTTGATTGTTATGGCCTTGCTGTCACCTTGAAACTCCTTTTCTAATGTATCCCAGGCTTCTTTTGCTGTTTTAGCTCTTGTAATTCTTGGAAAAATGTCTGAAGTGACTCCGTTCTGAATCTTGGAGAGAGCCTTGGCATCTTTCATGACTTCTGCTTCGAACTTCTCTATTTCTGCTGCTGGAAGCTGACTTAGATCCTCTGGTTCTTGAAGCCCTCTTTCAACGAAGCTCCAAAGACCTTCTGACAACAGTATAGTTCTCATCTTCACCTTCCAGAAATTATAATTTCCACCTCCAAAGATTGGGAGAATAGAGTAGGAAACTGATGGACCTTCTTTGGCTCCTGATGACATCTTCTAGAATTGATTTCAACGCCCAGATATGATCGAACGCTGCTCTGATACCAGTTGTTGGTTTTGTGATGGAATATGAGGTGCTGGAAATATGAGTTGCTTCAGCAGAGCTCTTTGTATTCTGATTCACTTAGCTTGTGTTTACAAAGATAAGCTCAGAGGCTTTTTTAAAAGAGAACAAATATTCTAGAGAATACTTCCTAGAGAACCTAAAAGACATTGCATAGGAACTCTACCAAATTAATTAAGGACAGCTACAGCTGCTGCAATAAATAGAGTTATTCTAGAGAATGAAGGAAGTGCATTAATTCCAACACCCCCAACCTCGACGGTTTTAGATTTACTCCCCAGCACCACCTGGTTGTGCTTCAAAAAAGGTGGTTGATCTCAACCAAGCCGAACACCATTGCTGGAACACTCCTTTATTGCAATCTCTCTTTTTCCCAGATGAAGTGGAGCTAATTCATAGTATACCTCTCAGCATGCGGCATCCACCGGACCAACTAATCTGGCACTATGATCGCGAGGGGAAATTTTCAGTTCGTAATGCATACCGTGTGGCTCAACATTTTCTTGGCAGTTCAACCAAGACCACGGCTTCAGCTTCTAACACTTCTACAGATTCTATACTTTGGTGGACACTATGGAAGGCTAATATTCCAGCAAAAGTGAAGGTCTTTTGGTGGCCTGTGTGCCTCAATATTCTCCCCACTCATGATAATCTTGCTCAAAAAAAGGTCCCTATTAATGGTGGCTGTGTTCACTACGGCCTCATGTTGGAAACAACACTCCATGTGCTTCGCGATTGCCCTTTTTTGCCCGCTGCAGCTAGCTTAGCTCGTCTCTAGGTTGCTTACGTGATTTGGAGATGATGTCATTGGTCAAGGATTGGGTCAGCCACTGTTTTAGATCTTTAACCCCTGCTGATCCTGGTTTCTTTTTCATGATGGGGTGGTCATTATGGGAGCAACGAAATGGTTTACTATGGAACAATAAAAGTTCATGCCCAAGCCTGGTAGGCCGTTTTGCACATAATAAACTACTTGAGTATCTTCAAGTTAATAGGCCTGGTGGGACACCTTATTCCAACCAAGACCAGGTCCAACGATGGACTAAACCACCCATGAGGCATCTCAAAATCAACGTGGACGGTGCATAGAATGCCACCACCAAATCGGGTGGGGTTGGAGTGGTGATTCACGATTCAGCTGGGGCCTTCATTTGCAGGAAGGGCTTGGAAGTTTGATAATATTTTTTCAGCTTTACAAAGTGAGGCCTCAGCACGAGAAGGTGTGGTTTTGGCAGTTGAAAGGGGTTTAACTAATATTTGTTTTGAGAGTGATTCTCTCCAGATCGTTACGGCACTTGGATGCTCATCTTTGGACAGATTCTTTATTGGCCCTATCTTAGAGGACTCTAAGTTTTTGTTGTTACAAATCATTGGAGAAGGCTTTGCCCATGTCGACCGGACTGCAAATGAGGCTGCTCATCGCACTGCTCGCTTTGCTTTACACCTTGGAACACCCATCTCTTAGTTCGAGGAACCTCCAGATTTCCTAGTTGATGTTTATTTGAGGATTGTAACAAGTGGTTTTTACGGGTATGATCCTAGGGGAACGGGGGGTACTCTACCGGTGGTTAGGTTCCTGCTCCTGCTTGCAGTTGAGCGGGTAAGGCTACTCAGTTAGACCGATGACTGAGCCCGTATATGTAAAGAAACTCGCCTAATCCCGGAAGACATTTCCCAGTTTTTGTACTAGTTACGCTTTTCCTATAAATAAAATCATATCGTTATTCTCTCAAAAAAAAAAAAACAAAAAAAAAGATAGTTTGGTTCACCCGATTTGGGCCTAAGCCCAATTCCTTTTTCTTTTGCATTTTCTCAACTTTGTTAGCTCAATTACAACAAAAAGAACTTATAACTTGTTACCTTTTCTTTTTTCTTTTTCTAGCATATCGAACCATCATAAAATTCAAGATGTTATAAAACTTCAAAGTTCAATAACTAATATAGTTACAATTCAAATATCAATAACTCAAAGTTACATCCATTCAACATCCATATCTAGTTATTATCTAATGAGAGAACTACACATGTAAAATTAAATATACAAGTATACAATACTGTTTGATTTAGGCCAGTTTGCAAAAGCTCACAATTGAACCAAAATAAATCATTGCAGTTCAGTTTGTTTTTAAACCATTAAAAAAAATTTTTTTTTTAAATCAAAACCAAACTAAACTGACCATTACTATTCGAATTGTTGAATCTGGTTAGGTTCGGCCAGATTGAAGACCACCACTATACACAAACTTGTGTTCCCTACCTCTGAAGTATCTTGTAAATATCATATTGTTTGTATAAATAAAAATAATAATTGCAATTATACCTATTTGTTAAGTTACTAAATTGGCTATTGTTGGCAATGATCTCACGAGAAGAAATAATTAAGCTTATAAATTAATAGAGTATGTTTGGTTTGAAAAACTTCCTGATCTAATTCAGAAAATGTACCTTTCTTTAAACTTTCAATAAATTTCGTCTTTCTAAAATTAAAAACAAAAATTATTTACTTTGGTTTTTTTAAGGAGTCATGCTAGGGAGACCAACTTTAGATACCAACTTGTGTACCAACTCTCTAATAGAGGTGGAGCCCACCAATACAATGAGTCACACAATCTATTAGAGAGTTGGTACACAAGTTGGTATCTAAAGTTGATCTCCCTAGCAATTTTCCTTTTTTAAGTGTACTAAACTCAGATATATTATACAGATGCTAACATTAAATACTCCAAACCTGTATACTATTGCAATAAAATTTGTATTTATAAGAAACAGAACCATGTCAATACTTAAAACAAAATAAATATTTTATCACATATACTGTAGGACCATGTCAGTACTTAATAGTTACATAATTACTTTATTAGAAAAAGGAGCTAACGTTGAAAATTTTACAAGAAGAAGCAAAAACACATGCTTCTCAGATTCACTGCCATCCTCCTTGCCAAAGTGACCCTAAGCTTTATGCAGACTGCCGCTGGAACGAAGAGGCGGGCCATGGATGGCACGAAGCCGCCGCCTGGTTCGCTCCATGGGGTCCTTCTGCTCCTCAGCACCGACATAGTTAACCAGAGTTACCGCTAAAATTATCACCCCCAAGCACAAAACTGCATAACACTGCCTACCCAACTTGCCCAACAAGCCCTCTGCTATCTCCATATCTCCCAATCAAATTTCTCTCTCTTTCTTCTTTTGGAAATTGATATGAATTTCTTGTATGTGATAATATTTATAAGGAGGAGGCCGAAGGGTCAAAAGGGTACTCGGAGTTTTGATCAGAGGCGGCAAAGAAACAAGGGGAGTAGGAGGCGGCCGCCGCTGAAAGCAGAGGAAAACCAGGGGTTGTTTGTATAAGCGTTTGATGAGGCAGTGGCTGTCGTTTTGCAGCAGACTTTTATTTCGAAACTGAAAGCTTTCTTGTTATTTTTTATGTCTTTTGTGGGGTTTTGGGGCTTTTAAATTAACATGGCAGCAAAATGGTGGGTTTTGGGGCGTGAACACACCGAGAGTTTGATGCTGAGGGTTATCCATTTGTGCTAGCTTCCAAATTTTAGTGATCTTTGGTGCGATGCAGGCATTGGTTGGTGCAATTTAGAGTTGATCACCAAGCCAGAGTTTAAACCGCCCCCACCTTGAGGTTAACTTTGTAGTAATTTGTTAGAATTCACACCAATTAGTGTGTTTATTTATCCCGACAACGGCTTCAAAAAATTTAAGGAGATTTTGGAAAATGCCAAGGGAGAGAGAAAATTTTTAAAAGAAGCCTAAATTGACAAAATTGCCCTTATTTATTTTTAGATTTCCTAAGGAATCTTTTACATTTGCATTTCTTTGATTTGAAAGTTGAGAGGTTTTTTTATCTTTTTTGAAAAAGTTTTGGCTTTTTCTAAAAATGAAAGTTTTTTTGAGATTAAAACCTAAATTTAATTATATAGTTTTATTGGCATGCGATGTTTTAAAACTTTAAGATCAAATTTAATTGTAGAGTTTTTCGTCTCTCTTCTAAATTGTTCCTCAAATTAAGAGTGTTGATAGGAGGATAGAAAAAAAAAAAAAAAAAAAAATCACTGTTATATATGTGTATATGTGTATATACACTGGCGAACCCATTAATATTTTAACGGAGGTGCAATTTTGAAATGCTAAAAATTCTTTATGGATTGAACATCTAAGGTTTTTACTTAGATTGACCTTAGGTCTCTTCGTGCATTCATATCATAAATAAAAAATTATTTTATGTAAAAATATTGACTAAGTATGAAAAATGGTTTTTCGGAATAATTATTTTCTCAAGATAATTTTTGGCGGCTTTTATTCCTTACACATCAAATAAGAAATCTTGATTTTATGGGATTTTAGTATAAAGTATATATTGACTTAATGAGCCGTCATTTTTATCTAAATCGTATTTTGCACTAAAACCGATTTTTCATATTTGATTTGATGGGAATTTGATTTTCTAGTATTTTTATTTGAATTCAAATGGGGAGTACTTCCTTATTTACATTGTAAACTTAAGTAAATGGAGTAATATAAAAATAAATGAAAGTAAAAGGACAAAGACATAATCTTTATACTAGTTGAATAAAGGGGCAATTTGAAGAACCTACAATGATTTTTTAGGCGATGGGAAGTATAGCTGCATGTCATTGCGCCTTAATAGGTCCGCCATATATATTATATGTTTCCATTTTGAACCAAATTAAAGAACAAAAGAAGTAAAGAAAAAAAAACAATATTACACAAGACAAAATGCAAAATCTAAGGCTTGAAGTATCTCCATTCGCTTCAATTAAATCGCCATTGTACAAGCAATTACCATTGTCATCGTCATTGTCCCAATCCTCATCGATCTCTAATGGCAATGCAACAAAATTCCCTCGACGCATGCATGCACATATTAACGTGTTATATACTTTGCCTATTGTCAAACGAGAAGTCTTTGGTCCGCCCCATACTAATTTCATGTTGGGTTCGAGCCAGTTGACTGGTTGTTGTTGTGGTAGGAGCTGCATGAACCGAGTTTGGTTCGTTGACATCAACATCCCTCTCATGCTCTACATTTCCCAATTCGATTTGGTGATGGTGGGAGGATGAAGTACCATCCACATGGAGGTGGTGTGACGGGGAAGGTGACTCCGTGTCCCAACGTTCACCCTCGAAGTTCGATCTTCGTGGTGAGTTGTAGAAGCTGTCCACCTCACTCCGATAATTCCGGAGGAGGTGGATAGGGGACATGTGGTGGGATGGGGTGGCTGGCCTACTAGAAATTGGGGTCACGGACCCTTTGTTATGCTTTATGTGCTTCCTTGCCGTGTGATGCCAGTTGCGCAGGGCAGCGGCTACTCTTTCATTGAATATGGTCGGCTTCATGGTTGAACCCATCTGTCGAAATCACAAATATATAAAGTCATCACAATTTATTTCAGATTTGACTATTAGTAGTGGCAAAGATACAAGTACTTAAGTTATATCATCAACTTAATTAAGTCTCGTTGAAATGATATCATATAAGTTAATGATTATTCGGTCTAATGACATTTAATCTTCATTTTAATTAAATCGTTACCTGTGTGACAAGGGCATAGAGGGGGAGAGTGACATAACTGCACAGAATCTGTATAAGGATCCTGAAATGTCCACCATTCGGTGAGTGTTAGAACTTACAACACTTACACAATTAGGAAAGTATGAATTAAAGGGCATTAAGAAAGTGAGACTCACCCCATTGAAACTCTGATGATTATGTCCTCAATGTGCTCATGGAAGCAAGATTTCAAACTAAATTCATACTGAAAACACAAAAAAGTAGCAGTGTTTTAATTTCTTATACACTTATCTAATCTCAAATTAATTAACCGATTAAGGGCTAAAAACATGTAGCTTACCCAACTCCATGCAAAGAAAGCAAGCTGGAAGGCATTCTGCAAGTGATAAAAATTGAAAGATCATGCAAAAAAAATGGTCAATATATATATGAGACTTGACTAATTGTAAACCCTAAAAATTAATTAAGTTCATATGAATTAATTTAGGAACGCACCTGAAAGAGAACAAAGTTGATGAGATAGAGAATGAGGCGAGGCCGGTTGAACCAGAAGAGGTCATCACCAGGTTGAACCACCGGAACCCCCTTCACCACCTCTCCTCTTTCTTGGATTCTAAGACCCATTTTGGTTATGATCACCTGTAGCTTGGTCCCCACCAAGAGAATGATCTGCAAATGGAAGTGCATTGTCCACCGTTAGATCCATCTTATGGTTGCACTGTATAAATACATACACTATAGCATTGGAAGGAAGAGATTTTGCTTACAATCAATGGGATAAAGGGTAGCCAAAGATAAGAATACCATCCTGTCCAAAAGAAATTCAAGAAAAAATAATCAAATAATTAATTTAATAAAAAGTTTAATTTCAAGTATGAAGAAAAAAAATTATTATTTATACTCACCGTGAGTATTGAAGAGTAGAAATATCACAGCAAAGAACCAAATTGGAGGGCTGCAATTTGAGACAAAAAAATATATATAAATTAATTCAAAATTTATAAGGAAAGAAAAGAAGAAGAAAACACCAAATCACATCACTCACCTGATTCCCACAACCACCTTGAAATCCTCTTCAAGGGATCTGTTTATGTATTTTTGGAAATTGAATTTCTGATGGCTTTGGGGTGCTAAATGTGCCTGAAATATTGTTACAATAATTATTTTACAAAATAATGTATTACTCAGAAAATAAAAATAAATAAATAAATCTTTTTGATTAAAAATACTTACCATGATAAACCCATGCCGCAGGGTTAAGTAATCAACTTTAGGAACCGACCTAACAAATTGTCTGAAAAAACAAACCTGCAATAATACATAAAAATAATATAAAATAAATGGATAAAGGCAAAAGAAATTATGAAATAAAATAAAATAAATACCCAAAGTCAACACTTCAATAAATTAAGGACAAACCCAACAATAATTATTTTAAAAAAAAAGGAGATAAACTTCAAAAATAAATAAACAAAAGTCTTCGACTTCCACCATGATTGGTTATTTTGTGACACATGAAGATCTCTGGTAGACTATGAAGTTGATTGTTTTATGCATGGAAAAATACAAAATCAAATTAGGTGTCCTGTAGAAAAGTCAAACTACTAGAAAAGGAGGAAATTGCCTTGGGCATCACCACCCCCCAGTCATTGGCAAACTTAGACCGCCACTGCCAGTTTGTATTGCCAAGGCTTTCTTATAGAATGATCTATTATATTTTGACATGTCTTTCATATGATTAATTATAATTTGAAAACATAACATCTCCATTATTTTATAAAGTGATGATATCGACACTCTCGATTTAGCTTCTAACGCTTTCGTCGTAAAAGCATAAAAACTATAAAACACTTGTGAGAAAAAAGTTTTGCAACAATTTTTTTTCTTAAAAATATTTATATTTTTCATATTAGGGTCATCAGCAGAAAAACGTAATGCCCAAGGGTCTAAGGTCTTCTACCTCTTGACTGCCACATATATACAAGTCAAAAAAGGGTTTCATGGTGGAGGTTTTGATTTCTTGGAAAGCTGATTTGAGGTCTGTTTTTCTTTTTCCTCCAAATTTCTAGAAGGATCCTCAGCCCTATATTGAATTCAGAAGACAATGCCATCGAACTGAGAACTTGGAGAAAATGTGATGACTCGAGATATATATATCATCTTCTCCGCATTCTTGGCACTCTTTTCCATGGCGCCCCACAAAAGCACCAAAAAGCGCTTTCACACCACTCATATATAAAAGCACTTAATCAAATATAGATGGCTGTGATCGAATCCTGGTGTTTCTGCTTATCTATTGCAAGATATTTTCTGTATAAAAGGAGGGGGGGCTCATTGTTTCCACACTAAAACACAAGACCTATCATTTTCGTAATTGTCACGGATGCTACATATTTTTTTGTTTTCCTCTGCCCCCCTAATAATTTATAACTTTTTTTTTATTTATAAAAATGTTCAACATGCCAAATGTTTAGTTGACATTTATTTTTATTTTTAAAAATGTTACCCTTCAAGCACAAGAAAAGTTTGCCTTATCACAAATATGTACATTCTTTTTCTCTATCTCTTTCATCATGTTTGATATATGAGAAATAAAGAAAGAAAAAAAAAGTATTTCATCTATATGTTTTTCTCTTCGAGTCGGTAAGAATTTTAGAAATTTACACATCGTCTTATTTGTATGTAAAAGATGAATAATACTAAAGACATCAACTTATTACACTAAATCTCGAACACCGACTATGACGATGTTTTATATACTAATCCAAAGGCTATCAGTCTCACCGGCAACTTTTAATTTTCTTTTTTAAACGACATCTAAGTGAGAACGTGGCGCAATTATGCTAGGCTAACAACAATCATTTGATTAGTGACATTTGATTTGATAAAAGTACTAGCTCGAAGCCTCTAAAGTCTAAAAAGTATAATATGATTAAAGTACCGTATCATACAAGCTAAGGGTGATCGCTCATTTTTGTTTTATTCTTTCTAAATAAATCTTCATTTATGTTACAATAAGTTATGCGTGGGTATTTATATATCCATGTCAGTGTGAAAAATGATTATTTTCTTGACTATCTAACTAAGGGAAAAATTATGAATTTTTCAATGGGTGGGTTAGCTAAAGTTATTATCTTAAAATCTAATAATATTTTTTGTACTAATAATTTCTATAATTTTTCTAGAAATAAAAAAATACATTAAATCATATAAATCATGCTAGTTATAAACACAAGAAGAAGAAAAAATTGACTTAGAGCCATATTATTCACAAAAGGGTTAATTTTGTTTAGAAAAATGCTTATCTTTTGGAGATACGTTAATGTAAAAAATATTAAATTTGATGTTTGGGACAAATTCTGACACCAAATACAAATGTGGAAGACATTGACTATGCCTATTATTGTGGTAGGATATGCAATTGTATATTATTTATTTATTTTTAATTTAAAATATTAGGCTATATATATTTAATTATTTTTTTTCCCAAAACCTTCCCTAGGCTATAGCCTAGGGCAATCCTTGCGCTAGCTCCGCCCCTATATCTAAGACTGATTAAATGAGAAGACAAACATAAATTTATGTGCATAAAAATATATTAATTCGAAGTCAAGCACATGCCGATTAAACTGCATATTTTAAGGTTTAAAGCTTTCCTAAGCAAGTAAAAATTTGTTCATAATGTGTTTTACTAAATAATTTGACATGTTATGTCGTTATGTTTTATTCTGAATCACGCTCATAAAATAAAAATGAAAAAGATAAAAGGGGGAGGAGAGAGTTCTTACTATCCACATGAGTAAAGGTGTTTGGGTCCAGTAGCTTAAATGCCTCCTCCCAAAAGATGTGTCCCTTGCAAACCTGAACCTGTCTGGGTCTGCCATACACGCAACACTACAGTCAATTTGCAAGACTCATTGACTCTGTACGTTGTTTAAGAATTAATTTCATTTTCTAACTGTAATTTAAAATCACAATTAGACAACTACATGACTTAAATAATCCAATATTTTTATGTTAATTATTTTTCTTATCAAAATATTTTATTATTTTGCAACACTAAGTCACTAACCATGCGAGAATTGATATTCAGCTGTTCTTGTTTCCTTTTCCCACCGCTTCCAGCTACTCATCTGCACTCACCAAAGAGTCATTATCGTTAATTAATGATTAATTAACGATTTAAAGAGATTAATTAACTTGTAAGTAAGTATTTATGGGAAATTACCTTGGCTCTTCCTAAAGCCATGGTGAGGATGCAATAAAGGATATGGAAAACTGCCAACACGAAGATAAAAATATGCAGTTGATGAATACCATCCGCGGATATAAATGGAACTTTCCCCTGCAAAATTTCCAATTCACATTGCGTGAGCCTCCCTAAATTACAAACAAATTCTTAGAAAAACATAAATATATTTGCATGTGAATATATGAATAATTTTCACTATGCGTTACTGATTGATCGGTACTGAATATCAATTCTCATTACCTAGAACTTTCTTGAAATGTGAATAATTTTTTGTCAATTTTTTTTCGAAAATACCTTTTATTCACTCCAAAAAAATGCATCATGCAAATGACTACTTCATAACTTATTTAGGAAAAATCAATTTTCTTTCGTACGACGAATGCACCATGTATATTGGCTGATATTTTAGTTGGTGGAATTAAAAGAAGAAATGAAAAGTAGAAGAAAAACTTGAATTGTAGATTAAAATAAGTGGTGGACATTTCATTCGTACCTTTGCTGCACAGTTGTCGGTGCCAGCAGCCGCCAAAACGCGGCGTACGCCAACATCAGACTGATTGAACAGTGAGAGTAATCTCCTACTTGGGGTTTCATCGTCATGCTCTGTATCCTTCTCCTTGTTCATTTTGGTTTCTTGCTTCTTGCCACAAGGATGCCAAGTGTTGCCAAGTTTCTCTGATATGCAAATGTTTGATATGGGGCCTTGTCCTACTGTTAGGAGCAAGGATATGAACCCCAAAAGCATGAGCTCTATAACAAACACAAATTAAACATGTGTTAGCTTTAATAATCTCAATTAAGCTTTGGTTAATTAGTGTAATTAAGATATGGCATGAACTCGTACCTGATTTGACCTTTTCTAGAGCTTCATGGAGAGCTCTTTTGTGTTTCTTCTTCAACCACTGCAATAAAAATAAAAAAAATGGTGCAAGAATTAGAAAGAAGAAAATCCAGAAGACGGTCGGGAAAACCCGATTGAACAACTTCATTAGATAACCTTCGACAATATATACAACTAAGACATAATTTACCTTTGCTACGAGTTCGATTAAGTGCTCAATGATGATTGAAATTAAGACCAAAACAAAACAGACTACGGCAACAGCCCATGTCGGCGTTTGCTCTAATGATCTTCCTGAGGTTGCGGCTGCCATGTTTGCTTCTCAATTTAGCCCAGTTGAGAAGAAAACATGAAATAAAGGAACCCAAGTGACCAAATGGATGAGAGAGAGAGAGAGAGAGAGAGAGAGAGAGAGAGAGAATGATATGAAATGTACAGAAAAAGGTACAAAGAGGTTGCAGGTGTTAAAAAGAGTTGAAATGAACTCATGGATAGAAAAATAGAAGCGACCCCAGGGGATCATTTTGACTTCCCTACGCGTTTGGGAGTTAGACAGAGACAGAGAGAGGCTGAAGACGGAATCAGTCCTTGACTTGATTAAAAAGATCAAACACAGTTTTCTTTGACTGAATAATAATGTTACCCCTTGATTTAAAATATTGGCCCTACTATTTATTTATTTAATTTGATCACCACCGTTAATCACTTCCCAAGAGTCAACCCTCCCTTCACATTAAATTTCTTTAAGCATATGAAATCTCAAGCTGCTCATCCCAAATCCAACGGTTCATAATGGACTTCAGGGACAAATAAAAATTTAGTTTCCTGACGAATTACGATAATATTTTATATTTCACAAACAAAAACAAACAAACAAAATGTATGGTTCGAATATGTTATGAAGAAAATTCCAATTACAAACCGATCTTAGGGAGAAAAATTGACTGACTTGAGGGTGAACAAGGGTTAACAAATCATAGAACAAGTGCCAAGTCAATGGTTATATACATTATTTTCAAATTATTGTAATACATTATTGACTTGGTCTGTACATACTAAATAATTTTTGCATACACCCATACGTATGGTATAAAGAAAGAGATTTGGAATACAAGTAGTTAAAGAAACAGTCACTTTCTCACTTTATGTCCTGTATTCAAACACTCCATTTTAAGTAGGGTTTGGAATTCAAGTGGTTCAGAACAGTTACTTCATCATTTAAGGTCTTGTATTCAAACCCCCCACCTCAAATCGAGTTCGGAATTTAAGTGGTTAAGAGTAATTATCTCTCCATCTAATGTCTTATGTTCGTTCGACACCTCAAATATCACATGTATATAAAATTAAAAAAAATTGAATAAAATACTACACAATAGTGGAAAACGGAGCTCAATGGTTTTCTCATTATGCCTGCCATCTTAGATAACCATAATTCTTTCTTTTAATTCCTTTTTTAATCTAGGGCATCGAGAAGCTTAGCCTTTCCCGTATGAAGGAAATTGGAGCATTTTTCTTCATGTGCATGGAGAAATTAAGCTTTGGGTACACCTCTTTGTACGTGCCTTACATCTTTCATTTTTGTAAGTTAATTCTAGTGTGTATTTTGTGCAGATCTTATGTGTGTGACTATTATTGTAGACTGCAAATAAATATTCAAATAATAATGTGGTGGGCGGATTTTCAAATGATATTGTTGTTTTAAACACGTTGACGAAATAAACGTTCGAAATCGAAAAACAAGGACGAGGTGTTGCTGAAATATATGCATTGCCTTCACAGATTCACACACCAAAAGATGAAAAGGTGCCAGATAAAATTTTCCTTTGGCTTAATTATTACAGTTTCTTATTTGTGTTGACAGTTTAAAACGTGAACCAGCTTAACTTTGACGGATAAATTGAATGTATATGTCAAGCCCTTGGAGTTGGACTAAGTTGAGAGGAAGGGTGGGAAACTTATACTGGTGAAGGTAAAAATTGGTAAAGGGTTTGATCCCTTCCAATAAATTTAAAAAAGTCGCTTAGTCAAGAAATTATCTCACGTGTACAAATTTAAAATGTTCAAAGACGATACATCTTTGCTGCGTTTTTAGTGAGGACGTATTTGTTATAGAAGAGTAACTAAACCGGTTGATCTTATTTTATTTTATTTTATTAATACAGAAAAAAATATTCGAATTAGGTCATCTTCTAACAATAAAGAAGAGAAGTACTACTATAATACACGGCAAAGATATTTTAGCTGGAAAACGTTGAAGGCTTGAAGCATACAAAAGACTTGGCAGGATGGGCAATTCTGTTGACACATTATATCCATCACTTTGTAAAATATTTTGGCTGGAATTAATTACATTTTCTGTTCCCTTAGTTTGGCTATTATTTTACATTTTGGTCTTTCTCGTTTCAAACAATTTTAATCTTGTAATTTTGTTTCATTTGGACTTATCGAACTCAATGCGGAAATATGCAACTCCCTAGATGTAAGGGCGTTCTGTCTCGTTTTGTCATCAAACGTTATATATATATATATATATGAAACTTTTTTAGAATAAAAAATATTATTTTATGAAATTAGTACACCCTAATTTGAAATTGATAAAAGTCCCCTTGATCTCATCTTCCTCATAAATTGTGGTTTTCTAATCACTCCATGACCATATGACAGGACCCGATCTAAATTTCGTTTTGTGATTCGAGTCGGACCCTGTGCGTGTCCGACATTTGGCAGAGATCGGACACAAATGACCTATTTACCATTCTAGTTACAAACTTAAAGTCTCGACTTCTACCGAAATTTCGGCAGAGTCTCCCCTGTAATTTGTTTAAACCCAAACTTTCACCTGTCAAAACAAGCATGTATATTTTACAACCAACCGCCAGTATACGTAACAAACAATCCAACAGTTCTGTTCTCAATCTACGGCCGAATATCAGAGCAACTACTAAGAATTTACAAAAGAGTTAATCGTTTTACAAACAAAATCCTACATTACGAAGAGGCGCGGGAGATGGGAGACAGCCCGATGGTGGATTCCTGTGCACGTCTACTGCCTGGGGGCGCAAAACATTTGAAAATGTGAGTGGACAAAAATAAAGGTCTAGAAAACAGTATATGAACATATTAACCCCACCGTAAAAACAGTTATGCAAAAACTAAATTTTTCCTCTTCATTATATTCGTACTGAAATCAATGCATTATATACGTATATGCAAAACATGTTCAAGATCAATAAAACTCGCATAAAAGTACTGTAATCAATTTAAAACTACCACCTAGGTGTACCCCTTTAATTCCGTCAATTCTTGATATCCATGAATTCCCCTGGCAGGTCTCGGTGACACAAAGTCAACTCGAGCCGCAAACTGACAGGATTCAAGAGACCGTAGTCAGCCTGATCCGCATTCTTGGCTCTCAGGGTCTGGGCGTCCCCGAAACTCGTGAGGCAAATGTCAAGTGCACTGACAAAACTGAAGGCAAAGTGGATGTTCGTGGACATCATCATATCTGAAGGCAACATATACTGAAGGCAACCTGTTTCTGTAACTGGGTACATAAGGTGGCTTAAGAAAATATAAAATTTTTGATAGGCCTGATGAAAAACTGAATTTTGGATTAAACATAGAACTCTGCTGCCCTTTTTATCTGATATAAGTCTCAATCTCCACTTTCCATATCTTTTTAGCATTTAAACTAGGCAACGTATAAATAGAGATATTTAACCTCAACAAAACATACTAGGAAAACCACAATCAATAAAACTTATTTAATATCAAATAATGAAATTTATTTGCATAAAATCTTTTATAAAAGAAAAGTCCACTCACTTCTGGTCCGAGCTAACTGGACCTCTTGAAGGTCCCTCCTGTGGGTCTGCCTGGCCCCAGTGCCTGATTAAACCACGAATATTTAATTAATAAAACTGCTCAATAAAAGTATTAAATTAAAACCCTGACCCCCGACTCCTAGAATTGCGTGCACTAACTTTAAAGTCATTCTTATGCCCACTTAAGCATTTCAGATGTTTAGAACTGTCTTAAAAGACCTAAGACTTCACTAAGCGATAAACTGCCATATTGGTCAATACGGAACCTCGTGGGGTCCACGACTTCCAATTGCCAATTTGGGAGTCCCTATAGGTTCCTCACATTTATATACCCATGTCTTGCTAGTCTGGTCTGAATTTGACGCTCGGATTGATCACGATCATGCAATCGCAAAATTTCTAAACCCTAGCCCTAGGGTTCGCGATTTCGGAGTATCCGGGACTCGATTCACAATCCGTTGAATCATACACGATTCTGGAATTATCTAAAATAACATATCTGAAATTGAGTACGATCCAATGACTCAACAGTATTGAACCCGGAAATCGCACAATATGAAAAATCCGTTCGAAGCTCAAACGGTATCCAAATTGAGATCCGCGAATTCCTACGCACTTGTGACAACCTAAGGATCGCATCAAGACACAATGCCACTGCACTACCCTCGCCCACGCGCCGACAGCGACGGGTGTCCAAAGCAATTACGCATAGCCGAAAAAACTCAAAACCACGGCTCCAAACTCCAATCCTAGGTATAACACCATATTTGGAACCACTTTTGTTCTTGGACCTACCCCAAAAACTGACCGAAAGTGGCTGAACACGGAGGCCAAAACTCGGCCGAATTTCAATTTGAAAACTGGGCTATCTACGATCAAAATTGATGCAAACCTAACCAACCATCAGCTAGAGCATGGAAAATAGGTAGAAATCCATACCTTACTCGATAAATTTGGAGAAGAATTGAGGGAGAACGAGCGAGTTGAAATTTTGACAAAACCGGTCGGTTTTTTGCGATTTCCGGCCAGCGCCAGTCGTTTCACAGGCGGGGAATGATCGGAGAAGGAAGAGGAGACGGTGGCGGTTCGATCAAGACCCGTCTCCTGGCCGGTGGAGCTCTGTGGCGGCAACGGCTGTTCCTGGAAGGCGGCGGCAGCGAACAGCGGGAGAGGAGAGAGAGAGAGAGAGAGAGAGAGAGAGAGAGAGAGAGAGAGAGAGAGAAGGGATAAAAATCTGATTTTTTTCCTTCCCAAATTACCATTTTGCCCCTCATGGTATTTTAACCGGATTTTCTTCGTTACAGCTCCGATTCGAGCCCACTCCGTGTCTACGGACTCGTTTCGTCGCGCTCTACGCAACGGTGTAAGTGGAATTGTCAAATTCCTTTTCGGTCAAAAAGTCAACTTTTTCTTAATAAAATATTTCAAGGGCAAAATTGTCTTTTCACATAATAAATTACTAATTAAATATGAATTTTTGTTTTGGGTTATTACACCATATGTTTGAACCAATCCTTTTTTTTGCCACCATATTGACTAAACATATATAACTAATTAAATTTATGGTGTGTTTACGAATCAGGAATTGAATTCCACCTATAGAGGATTCATGCGTTTACTTCACATCAATGAATTGAAAAGTAAGTGGGGCCCACACAAAATTAGGAATTGAATCATTGATTTTGGAGGAATTCAATTCATGGGTGGGAGGTGATAATCCAATTCCTGGAGAACTAACCTATTAGGAATTCATCTTTTTTACCCATTATATCCTCACACAATTTTCAAATTTTCAAATTTTCAAATTTGTCATATACTTTAACCCAATAACTAGGATATTTTAGTAATTAATACAACTCTTACCCCAATTCCATTTGATTTAGTAAACAACTTTAATAAGAATCTAAAATCTAACTCCCCTCAATCCATAGGGTTTAGTAAACAACTTTAATATGAATTTGAGATCTAATTTTCCTCAATCCAACTCCTCATCAATTCAATTCATTATTAATTCAATTCCTCCTAAACATGCCATTAGAGAAATAAACACAAATCCAAGATACCTTTGGGATGTCCACGTCGACTGGCTTAGGCAGCCAATGATAGTAGTCGAGAACTATCAACATCCTTCTCTTGTTGTTCTTAACTATTTCAACTTCGAAAATTCAACCTAGATTAGAAAGAGAAATTAATTAATTTTTTTATAAAAAAACCAACGGTTGGCCCAACCAATTGTGACCTTCTAGGAGATTCCATCACCCTTTTGAAGTCCCTCTTTCAAGACACCTAAGGGAACTTTACAAATTGAGAATTGACCAACAAAAACCCATCCTGAATCCCACGGCGACAATTTTCTCAATTATTTGTAGTTACTGTATTTTCATAGCAGCCATTTCTGACGCACCAAACCAATTAATCTGTAAAACTTCTGTTTAGAATGGTTATATATATATATATATATATATATATATATATTCAATAAAATCTATATAAAAAGAAGGAGAAAAATTATGGCTCTTGATCCCATGATTCAATTTTTTTTATTTTATTTTTAAACTCAACGATAGAGAGAGTTTCAAGTGGCTTTATAGCTTAAATGGCTAAAACCATTAATTCCCATACTTTAGTTCTTATACAAACTTTTTTTTTTTTTTTTTTCTCAAAGACGATAGTACTTTATTGATAGGAAATGACGAACAAGTACAAAAATAAGGCTATGTTCTAGAGGATTAGGCGAGTTCTCTACACCAAATGGACATATGGTCGTCAAACTACAAAGTAACCTACCCTCTCAAACCTTGCTTCCGATAGAGCCCCCTCTGCCGACATACCCGTAAAAACTACATGTTACAATCCTCATATAAAACATCTACAATAAAATTTGAAGAAACATCTACAATAAAATCTGAAGGCTCTTCAAACCAAGACAAGGATGTCTCAATGTAAAAAAGCATGCTATGCGGTGGGCAACAACATATTAGTGGTTTGCACGGATATGGATAAATTCATCCCTAGTGATCTGAAGCATCAAACTTTTTAATTTTAATTTAATCTAATCTAAATTACGGGGAGAAAAATCCATACTTGAGTTCTTTGATTCTCTCATCTCCTAAAATTGTTTCACTCTTACTCAAACTATGAGTACAAGCAACTCCAACAATGTTCCTTAACTATATTTTAAGCTAAAATACCTAGTAAACAATCTTTAATAACCATTTAAAAAATATTTCTCGAACCATACTTTTTATTTTAGCTTATTATAATCTTCAGTCCTGATTTCTTGGACTACAGGGGTCTAAGAGATTTGTGATCACTCACCGTTGGATGAAAATTCAACGGTTCACTCATTATTGCACTCCTTTTAAAAAACTTTTTTGAACCATTTGATTAATATCCAACGGTAGGTGACCACAATCTCCTAGACTCCTGTGGTCTAAGAGATCGGGACTGTTATAATCTTTTATATATATATATATATATATAGTTATTCTCTTGTGCGAAAAGTAAATCACATTTATTTTTACAAATAAATTCAAATTGATTTTGTTTTACAACAATTGAATATATGTTCGAATCGAAGAGCCTTTGTTCCTCCTGCTCTTTATATCTAAAGATGGAACTATATATAGTATTTCTCATCAGCCTTGTATAATTGGCCAAGGAGTCAAGATGCTGAAGTTGGCCAACCAGAACTCTAAGAGCATCTCCACCCATAAGGGCTAAGGTAAGGGTAAGGGCAAGCAAGGGCTGCCACTATTCACGTGAATAGTGGCAGCCTTGCCTTTTTTGGTTCCATCCCAAAACGCTAGGGCTAGGGCAAGAAAAAAAAAAGAATATGCAACAAAATATAAACTTGTTATGTATTTATAGGGAAAGTGAATAAAATTGTTATGTATTTATAGGGAAAACATCTATAATTTTTTAGTTTTTTTTATATAAAAAATTGAATTTTTTTGGATTTTTTTGAATTTATTTTTGCTTGCTGACGTTAGCACTTTCGGGCTGAAGCCCAGGCAAGATCTGCCCTTGGGCTTGCCCAGGCTGGTGGGACCCAGGCCTTGCCTGGGCTGTTGGCTGCGCGCTGGAGGCCATTTGAGCTCACAAAGGCAGCCTTTTGCCTGGTTTTGTATGTGCGCTGGACGTGCTCTAAAGCTCTTGCATCAATTAATTTTTTTTTTTTTAAGTGTCGATTACAGCATCTATATATCATGTAATTAATACCAATTTTGTCTAATCGATCAAATTATTCAAGTTGGTTTTGGTATACGAACTCATGATGGGCCATGGCTTGAAAAGACCTGACGTAGTCTTTTGTCCAGGTTCATGCTTAGCATTATTCCATACGTCTGTCATTATAGTTTTACAACAACTGCCGTGCAAATGACCGTGGAAAATGCAATGATTTAGTCTTTAGAATTTTAGGCCGTTGCCTTATGATGTAGGCCCTCTCCCTCCTAACCGACGAAATTTCTTGGTCTTGTTCATAGCTAGCAGCGTGAGGAATATATATCTACATCTCAATAATGCTAATTTGTGCTACATTATATGTAGGCCCCATTAATGTACGAGGGATTTATCTGCATTAGAGAGGTAGTCAGCAAAATGATAAGTAAATATAATACAAATAACAACATATTCTATATATATATATATATATATATATATGCTAAAATAAAAAATAAAATTACAAACACCAAACTTGCTTTAAGTCATGTCTCATAGTCGGATGGTTTTATTCTATCCGTTGTATACTCTTATGATGTTTAATAAAATATAGCTCAATGATGTATGTATAAGCCAAATTAGCAATGTAAATAAATATATGACTCAGTCAAATTATTCAGTCTGTCACTAAGAAGTCATTAAGGATAGAAAACCAAGTTTTTGTGTTTTGTGTATATTTTTTTAATCTAAACATCATTCTTTGACGGCCTATCTCCTTGGAAGTTTTCCAAAATGATCCCCCTGGACGTTGAGTGACCTTTTTCTTTTTGCTCTTATTTTTCACAAAAAAACGTGATGCAGCATTTCTTCTTTATTCTACATGATCAACTTTGTATGAACAGTTTATATATAGATGATTATTTAGGAAAAAAGAAAAAAATATATTATTATCCAATATCTTTATTATTATTATTTATATAAAAAAACTTCGTGTTGTTGTATATACATGTGACATACCTCAACATGCAGAACTGAATTAGACAACCATTTATATGAGTGAGAAGTGAGATCAAATACCTCAAAGTATTTAGAATAAAAATGGTCCCCTGCCTAGAGGCATACATTATACATACCCACCAAAAGTGGTCCAAATGAACAATATTCACTCGTTTTCTTCTTTTCTCTCTTAAACGAAGCTGCTTTTTGTTCTTTCCAAGAGCACATTGCACGTTTGGAGTTGATTCGGATACACATTGCAAGCAATTCATGAGCCAAGTCTTGGTCCTTTTCAATTCAACTATAGTTTCCCATATCTTCCATCTGCTTGCTTCTCATATACTGTTGATGACGGAGAAAATTACAAGAGTCGAACTCTTACTGTGAATAAAGACTCTGTCACGGCCGTGGGTCGCGGGGCTTAGATGTATAAAGCTATAAGTCTCCTGACATTGTCAATTATTTTTATATACTATGAATTATAGCTTGTTTTCCGTTTCAGAATTAATAAAGGATGTGGTGCTCTATTAACTGCTTCTGCTCAATCAGAAAGAGCTATACGCGTACCATCCTAATTGTGAGCCACACAATCGTTGTCCTTGTCCCAATAATTCAAGTTCTATTGGACCACGAAATTGAAGTAGGGCTTTTTTCTTTCTGTTTACATTGGGAGGAAAGACAACCCACCATGGGAAAAGTGAAAAGGGGAAGTCACAACAACCACTGTGGAGGAACCCATTGGCGCCGCAGCAGGGCTTTCACCTTGCATGTCCTTTGGGTCATGGCATTCTATGGTACTACGTCAAAAGTTCATTAAATGTGCTGAAGCTGAAATGTTGATAACAGAAATTTGCACATGGAAGAAAGCTCTTGTCAATATGAATGTGGACTGGACTGGAGTGTTATTTGGGCGTGGACATGGCGTCGCCTACAGGAAATTACCGGATGAGTTGTTGGTTTCGAACACATAACCTCTAAAATTCGAAGCTGTCAAAAATGGGTTAATAATATATATCAGAATTTAAATCATCCATGCAAGTGGGCAGTCCCGGAAAGATACTAGAGCAGATGCCATGGTCTTTTTATATGTTTATGATTTTCTTCAAGGAATTATTTGTATTCAAAATCACAATAAATTATCGTCTATAAAATTTAAGCTCAAAATCATTCCAAACATTGAAAAGTGCGCCCAATCAAAATGAAGACAAAACAAATGGGGCATTCCGAGAATTGAACTCGGGACCTCTCGCACCCTAAGCGAGAATCATACCACTAGACCAAATGCCCTTGTTTCTTTTTCACGCAAAGTAATATTATTATACTGGAATTTACTTTAACGGTCGTCTAAACAATGGCATTTTAATTATATTATCGAAGTAATATTCATTGGAGCGAGCGACCAAACAATAAAATAGTTTCATAATACGTGTGTTATGGGTTTAGTATTTATTTTGTTTTTAGTTTTGTAAATTTTGAATAAATTTTCATTAGCATTTAGGAGTAATTGCTAAATTTTAGGAAGTGGAGTTAGTTCTTGGGGGTAATAGCCACTTACTAGGAAGTAGTGTATGCTCTGCAAACCTGAGTTAGTGGAGTCTTGTTGCAGTCCTATTTTTCAGATTATTAGTTGTAAATGTATTTAAGGAGAAAATTTTATCAATATATCAGGATATCATTATAGCGCTATCTCAAGCCAATCACTCATTGTCATGTATTTTACCTTTTCGACATGACAATGCGTAATAGGCTTGGAATACCATCATAGTGACATCCTAGATACATGTAAGTTCTTCTCCTCTTTAAGTCCATGTAGACTTGAATAAAGAGAATAAAGATAATTAGAATTGTTTAGTCAAACACTTTAGTTATTTGGAGGTCAAGGATTACTCCATAAAAGCCCAATTCCATAAATTCATTGTTTTTTCCTTAGACCTTGGATTGGACTAATATCATTTGACCTTCGATTGGACTTGGGTTCCATCCTGACCCTGGAGTTGCTTGACCCCGACCTTGGCTTGGATTTTAGACCACACCCAAACACAAAGATTACTCCATAAAAGCCCAATTCCATAATTTCACTGTTTTTTCCTTAGTCTTCCCCTCTTGTCCCTATAATCGTGAGACATTGGTTCTAGATTGAAAGAAGTTTGCGATGGCCATCATTCATAGGAACATGAACGAAAAGCCATAAGCTATGAAAACGTGAGGAAAAACCAACGAAAGCATCCAAAAAATCATCCATTCATAAAATATATTCACAAATATATACAACATTTCAACATTTGCTGGGTTAACTTTGTATTTTCCATAATTTTATGTCTTCAAAATTTTAATTTTACGTAGTTTGTGAGATCGTACCAGAAAAATTATGTATATACTAACTATTTTGAAGTGTCAATAACAATTTTTTAAAAATAATCAATCAAATATAAAGCGGTTTCATTAATTTTTTTCAATTTATTTATTTTTTTGTAAAACTCTGATAGTAGTTAAAGCTACAATTAACAATCAATTCTACAGTGGGAAGCCACCTATGACAAGACCAAAATATAAAATCCTCCAATTATTATTTAGTCGTGACTCGTGGATTGGAAGCATCCCCTTCACCCAAAACATAAATTTATTTAGTTTGGCCAATTAATCAAAAAGGTCATGTTCAATAATTAATATATGATAACACATCAAGGGGACTCCGAATCGAATTTGCCTTTCAAGAAGGCATCTTAATTGACTTGTTGAATTACAGTGACAAAAATCTCTACTCTTTAATTGTGATGTTCAAATCTCACTGCTGAAGGATTTTTTGCTTATAATTTGGTGAATATATATATGTACCTGATAATTAACCTAATGCGAGATTTGAACATTAATCATACTATTTGAACTATATTTATTGATCGTTTAATTGGGGATATCACTGCGGTGCTATTCCGAGCCAATTACTAATTGTCATGTATTTTAACTTTTTGACATGGCAATATGTGATAGGCTTGGGATTTCGTCACGGTGACATTCCCGACGTTACATGTAAATTCTTCTCATCTAATACAAATGGGCCCCACTCATATTAAAGAGATGATCAGCAAGATGGTCAGTACATGTGGTCCAAATGGCAACACTCTTTGAACATTCCTAATAAGACATCTTGGTTCTTCAAATATGGTTTGAGTTTATTTCTATATAATAAGACATGTAGCTTTGTATCACATGAACTTTTCAAAATTTGAAAAAATCCAAGCGTGACTTCTAAATGGTCTTCAGAATCATCACAATTATAATAACAAGCTTAAAGAATTAACTTTCAACAGCCTATAACAGGGACTTGCTTACACATATTAATAATATAATTAGCAATAAGTATATTTTTTTATATTTGTCTAATTTTGTATGCCTGCATTTGTAGTACTAACTTCCCCAGTTAAACCCTTATGGAATTCTAGTTCAACGTTGGATGGCTGGTTCTGTATAGTAGTCGAGGTCACTGTGTGCGTGTGTCACCAATATTAATTCATAATAACACTTAATTAAATACTTAATCTTGTATAAATAATTATGATTAGGATCTTTTTGTGACACGTAGATGTTAATAGAACAAATAAATAAATTATAGGAAAGAACATAACTTAACGTTAGTCAACTCACTGACCAGTGTTTAACAACTTTGCTCATAATTAGACCAAAAATCCAATAAATAAAAGTATTTAAACCAATACGTTTCGTCTTTCCATTTTTTCCAATAAACGTGGACTAAGAGCCCGATTAAATTATATAATTCAAGTTGAAGAAAATAGATTTTGTATTAGCATCCCACAACCTCGAGCCGGAAGGAATAATTCAATATTAGACGGCTGCATTTAGGGTAAAAATTGACAAAATAACACCTACACAACAAATAAGAAAGAAAGAAAAAATTGTTTTCATGTCATTTTTTATAATATAATTGATCGATTACCTTGACATAATAAGGTGGGAAAACTAGATTAATAATTTTCGGAGGACTTTGATTCTCTAGAAAAGTAAAGTTTTTATAAATCATGAACAGTTCAACTCTTTTATGGGTCCCTTAATACTAACATTAAGTATAAATTTATGATTTAATTATAGGTATTGGTGTCTATTATCTATATGAAGATAGGAGAGTTGTATATGCAAAATTGCTTGTATTTGACCTGAGATTGGGCTAAAGGTCTTGAAGTGTGGCATGTTCTGATCAGCCGCCAGGAGTCGTAGTCTTTTGCGATCTTGACATTACATGTATGACGTGGCATTAATATTAAGAAGATCGGTGATTAATTTACTAAACCACAACTAATTTTTATAAAATAAGTATATATGATATGCACTTGCCCTCAGAACTTATATATCTTTTAAATAATCACGATAAGTGCTTGCCCTTTAGACCAAAGATTAATCAGACGACTTCCACTAATTAAGTCATTTGGGACGAAATCTTGTAGAGTTGCTTTTTCTAACTAAGCATATTGTGTCATTGTCATTATCTATTATGTCCTTAACTTTCTGACTTGTCATCGTATAAATTCTAGTGAGGAATTACGATATTCTTTTTTGACTTAAATATTTATTCTCTTTGAAAAGTCATCTAATGAAGAAATTCACAAAATATATTTAAGAATGGAGAAATTTCACACGAAATGAGACGGCGACGGAGAAGAACTAACAAAGGTGACAAATGCAGTATATTCAAATGTAGTGAAGTTCAGACTCAGTTAGGTTTTTTCTATTTTGTTTGAATACTCGGCAGGCTTGGAATAAAAGGGCTTCAAATTAGGGGTCAATAACCATTTCTTCTGGTTGTTTTGGGTCTCCCATGCTCCCCAATTGCTCTTAAATTCCCTACCACTAGGCTAGGTTGATGTGTGCTAGCTGCTAGTTGTCAAAGTTTTCCTTGTTATGTGCTTTTTTTTCCCATTAAACTATAAATTCTAGCTTTGCTTCTTCCACAATTATGTAATTTTTTTTTTATACTAGTATAAATTACTCTAAAATTAATATAATCTAAGAAAAGAGATATTCAAATTTGAGTGCAAAAAAAAGGATTCACTGTCTTAATCAACTGGCGTACATAACTCCCGTCTCATTTGCACAATCATGTATAGTTGTTGAAAAGCATGAGTACATGAGGAAGAAATTAACATCCCAGCCATGACTAACGAGTGAGGAGGGCTTCTAGAGGAGAGTATCCAAAGAATTTTGTTAGGCATTTAGTTGAGTTGAGGAGGGGCTTCTAGAGGAGAGAGGAGAGTATCAATTAATGTGCTTTGTGAAAGTCTGCATGGAAGTTATAAATCGCAACGCAAAAGTCACCATAAACGGAAAACAAAACAAAAGATGCAACGCAATGAGAATCACTTTCTCTTATATGGCAATATAAGAGAATCAGGCAGTCTCTTGTGTGTGGACCCAATTTAAATATGTTCATCTAAGTTCAAACCCCACAAAATTCAGACGGGAAGTTATTATTGTAGTCCTGCGCATGCATTAAATTGTGACTGTGAGGCCTTTTACAAATAGATCGCTACAGTATTAATTTTGAAAAAGAAAAAAAATTAGCCATAAAACTACCTGAATTTTCCACTCTTTCGTAATTACCTCCTCGTGGACTAAATTATTATTTTTTTTTACAATTAATGAATCGAATTTCACGATGTCTTATAGTTTGGCATATACGTAAGTTCACACTTTCATCTAACTTGTATTAATAATGGACAAGTTAAAGCCCATTTTCACTGAATTAAACTTTATTAACGGATCAGATAAGAGAAATACGAAAATTGCAAAATATGATGCTTCTTCAATAAATAAATTGACACATGTGTCAATCAAAGAAATAAGAGATAAAGGAAAAGGGACATGTAAATTGGGGATGGGAGATCCCGACTCGAAATATATGGACCAATTTGCTCTTCTAATCCGATTATCATCTTAGTCTGGTCAACAAAGGCGAATGCGTGACAACAATAATTTGACTGTCCTTAAGCATTCATGCAGTGATAAAGAAGGTTGCCCAAAATAAATGGAACCACACCTGCTCTAACCACCCACATTTGGACGTTTGCGCATTGCGAAGTTATGGTTTTCAAATGGGACCAAAAACCGTGTCAAACCATGTTTAATAGATACGACCTCAGATGCAGGTTTTGCTTAGAACCTTTGGACTTGAACACCCAAAAAAAGTCACAGCAGCACAGAAGATTTGAACGTTTCATCTTTCTACTCTGATTGGGTCCCCCTCCTTGGCTTTACTTCAAGTATTTCAATTCAAGCACCGTTCTCCGTGGGTTCTTCAGCTCATCTCTTCTTTCATTAATTCTTTTCCTCCATTGATGCTGACTCTTTTTCCCTCAAGAACACATAGCAAGTATGGCTTCTGGAGGATCAGCAGCAGCATCCAGCCGCTCACTTCAAGACACACCCACTTGGGCTTTGGCAACAGTTTGCCTTGTCTTCATTTTTCTCTCTATCTTTATAGAGCACTTGATCGATCTCCTTAGCCAAGTATGTATCTAATGACCCTTCGTAAGAAATTACCATCATATTTGTTTTTGAAATTGATTTCACTAATTACACACCCTCCCTTTTTTCTTCTTTTTGTTCATGTATTTGATGATGCAGTGGCTCAAAAAACGTAAAAAAAATGCCTTGTTCGAGGCCGTAGAGAAGCTCAAATCAGGTAAGCAAAACAATCGAACCCATGACCTATCCTAATTCCGACCAATTTTCCCGAATGCCTCATCACTTGGACAATTTTGCAGAATGTATGTTCTAATTGATAAAATTTGCTGAATTAGTTTTTTTTTTTTTTTTTTTGTGTTGGGTGCATGCAGTGCTTATGCTGCTGGGTTTCATGTCCCTAATTCTGACAGTGTCACAAAGGTCCATATCCAAAATATGCATACCCAAAAAGATTGCATATACCATGCTTCCCTGCAGAAAAAGTGCACCCACTAAAACCACCAAAGCACTTGGTTTAGAGCCCATTCAATTCATGGAAAGAAGACTAGCAGCAACTTCTTCTGTGGATTACTGTGAATCGCAGGTAAGTACATAATTTTTTGAAAAAGTTTTAACTTTTTTCAAAAGTGAAAGTTTTTTGTGTGGCTAAAATTTAAATTTATTTTTTAATTATTTTGTTACTTTAATTTCATTAATTTTTTTATCTATAGTTTTATTAAAATTGAATTGAATTTGCAGGGGAAAACCTCGTTTATATCACAAGCGGGGCTCAACCAGCTTAACAATTTCATCTTTGTGTTAGCAGTTATGCAGATTGTGTATAGTGTTCTCACCATGGCTTTAGGAAGGGCCAAGGTATGCTTTTTTCCTTTTGGTTGCTATAATATATTTTGTGATTGGACAAAGTCTGATGGCTCTCACCCCACCAAAACAAATCTGCATAAGTCTGAGTGATACAGGTCATAAGCCCATCTCGGGTAGTTAACTAACTGCAAGTCATTGTTTGATCTAACGATTAAGAGATAGAACATCATCTAATAAGACTCGCACTATAGAATTCTACTACTAACTACACCCCTATCAACAACCTCACCGACCACGTTTCAGCTAATGCAATATTGAAACTTCTAGAAATTGAATTTTTGAACCCTTTTAGAGTACATTCCATTCCAACCTGAAGCATTTAACAGTGTTTTTGTTTACATTGAAAATGTTGCACTTGGGTGTGTGAAGTCAATTTACGCCACCCCATTGCAAAGTTAGATTAGTAGGTAACAGCCCAAAAAGATGCATTAAGATTCGGATCACACACCATTAGCCCAAGTGTCATTCCAAACTAGTCAAAGAAAAATAGTATGTTAAATTTTTAATTATTGCATGTAGGCTATTGGTTTGGTGTTACATATTATTTTGTTACATGGTCATAAAATAATATGTGGTGGTCGCTTGTGAGTTACACGATTTAAGAGCCACTTAATTTTTTTAATTACAAATTGTTCATCCAAATACAAAATTACACATTTAACTCAAATGGTACAGCACTTGCACTTCTATGCGTTAAATAACTTTTTTCTTTTTTTTTTTTTTTGGTGATTTATTGATAGATGAGGCGTTGGGAAGCATGGGAAAAAGAAAGTCAGACGATGGAATATCAAATCGCAAATGGTAATTTAAGATAATAGGAGAGGGCATTCGAACTTGAAACATCGTTTAACACTAATGACATATCATTTAATTCAAACAAACAAATAGTTTTTCCGGCATTTATATTTCAATATAATACAACAACTAATTCAACCTTATCTCTCTTTCTTTTTTTTTCCTATAGATCCTAATCGTTTTAGGTTGACAAGGCAGACCACATTTGGTCGTAGACATATGACTTCTCGTACAGGAACAGGGACATCTTTTCAAATGTGGATTGTGAGTTTTTTTATTTTATTTATTTTATTAACATATATGCAGCTCTCATGAATCATGATCAGTTTTTATTATAATTAATTAATTAATTGTTAATTATATACATGCAGAGGTGCTTCTTCCGGCAATTCTTCCATTCAGTGGAAAAAGTTGATTATCTCACTTTGCGCCACGGTTTCATTTCAGTGAGTATAAATAAATATATATATTTATACACAAATTAAAATATTTCAGTTTTATTTTTCTTTCTACTTGTGATCATTGTTGATAACAAAATTTTCAGACTCATTTCTCCACAAACAAAAATGCATTCGATTTCCAAAACTACATTCAACGTTCGCTGGAGGACGATTTCAAAGCTGTTGTTGGCATCAGGTTGGCAATTCTATCCATAACCCTAAAATTATTTCTAACACATAATTCTGATCACATCGTTCACATAAATATACGAATCCTACATTGCGTGAGATGCATAGTCACAATGTGATAAATTATAAATGTGACTGAGTTGTATATAAATCCACCGTATTACTGACTACATCTCTCCTAAAGATTAAATTCAACTTTTACGTTCTATCCCTATAAAGTTGAATCTAATTAGTAATGCGATCGGTAATTAAATTAAAATGATACATGTAGCGTTACTAGAATTATGATTTGTGCCCATATGAACCAATCTTACTCCTTTTATAACAACTTAATTACCATATTATTAAATTAATTCATGTTGGCTAATTGTGTGCGTACATCATTTGACAGCCCATTCATGTGGTTTATAGTCGTCATCTTCATCTTTCTGGACGTGCATGGTAAGTAATTAAGCACCATCCAAGTCATTTACTTCTTTAATTAATAAAAATAACTGAATTAATGGTATTAACTTAATTAAACAGGTTGGCAGGTGTATCTCTGGGTTTCATTCTTGCCACTAATTGTATGCACCAAGTCTAAAGCTTAATTAAACTCTCTCTTGCTCGTTGTGTTCTTACTTAATTACTATTTGTTCTCTTAATTAGTCGCTAATTATGTGTTATGTGTTGGTAGATAGTGCTGGTTCTTGGAACCAAACTTGAAGTAGTAGTTGCACAAATGGCTCATCAACTTCATGATCAGAATAACGTGATAAAAGGAACTCCTTTGGTGCAACCAAAGGACAGTCACTTCTGGTTCGGTCAACCACAGTTTGTCTTGACCCTTGTACATCTCACTTTGTTTATGGTATAATTGGTCTTCTTCGTGATTAACTCCATAACTAATGCTTGATTACCCTAAGTTAATTATTATGATCCGATCATCTGACTAATTTGCTTTCATTTTTTCCAGAATGCATTTGAACTTGCTTTCTTCATTTGGGTCACGGTGTGTCTCTGTTTCAACTTGAACTAATCATGTTCGTTTTATTTAGTATTTTAAAATGTCCCGTAACAAACATTATATTATCATATTGTTAATTTGAACCAAACTATTAATCATGTGAATTTTTATCTGAATTTGTGTTCAGATTAACAATGTGACAACATAACACGTCAAATTGTTTAGTAAAAGAACATTATTCGTGTTTAGTTCACTTAAAACATTTTCTTTACCTCTCTCTTTTCTTATTAACTTCAGCTACAATTTGGGATACACTCTTGCTACCATGAACACATACAGATTATCATTATACGGGTGGTCTTAGCGTAAGTGCCATGCTCATCTTCCACGGTGTGCTTTAATTACTCTTCATTTACATATGTTGCCACTACACAGATTTGGTAAAATTTTAAATCAAGCTGCCTAATTAATTGTTGACGAATTTCTGCAGGGTCACTGTTCAAGTGATGTGCAGTTACATTACTCTTCCACTCTATGCCCTAGTGACTCAGGTATGCATTCCTACAGACATGAACATATAAGTTTTTTCTCTCGTCGGATAATATGTTACATTGTGTCCCCAAACGATTAATTTGAGCCTCACGTCCCAACAAGTCCTATATCGCCAATGGTTAAATTAATAATTTTGATAACATAACATGTCAGATTGTCTGATAAGAAAGCGTTCTTATTTCCTGCAGATGGGATCAAATTTCAAGAGTGCAGCAGTGCTTGAAGAGCAAACAACAAATGTTATGAAGCAGTGGCACGCTGAAGTGAAGAAAAAGAGGAAAAAGAAACAAGACTCTTCACAATCTGGCCATGACGAAGATTCTACTACTGTTGGAAGCAGTAGGGGAATCGTGAACTCCCCGGACTTCTCTTCTCATCGCCGGCAGCTAACTTTTGCGGAACTCACCCAAAATTTTCCTGGAAAAACTGAGATTGTTGATGACAACCAAGAAATTGTGGAAGATCATCAACAAAGAGTAGGGCAAAATGAAATTGAACTAGCTAGTAATGTTTCATCTAGTGAGGTATATATGGAAATGCCGGAAGTGACCACAACACAAACTTGAACAAAAACTCTTTTTATGTTGACAAAATACCCATATAAGCAAAACAAAAGCACATCAAAGCAAGTATGATAAATAGGATTATTCCATTAGAGGATTGAGATTTCTCAAATCAATTTGACCATACCTTTATAATTGCTAGTGTTTTTTTTTCTTCATATTTGAAGTAATTCGTTATCTATATGCATATATTTTTTGTTACATTGAAAGGAAAGAAACCTTGGGGTTTTAATCTTAGATGCCAAATAAGGACGGAAGAAGGAGGGCCACAACAACTATGGTAACCCCCGTTCGACTTATCCATGTGTATCTTTTAATTGATGGCCGAGTCGGTAACTTTTATAAAATAAAATAAAAAATCTTTAAAAAAGAAGAAAAGCTTTACTGCAGAAAAGAATTGTAATTTTTATCCTGGTTCAATGCAAACAAATACATGAGCAATTGAGCATGTTGATGGGCTGGGCACCTTCCCACCAAATCAAACCAAGAAGAAGCCAGAGTTAATTTTAAGGATTTTAGCTCATAAGACTGGATGAGTTTTGAATTTAAGATCACTCGTCTGCAAGTCACGATCATCTTTTACTAGACTAGATCATGTCATTTTACCAGACTAGATCATGTCATGTTGACAACCAATTGATACAGTTTAAAAAAAGGTGTTTGATATTTATATATTAAAAAAGAAATAGTAAGTAAATAAGATTAAAAATCTTCACAAAATTAATGACTTTGAAAAAGTGACTAAGGCAAGAAGCATCAATCTCAAAAAAGAAAGCTGCTAGAAGAATCAACATGCAAAGCAGTACAAGATATGAGACAAGAGCAGTGCCCATTTGCCCATTTGCCCATTTGCCCATTTGCCCATTTGCCCATTTGCAGACAATAAATGGAGAGGCCCACAGGCCCAAAGGCAGATCGAAAGCACCAACCATTTTGGTGTGAAAATCAATCAATCAATCAATCAAATTTGGTGCGACAAAACATAGTTAAAGTTGGAGACCCACTTGTGAAGAAATTATTAAAAACATGTTGGAGCTTAGTTTTTAGCCTTATTTGACTCAGATTGTTCATGTTGGGGCACGCATTGCTGCGACAAACTTAACTTAAGCTTTGGTGGTCAGAAAGTTTAAGAAAATTGCAAGAGATAGCTTTTAAGTAATTGTCTCTCTTTTTCTTTTCTTTTTTTGGTGTGTTTATTTTATCAACCAATATTTTAAAAAGTAAAAAATAATTTAATTACTCTGCAGTCATACTTCTAATTCATTGCCAGTCATGGAGTTGAATGTGACTCCAAATTCAGACACTGGAAAAACCTTGGTTTAAAGATAGAGATGGACAGTTGGGGAAGAGATTAGAGAAGTGGGGTTTTTTAAGACTTATTTTAATTATTTGAGCTACGATTTCAAGTTTCTTGACAAATTAAAGTGATTTTAAAACTTAAAGATAGATGTTTAGATCTTTTAATGTTAGAGAGTGTGAAGACAAGAATCATAGTGTGCTATGAACCTGTAATAAGAATCGACTGAGACAATCATTTCAAATCAAACCCTATATATTGCCTCAAGTTTTAAACTAAATCCATCATCCAAATACTCCATAACTCTCTATTTTATAAAACTTCCAAAATGATTCCATTTTATTTATGTGAATATGCATGAGTTCATTTTATTTTATTTATCTATAAGACATCGATATCGATATTTTGTTCATTAAAAGATCATTGAGAATTTACATCTTCAAAAAGAATACATATTCCCAAAAATCTCGAAGGTGATTGACTCTAAAATAATCAAACTTTTGCTATAAAGATGGGAATAAGTATTCTAATGACTTGAGCTAGAAGTCTTCTACGAACATAATTTAACTACAAGCTTAGGATGTGTGAAATCGAACGAGAACATGCCATGTGATTCGAAGTACTTTTTGGATTTTCTTTAAAGCAGTTAATCTTCAATTCTAAATGAGATTTGTTGTTTCTAAATATATTCATGAATCATGACTCAGACTCCCTCTCCTGCCCACACATCTCTCAAATCATGGTCGCATAAGCTCATTGGTTCCTACATGTCTGGTGAATTCCAAAACTCACACACACACATATATATATATATATATATATATATATATCCAAGCATAAATAATATTTATTTAGGGTTAATTTGTTAAGTACTATGTAAGGGAATGGAAACAAATTCTTTATCATACCTTATATATGCTGGAGCATCGTACCAAAATGTGGCTTTTGGTTGCATGCTGCAGACCAGACCAGCCAGACCAAATTGGCCCCTTGATTCAACCTTAATTAAACTCTTCCTCTAAAAATTATAAAAGGGATTAGCTGCCAACAGGCTGTCCTCTCTCATTTACCCTTTTTTTTTAAATAAAATAAAATAAATATCCAACTCTATACAATTTGCTGCTTGCCTGTTAGTTACTGATACATATGACAATTTTTTGAAGAAAAAAGAAAGAGAAACTTGGAAATTTGAGAGATCTTTTTTGGGAGAAAAATTTAGTTGCAACGATGGGGATAGCACACCCGACCGGTCAATAATGTTATGCCACGTTGGAAGTGCTATATCATGTGTGTCATAACATTATTGGTCGGGGATAACAAAATAATGTTATCTCCTCTTATGAAAGTCATTCTTTTTTATAGGAGGGTATGTGCTGATTAAAATAAAATAAAAATTAAGGAGAAGAGAAGTTATTATGACGTTGGTTTTAGTTTTTGAGTTGCTGCACATCAAATTATATATCAATTTTCATCTACTACTACTTGTAGGTTTTGGAATCAGGTGATATAGATTGGGTGTAGGCCCTACTTGGCTCTTGTTTAATCTTTCTTTTATCAATCATCATTAAGTGATAATAGAGAGAGTCTAAACAAATCTTAGCTCCAAACAACAATATCTTCTTATCTATAATTGTGTTTTAATTAAATTTAGTATTATCCATAAAGTATGATGACTCTGTGGTCACCGTTTCTTTCTTTTTCGATTGTTATCCGTGACTCTTGTTGTGATGCCCAAAATGCAAGCTTGTAATCATGGCATGGGGATACCATTTGCCTCCCTAAACCCTTTTGTCTTTTGGATGGAGAAACGAACAAGTAATTAACCAACAGATCTCTAGCTACAACCCTTCAAAACATATAACATCTCCAACACCCAATATACATATTTTACCTTCTCTCTCTCTCTCTCTCTTCTTTGTCAAACAAATGATTAAATGTCAAAAGTTAACAAATTAATACCAAGCAAATATAGCATACAAAATATTTTATAAATACTTACGTCAAACACATAATAAAAGTGTAACACATTAAAACAAAAAGCATATTTCATAAAGATAATATGCTACTATAACATGTTAAAACGTGATTAAAGAGTACAGTACGTAACATGACGCGTTAAGTTAACATAACATTGAAGGAATGTTAACCCAGATAGTTTTCCTTTCGCTTTTTGGATCAAAAGCTAATAGTATTCTAAAAACATGTTTTTAGTTTTACTTTAAGTACTTAATACAGTGAAGGAATGAGAAGGTAATTCGAATATTTCCAAAAGCGGAAAACCCCACCAATTTTGGTGGGCATGTCAACCAGCCCTCATCTTTGGCTGGCCCTTGCTAGCTACTAGCTGCTAGTAGGGTCACACCTGTGTCATTATAACACAGAGAGAGAGAGAGAGAGAGCAGACATGGACATATGAGAAAAGGGTACGATGAATGCGGGAAACAAAGAAAGAAAGATGATGATCATGAGAAGCCAAAAAGCTAATTAAAGTTAAAAGAAAAGACCAACGACATCAACAGACAAACACAAATTGATTAAAGTCGAAAAACAAACAGTAACAGTACTGATGTGATGACCAAACTGAGAGAAAGAAAAGAAAAGAAAAGAAAAGAAAAAAGATGTAATGGATGGAGTGAGTTAATTTGGTCAGTTTTTTTGATTCGTGAGTAGTATTTGTCAAGCTGTGAGTGGAAGCAGCAGAAAAAGCAACCGGCATGACTCTCGAGGGTTTCTTTCATCTTTTCTCTCTTTTTTTTCTTTCTGCAGATACAACAAGTAAATCGACTGCTGCCCTAGCAGCTAATGACACACAAATATCAAACCCTAGAGGATGACACTTTGGCTGTGCCTTTTAATAAAGTCATTCTAATTATATTAAGCGACAAAACCCTCGCTTTGACATCTCTGTATCTGAATCATCATGTTATCCAGCTTTTCTTTTTCTTTTCTTTTCTTCTTTTTCCTTTTTACACATTTAACACACTCACCATCTATATATTTTACCATTCTATCAATTAATCATCCTATTCCTAGCTACATGCTTTATTTTTTAAAGTAATGAGGTTTGGAGTTAGTATCTTAACCCTAAGGTATTCACCTAAAGTATACTTGTGCATTTGTTGTTAGTATTTTAACCCTAATGCTAAATGATGAATTCAAAACACGGCGCAAATAGTGTTAATTTATTTGATATGACACAGTAGCATGTCATGCGATGTATCAAATGCACCTAAATATTTTTCTAATTAACTTTTGTAAAGTCAAATTCGACCAATTTAGCCGGTTTTCGGTCCCAGATGCCCAGCCTAGTACAAACACATTAAACACTGGGCAAATCATGTGTAGCAATAATGGAGGATGGGGCAATCGTATACTCCGCCAGTGGAAATGATAGTTTTTTTCCCACAATAGTTGTACATTTTTTATATTATCATAATCACCGTAGAAACCTAGGTCATGCAAACTCCTGATAAATTAAGCGGTTTATAATTGTATTTAGATCCACCTCAGGGTTCCAGATATAGTGCAAAAATATATAATCTGAAATTGACATATATGTACCTGCATCAAAGTTACAAAAGGTAAAGATCTGGCTGTAAATTTATTTTCCGTTTAAGGTTCTTTTGGTATATCCTAATTCGGACCAAGAACTGACATGTACATATTCCCAGCCCAAACGGAGAGACAAACAGTCTATGTGGAGTCCATTTCAAAATTGTCTTTTATCCTTTTCTCAACACGTGAACCCATGAGAGAGAGCATCTCCTGACCTGGAAGAAAAAAGAAAAAAAAGAAAAAAAAGAAAAATGGTAAGCTTCTCAAAGGCATTCAAGGATACCTCAGTTTGATTATTCTTGTATATGGTTTTGTAATTTTTCCTCTTTCGTATTTTTAAGATTAAAACTGGACATGTTCGAAAATACAATCCGTCGAGGATCTTCTTCGCAACACCACTTTGTTGTTAAAAAAAAGGAACACATTTTATTGATGCCTATACAAAAAAAGGGTTAGGTAACTTAGGTCCCAAAATGAAATGCATCATACTTTGAGACAATGGAGTAAATACGAATGCCCATCTATTTTGAGATGCCTTAAATGCATGCATGCTATGGTTTCCACTGTTTTGGTAATAATTCTATTCTCAAAAAGGAAAAGAAGCTGTGGCTGCAATTTTTTTTGTCCATACTATTTTGTCACAGCACTGTATTTGTTGGCCAAGTTGCATTGCTACTTTCGCTACTCATGTACAAAATTCTCCGTCCACTTTTGGAATATATTGAAGACATGTCAAATTCAATTTGGTAAAGCATGATGGCAGCCCTTTGTCTAGGTTTAGGGTTGATTGAATCCTACATTTTATTTTTTTGGGTTCTTCAAAAAGCTTATTGATGCCTTTTTTATTATAGAAATAATAGGATATTTACATCGAGGTAATTCATCCTCAACAAAGTTCCGTCATAAGAATAGACTAACCACACTTATCTATCAAACTCACTATAAATATATCAAATTAAGGTAAAAATACAGGTGGAGAGTATGAATGATATATAATTTCTAATTTATTTGTTTATTTGTGTCTTCATTGATTTTAAGTAATTTTGTAAGAAAATAATAGTTGTAAGTAGAAATAACTAAATTATAAGTCACACCAATTAAAATAAAAAATTATAGTCGTTTTTGAGATAATATATTCAAATTTATGACATATCTTTGAATGAGAATAATAAAAGTTTTATTATTATTAATTTGATTTTCTTTACAAGATAATACTCGATAATATACACATTATCTTGACCAAACTGAACCCATTAATTTGATTGACTAAAATAAATTGGTGGTCTGAACCTTCATAATCATATGCGGGAGGAGTCCATTGACAATACAATAGAGCTTCGTGACAAATGAACAGGGCCCGTGATGTCAGTGAGAAGAACAGGGGGACAGCTTTGTAAATGCTCGTGCGCTGCACATGTCAGTTTCTCAGAAGTTTAACGGAGGAGCACTCGGTAAATACAAAAACCCCAGAGGACAAATTCGGTATATCAAAAATCGAGGCGTGTGAGAGAAAGAATGTATGTGTGGGGCAACGAAGCAGCGCCAAAGGCGCAGGTCAAAAGACATCGAAATCTCCCACACGCGCTCTTCTCTCAAGACCAGGCGTCAGACTGAATAATCCATGATCGTGTAGCACACGCGCTAGAAGCAGAGTGAGATAAGGGGTTGGGCGTTGTGAGAAAAACAAGAGAGAAAGGGTTGATAAGACTTGAGATGGAAAAAAGGGTGTGTGGACTGAGCAGGGAGGGGGGTGTGATGAGTCAGTGAGTCCTAACAACTAACAATAACAACAACAACACTCCCACCATATTTGCTGCCAAAAGTCACAAGGGCCCCCCCTCTCTCTCTCTCTCTCTCTCTCTCAACTTCTTTTTTGTTTTATTAATGGCCTCTTTCTGATATGGTACCTTAACCATAAACTGAATTAGTGAGTTATACATACAACATAAAACTGAAAAAAAAAAAAAAAAAAAACTGAAAAGATCACCACTTAATTTGGGCATTTTTTGGACCATTTGCACCTCACTCTTGTATCTCAATACAGAACCTTTGAAAAGAAAAAAAGTAGTTTTCCATCTCCCATTTTCTTGTTTCATCTTGTTTTAATTTTGACATTTACGAGCATGTAATTTATTTAAGAACATTAGCCAAAAAAAAAAAAAAAGAGCATGTAATTTATTTAAACTTAAAATAATTCCTAATTAGTTAAGTTTATAAAACAAATAGGTTAATAGAAAGATGACTTGGAGCGACTTATGTTAAGAACGTACATATGTAAAATAGACATTGTGGGTCGGTTTTTAAGCACTTTGCATGTGACATGTTTAGCTCTATTAGGTCAAATTATTTATATGTTTAGCGCTATTTTGTTTAGTTTAAATTTTTTGTTAAAATCTAACGGGTTTGTATAGTGTACATACAAAGTAGTTACTTTGACTTAAAAGAGTAAAGGGTAAGGTGGTTTAATTCCTTACTATACATGGTTTGGGACCTAACTTAAACTTAGAATTTTAATTTTGAGCTCATCTCTAAAACAAGTAGAAATTAATTTAATTGGGAGCATATATTTGTGAGTGATATATATTATTTTCTCCATTCATATATGTGATTAGTTTCATCTTTGTTTTATTTTCCTTAAGAAAAGAATGTATTAATTAAGAAATTCAAAGCTGATGTACATTGATCTTCAAGCACAGACGCTTGATTAAATTGAAGCTCGTCTTTTCAAACACAAAGTATAAAATCAAAAATTGCAAATCTAGAATTCTACCAACAACACAACAATTTGGCTTACAAGGTACTCTCATCTCTAATTTTTACTGATTTCTTTCACGTTTATATAAAGAGGAAGAAGAAAAAAGAAAAAAAAAGGAATGCAAACCCCTTTTTGTCTTTTCAATTCTTTTTTTCTTACTAAACCTTCCTTTTGTCTTGGTGGAGGACCTACGTCCTACAGTGAAGGAAAATTACTAATTAAAAGGAAAAAAGATAAAGCTAAGAGGCAGAGCAAAAGCAGAGAGGAGAGAGAGAGAGGAGAGAGAGAGGGTGGAGAGTGTTGGTAATGTACTGTCTTAGCCTGTCCCCCCCACCCAACACAGTCCCTCTCTCTCTCTGTTAAACAGTCGAAGTCGAAAAGCCCATCACCACATTGGCTTTTTCCGCCTTTTGTTTCTGTGTTCCTATGCAATTGTCTACGTCTGCTGCTTCTTCTGCTCCCTCTTCTCAGTACCTGCAAATGGGGGAGGAAATGGAATCATACTTTGAATTTCTTGTTATCATTTGATGCCCTCTTCTCTCCTTTTTTCCTTTCTCATCTTTCAGCCTTCTCTGCCTCAGTTCACTGACTACTGGGTTTTCCTGCAAAGCAAATATGAATTTCTTCTTCTTTTCTCTTCATCTGCTCATACCACACATTCCTCTCCTGTTTTAGCTTTCTGGGTACCCCTCGAAGTATGAGAATTTCTTGACATGATTTGACCTCCTCATTTCCAATTTTCTATTTTGCTTTGTGGGTACCCTTTACTTTTCCCGTTTGATTACTCATTTTACTCTAATCCCCATCTTTTGTTGTTTTCAATTTCTTGCTACTTCTGCTGTTGGATTGTTTACTGGGTTGTGCTTTCTGTTGAGCAACTCTGGGGAACATAAATATTACTGGGTGTTCATGGAAATTGATCTGAACCATGCAGTGACTGAGGTGGAGAAGAGTGCTTATTGTAATGGGGATTGTGACAAGGTGGGTGGTGGTTGTGTTTATTGTTTGTCCTCTTCAACTTCTTCATCTTCTTCAAATTCATCTTCAGCTCCCGTGGCTTCTTCAATTTATTTGGAGCTTTGGCATGCCTGTGCTGGTCCACTCATCTCACTGCCCAAGAAAGGGAATGCGGTTGTCTACTTCCCACAAGGTCACTTGGAACAAGTTGCCTCATCCTCTCCTTTCTCTTCCATGGAGATGCCCACCTTTGATCTCCAGCCACAGATCTTCTGCAAGGTTGTGAATGTCCAGCTACTTGTAAGTACCAATGTCAATTCTTTATGCATACTTCCATATAGAATTTCCAACATTGTAATTTTTTTCTTCTTCCAAATATGCTTGCTTTTTTAGTTTGGTTATGAAATTTATTGTCTATTGAATTCTTGAGACAGGCTAACAAGGAAAATGATGAGGTCTATACACATGTCACTTTGCTTCCTCAGCCAGAGGTATGATTCTTGATTGACATTGAAGGTACTTCATCTTGGTTAAGTAACTAAAAATTGACCATCTACTAGAAATTACATGTTTCCTGTTGGAAACTCGGAGTGACAGTGTTCTATGTGACTTCTTAAGTCTTTATCATTGTAGATTTAAAGTTTCTGTTAGAATGCATCTTTTCTTTAAGGCTGCTCAGTTTTATCTTTCTGTAATGGTTATAATGAGTGCCAATTCTGGGTATTCTACAGTTGGTAGGAACAAATTTAGACGGCAAAGAGCTTGAAGAGTTAGGAGTGGATGAGGGGGATGGAGGATCACCTACAAAATCAACCCCTCACATGTTCTGCAAAACACTTACAGCTTCCGACACCAGTACCCATGGAGGGTTCTCTGTTCCTCGCAGAGCTGCTGAGGACTGTTTTCCCCCTTTGGTACGAATCAATGCATTTATATTTCTCTGGTATTCAAAGAAGATATTTCTGTGTAACTTTAAACATATATTTTTATTTTCTGTAGGACTATAAGCAGCAGAGGCCCTCTCAAGAGCTTGTTGCAAAGGACCTGCATGGGGTGGAGTGGAGGTTTCGACATATTTATAGAGGTAAATTATTTATAACTCTCTGTGTAGTTTGATTGATGATTAAATTTGATACAATTCAATTTGTATTACTCATCAGGTCAGCCAAGGCGACACCTGCTCACTACAGGATGGAGTATTTTTATAAGCCAAAAGAATCTTGTCTCGGGGGATGCTGTGCTTTTTTTGAGGTAACTATGATTAATTTCCTATTTTAGTGACAATTGGCCAAGCCTTAGTTATCATTCAAATTTGTATCTTTTCCAATTTGGAGGCTGTTTTTTATCTTCAAAACGGTGAGAAGTAGCGAAAATATGTCATTTATATAAGTGACATTAATGCTTGATTGATTTAGGAGATTTCATTGTCAAGGAGTTATTTAATATTACTAAGGATGGTAAAGTGTTGATTCTCCGTATATTGGTTGAGTATATATGTATATTCAAATACTTAATGCCCCAAAGGCAAAAATGAGGTCTTCACACACGGTAGGATATTGACTTGTGTTATGTGTATAATCATGAATAAGAATATTATGTCCTAGGAACAAGATTATTTTGATGTCTCGGTGGTGTTAAAAATTTGCTTGATTGTGTTCATTGTCTGGTAATCTTGATAGCATGAATCATTTATAATGTTCTTTGTAGGGGTGAAAATGGCGAGCTAAGGTTGGGAATTAGAAGAGCTGTTCGACCTAGAAATGGTCTTCCTGATTCAATTGTGGGCAACCAGAATTCTTATCCCAGTGTTCTTTCTCTTGTGGCTAATGCAATATCCACTAAGAGCATGTTTCATGTATTCTACAGCCCTAGGTACCACTACTATTTGGAAATTTTATCATGTTATTGTGGTTTTTGTTTTATTATGCGACTTTACTTTTTGGAGATAATAGTATCAACTCTTTGGTGGAACTGGTTGGTGAAATCAATGGAAATATGATTCTATCAGTAACCTCCCGGTATATTGTGTATCTTTATATGTAACCTTTTTCATTAGATCACTAATTATTGTGTATCCTCCCAATAAGCCGAACCTAGTACTTAATATCTGAAAATGCATATTTTCCTTTACTCTTCAAATATGTTTGTCTTGATCTTGTGTGCCAAAGATAATTGAAGTATGCTGCCACACAAAAGATAGAAAAGAAAACTTTACTTCCCGGAACGTCCTAGGGGACTGAAGTTTTGTAACATTATAAACTGTCAGGCTGAGTTTCCTTTATCAGGAAGTACACTAAAGAAATAGGAAATGGCCACAACTCATAAAACTTTACTTCTGTGAATGTCCTAGGGCATCCTGCTTATCATTGATGGTTCACATACAATGTTTCTGGCTTTGATTTTTACTAGACATCTAACAGTCTATAGAAATGGGGAGACACGAGCATCAATAAAATGGTTAGCACTATTTTTTTGTTTACTCTGCCAATAGACAGCAGAGTGGCTTGGAAACCTACCAAAAAACCTAGTAATCTATTAACTTCAGAATCTACCAAGTTGTTTTTCCTATGTTTTGTGCATATCGTTCTTTTAAGGATGATTCTCTCTTTATAGTTTATACGAGGCTTAGTTATGGTTCCTATCGTTCCATTGTATGCTTAATGACGGTGATGTCTCTCTCAGATAGTTATTTAATTTTCCTTGGTTTCTTACATATAAAAATTTGATATTTCTTTTGCCAAATTTTTTTAACGTGGAAGCACCCAATGGTGCAGTTCACTTGACATTCTTCAAGTCTTCTCTTTAACCTATGCACCTTTTTTCTTTAAAATGATTTCCGTGCCTAGCATTATAGTTATTCTCTTATTCATCATGTTTGAATTGGAGATATCTACTGGAGAAATATTTTTAAATTCCTCTGTTACGTTTATGAATTTATTTTATGTATTTAGGAGGCTATTATTTATCATTGCCTATAGAAGGGGCCAGGAGGGTTAAAGCAATTCATAAGGAGCTCCTAAGGTTACTGCCTATCATAGTTCACTATCAATTCATTACTAATCGGAACTACAAGTGATGGACTGCATGCATTATGAAAAGCAGTGGGGAAATGTTGCACATGCAATGGGAGCACTCTAATGCAATGAAATGACGATTTACTAGGATTTCAAAAAGTAAAGACAAAATTGTGGTTGTTACAATGATCACATGATGTCAGGCTTTTTAACTAAGCTGGGACTATTCATGTGTATAATAGCATCTTTTTTGTCACTTGATTCCTTGGAGATTTGTAAACATGCTAAGTTGGGCTTATGCATTGAACAGAACCTTTGAACTTGTTTAAATTGCGGTAATGCAGGGCAAGCCATGCAGAGTTTGTCATCCCCTACCAAAAGTATGTCAGAAGCATTGCTAATCCAGTGACCACTGGGACAAGATTCAAAATGAGATTTGATAGGGATGATTCACCGGAAAGAAGGTATTTATAAGTAGATTAAATGGCATAGCCAGCATATTTTCCTTCTTGAATTTTCTATTGATACAACTTGTAGGTGTAGTGGTGTAGTGACTGGCATCAGTGACTTGGATCCCTATGGATGGCCTAACTCCAAATGGAGATGCTTGATGGTATGCTTTGTATTTTATTCTCCTTTTTTTAAACAATAATGAACTGCACCCCAACTTCCCAATTCATTTTGAATGAAAATAGATGGGGAGAGAGAGAGAGAGAGAGAGAGAGAGAGAGAGAGAGAGAGAGAGAGAAGAATGAAAATTTACAGTATACTGTTTGGGGCCAACTATCTGATGAACCTCACTGAGAAAATACCTTTTCTCCCCTTGGTACTTTTATTGGATTGATATTTTCTTTCATTTGAAGAAGTACTTGTCCATGGCACAAATGTTGATCCTTAGAATAACAAATGGGAAGATTATGGTTTCAAATGGATCCCATCAATTGACATTGCTGCTTTCTTATTTAATTGTGTCTAACCGTGCACCACATATGCACTTCCTTTTGTGTAAAGAGACGACAACTTCAAGAGCTATGATTCTATTATTGCAGTGTTGCAGCAATTCTTATACTTACCCCTTAATTTTACATTTACCAGGTCAGATGGGATGAAGATATAGGAAATGATCATCAAGAACGAGTCTCCCTGTGGGAGATTGATCCTTCCGTTTCTCTCCCACCTTTGAGCATTCAGTCTTCTCCAAGATTGATGAAGAAACTGCGGACAAGTCTGCAGACAACCCTGCCCAACAACTCCATAACTGGTACAATACTTCCCAACCAGACCAAGAATTTTTCATTTATTCAACTTCTATCCTCAATGTGTCAATTTTCTTGCAGCTGGAGGGGGTGGGTTTATGGACTTTGAGGAATCAGTTAAATCCTCTAAGGTCTTGCAAGGTCAAGAAAATATAGGTTTCATATCACCCCTGTATGGATGTGATACTGTAAACCACCCGCAAGATTTTGAGATGCAAGCTCCGGCACATCCAAGTCTTGCATCAAATGCAACACAGAAGGCTACTATTGGTGAGCTTATGAGGGCTCGCCACTCCACCTACACAGGATTTGCGGAATCTGATAGGTTTCCAAAAGTCTTGCAAGGTCAAGAAATATGCCCGTTGAGATCTTTGACAGGAAAAGCAAATTTCACCCTAGGTGATTGGGAATCCAACCTTGGTTGCACATCTTACAACATTTATCAAGCGCCCAAACCAAATTTTTTCTCTCTAGCTTCTGAATCCCTTCCAAATATATATTTTCCTTATGGCGACATTCGCAGAGCTGGCCAAGATCCGGTGATGTGCTCTAATGCTACTAACTTACCCAGGGAGAATATGAAAATCAACCCGTATTCTATGCAAATGGGAGTTGCACGAAATGAAGTTGGAAGGCCAAATAAACCTAGTGAGCATAAGCCGCAGGAGAGTAGCTCTGCTCCTCCCACTTTAGTGCAAAATCCAAGAAATCCCAATGATGAAGACTTTAATGGAACTGTTACTGGATGTAAACTTTTTGGGTTTTCCTTGACTGGGGAAAATCCCACTCCAAACTCTCAAAGTTCCAGTAAGAGGAGTTGTACAAAGGTAAGCTACAGTAGCCCTCAAGTTGGATTGTAACTTGCCATGTCTTGGACATCTTTGCCAACTGATGTTACATATATTGAGTGAAGGTTCACAAGCAAGGCAGCTTAGTGGGAAGAGCCATTGATCTCTCGAAACTGAATGGCTATGGTGACCTGCTGAGTGAACTAGAACGGCTATTTAGGATGGAAGGCCTTCTACGAGATTCTGATAAAGGATGGCGGATCTTGTACACTGACAGTGAGAATGATGTCATGGTCGTTGGGGATGACCCATGGCAGTAAGTGTCTCTCTCTCTCTCTCTCTCTCTCTCTCTCTGAATTAAACTTTTATGTTTGCCTAGTTCCTTTGAACGGTATACTCATGCATAGTCTTTTATGTCATAGGAAGCAATAGCATAAATGCAGCTCTAATTTCGGTTAACAATTGGGTTTTTAGGATACCAAACAAGGCAACAAGAAGATGTGCACTTAAAGAATTAATTTGTTCTTTTCATTTTTACCCTTTCTAGACAGAGATGCAATGTGTGTGCGTGTCCGTGCGTTTTTCTCTTCTTCTTTTTAGCCTGAATTATAAAATGCCATTTCATCTGAGCTTGGTTAACTGCAGAAGAATATGTTGTTTCGCTATCAAGAAATGTTGTTTTGGAGTTTTCTGAACAATCCGTATGAACATTTTTTTATATGACCTTTTGAAAATGATGGGTTCTTGATGCAGCGAGTTTTGCAATGTGGTCTCCAAAATTCATTTATATACCCAGGAAGAAGTGGAGAAGATGACCATTGGAATGATCAGTGACGATACTCAAAGTTGTTTGGAACAAACCCCCGTCATGCTGGAAATGTCAAAGTCCTCATCAGTGAGCCAGCCAGATTCTTCCCCAACAGTAATCAGGGTCTAAAAAGAATTAAATCCAGGGTTGTCATTATGTTGTTGTAACTTTATCTGCTTATGCAAATAATGCACACGAGAACCTAGTTATGTACTTTCCGGATTTCCTAGCCCAAACACATCTCGAAAATGAAACGTGTTTGGCCTTCTAGAGATTGAACTCTTTCCCATTGAAGTTAAATATGTAGTACTGTGACTTGTTGAGTATAAATTGTTGGATATGTTCTCTTAAGTAGTGGAGAAGATGAAAGAATTTCAAGTTTGGTGTTTAGGATGCTGACCACCATATAAATTTGTTCCTGTGAGTTGAAGGAGATCTTTTAAATTTGTTCCTGACTTGCCTCAAACTCTACTGTGTGGACAAATGAGGGATATAAACTCGGAATTAAGGTAAAAGTCAGAATATCTAAATTGACACGCATCAATTCCCTTGTCTGGATCCATAAACAAAGAAATTTAAAATTTTCATGGGAAAAAAACCTTGGAACAGAAAACAAACATGTAAGCTGCCATTGCCACCATCTCTACTACCACCACATTGCCCTAGATGATGCCACCATCACCGCTGCCACCTCTATTACTACCACATTACAATGACCATCGCCACCACTACTACCAGCACCTATACTACCAACATATGACCATCGCCACCACCACACCCCGACCCACCATCTTACCACCAGCATCACACATGACATGAGGGTACCACCGCCATTAACACATCCTAACCACCTCTCATTTATAAATTGATACCCTCTAAAACAATAAACGTCAAATTCATGTTTTAAATCTCATTATATTTCAAGTTAGCCAAACAAAAAACAGAAGCAAAGTCCAGATCTTACTAGTCAAACCTCAATCATACAGTAGGATTTCAAACCCTAGATCTTTTGGTTTATTTCTCCGACCTTCAGCGGTGTGTTCAAAGCAAAGTCACTGTAGAACCCTTATTCATTACTCAGCCAAAAAGTACTCCTGACAACCACCAAACAAGGCTTCTCTTTTATTTCCGACCATGGTTTAGACTTTAGAGTACATACAATTGAGTATGATTTTCCACCAAGGGTGAAAAAATGAAATTCAATTTCTGAATTTAGTTTCTTAATCACCAGAAGAAAACTCTGATTCTCGTCTAATGCCAGGAAGATCAATCTACTTAAAGATGACCAACCAAGTAAGATCAGTCAGCCATTTTTTCTGCCATCATGGACAAACCAGTGTACATTTGGGTTCGATCCTTTCTTGTTTCTGTATTCTGAAATGTGTGTGAAGTAAACTTAAATGATTGACTGCAACATCAGGTGTATCCTGGACACAGTGCTCGAGTACTGCGGATTATCACAGTTCAGCAACTGGACATGAGTCTCTCACTGCTCCTTAAATAGCGCACGACCAATTATCATCCTTCTGATCTCACTAGTCCCTGCTCCAATCTCATATAGTTTGGCATCTCGAAGGAAACGACCAGTTGAGTACTCATTTACATAACCATTACCGCCTAAGCATTGTATAGCCTGCAACATTCAAAATAGACTTAACCATGTGAATGGAAATAATGAACTATACTATGCCATGCCATTCAAGCAATATGTAGAATATGATTTGTATAATCAACTAAGACCAAATTGGTTGGCCTGACTGGGGTTTATGTTTAAAAATTGCTCATTTGCAAAAATAAGAGATAGAATGGAATTTATCCAGGATCTTTTACCTGCAAAGCTACCTGTGTGGCTCTTTCAGCCGTACAGAGTATAACTCCAGCACAATCCTGAAAATTTGTATCAAGAAGAGTTATTATTTGCCTAAGCCAAAGCTTTTTTTGCCAAATGCTAAAACTGATAAAATTATAATTTAAGTGAAGGAAAAAAATTCAGAAACCCCAACAGCACCTTCGAGCCAACTTTTCCATTGTCACACTCCCTTGCAACAGAATACACATAGGACCTGAAAATGAAGGGAGGGGACAAAAAGAGAGAAATGGTTAACTCTGCTACCAGTGAATATTACAAGAAATAAACAAAGAAAAGCGGTGATAAAGGAATAAAAATCTTTTTACCTTGATGATTGCAAAGAAGTATACATGTCAGCAATTTTCCCCTGTAATTTGCAAGTTCGTTAACAACATAAGGGCTACAATTTAAGTACAAACAGGAGCTAGAAACATCAACTTAAGTTGTGTAAATACAACAATAAACCTGTATAAGCTGAAACTCTCCAATTGGACGGCCAAACTGCTCTCTCTGTCGAACATAAGGAAGGACAACATCCATACATGCCTGCATAATGCCCAGGGGTCCAGCTGCTAAAACAAGCCTCTCCAAATCCAATCCAGACATCATCACATAGACACCTGAAAGAAAGGGCAAAAACAATGTAGGTTGAACCAGAATTACGACAGCATAAGACACTTATGCTACCCACACTAAGTACATAGGATAAATGACCCCAAAAAAGAACTCCTAAAGATTCCACTTGTTATTCCAATATCAATGGTATCTACATTCCCTCAACAAGAATTTCCCCGGGAAGAAATTAGTTTCAAGATTCAAAGCGTTACCATCTTATCACTCAAATTAGGATTAGAAAGTCCTTCTAACTGCTTTAGGTGACACTATGGGAGGTCAGTGCTATAACAGAAAACTCTTGGCATAGCTAAGTTCATCTTATGTTACCAAAACGAGTATGGCTGAGCAGTTACAGTGACGGAAGAATAAGCCCAAAAGCAACTTTGTTCTGCTCTAACAGTGAGTTCTGACAACCGTAATAGTAAAGCGCAGCTCAGAAGGTTCAAATTAAAGCCATAAGATAGATGAGCAATCAAAACTATGTAAAATATCAATGCTTGCTAAGTAATACAACATGCAACGTATCCAAATGATCTCCTTCCAATGACGAAAGTTGTAAATATAATTATCACTACACCTTTTCCTTCCTGCCCAAGAACATTTTCTTCTGGAATAAAGCAATTCTCAAAGACAAGTTCACATCTGCTCAGACCATTGCCACTATTAGTAGAAAAAGAGAGAACAAAGAAGGGAATGTACTCCCAAACTAGACAACTTCACTTAAAACATTCTGGACGTACGTATCACTTCCTCGCATGCCAAGTTTGTCTAACTTCTGAGCAGTACTGAACCTGCATTAAGGCATAAATAACTTCATAAAAGTGAGGGAATTCAAACTATTCGTCATGCATTTTGTTATTATGGTTTGATTTTATGCATTGCAAGTAGGCTTCATTTTCTTCTCTTCTGCTTACATCTTTTGGGATCATTTAGGGCTGCGATGTCGCCTAAGAGCACTATAGAGTTATATGTAGTGCTTCTATTCCACCCACTTCTACTAAAATGCTTAATTAAGTTTATCCTTTACATATCTTGTTTCTACATTATTTTAAATTCATCATTGATCTTGTTTCCACCCTATATATATGAATGTAAAATGGATATGTAGAATGAAAGTAAAGTATTTTAAACTTTGAGTAAATGTAGTAGTAATTATGTTTAATGCTTCAACATTATAATAGTGCTAGCAGAACTTTTTGAAAAATGTACAAGCAACCTATAAAATGGGCAAACAAATTTCTGAAGGAGGGACCTAACTAAAGTTTAGAGAAAAGATAGTCATTGTACTTGATCTAATAAATGTTATGGATCCAAAAATTCCTTAAGTTCCTAATACTAAGTTTCTAACTTGTAAAATATATGGGTTAACACAAACAACTTGATCAATAAACAGGTCGGGTTCGTATTAGAGTCGTCTGACACAATTAATTACCCGGGTGTTCCTTTCTCAATGATGAATGCTGTAATTCCTTTTGAGCCCGCTGTTATGTCTGTTTTTGCATAAACAACCTGATCCAACTCTAAATATCAGGTAAATGAGATGATAAATTCACATGTGCATACATATATGTATGAACACGCTACAGAAATATTAGATATGATATAGCGATACAAAGCCTTGAGTACTGTCAAAATGAAATAGTATGCTAAAGACACTGCTTTGAAAATGCAGTACTAGTATAACCATTAAAACATAACTCCTAATGAATGTGGGCCAACGTAAATGTTTATAATTATAGGCTGACATAGGAATGCATATCATTGAGAGCTGCACCTGATAGCAATCATTAGTAATAAAACTTGGTCCTTCACATGTGTAAGTTAAAACATTGCGATATTAAACAAAGAAAGTCCACATCTGCTGCAATTCAATGACAGAATCATCCTCGAGATTATTCATGGAAATGGTTCTCAACAGTCATCTAGAGACTGCATCAGGAGACATCTTGTGCAGTAGCCTATTCTATAGGTTCCCAGAGTAAGCTGTACGAAATCTTAAACCTCTCACATTCCTGGGAAAAGATGCTTTAAGCACAAACTACATAAAAATAATATATATGTACATGTCAGACAAATTCTACTCTTGCATATACATATTAGACAGTTTTCATTATGGCTACAAAAAGTAAAATTTGACAAATATCCAACGTTTCAGAGCATACAATACAAGCAACAGATGAGTGCACTTCCACCCCCACGTACATAGAGAGAGAGAGAGAGAGAGAGAGAGAGAGAGAGAGAGAGAGAGAGAGAAGCATATGGGTAGTAATATCCATGCTTAGCTAAAGCAATTCTAACAAAACATACCAATGTTTGAGCAACTGGGCCGTTGGTACACCACATCTTGTTCCCGTTTAAGACATAACCCCCATCTACACGATCAGCCTTGCACTTCATGCTAACAACGTCAGAACCAGCTGGGGAGAGAGAGAGAGAGAGAGAGAGAGAGAGAGAGAGACATCAGCCTAATTACCTTAAATGAACCTAGATAATACTCAGAATTTAAGTGCGAGATGAAAGAAGTGTAATGCACATAAATTACAATTGGGTTCACTCATTGCAAGAGCCCCCACATGCTCGCCACTGATAAGCTACATAATGAAAGATGAGACTTTGTCAATCAAAAAGGAAAGAAATTGAAAATTAATTAATTAAGAAAGACCCTAGAACAGAAGAAAGATGATTTCATGTGGCATAAATAATACCTACTTAATGGGTTGGAAAATAAGTGAGGAAGGAAAAAGGTATATCAAGCTACCCAGGAAGTTTTCTGATCAGTATTTTATTAATAAAATCACTAAAGTTTTATTTAATTAGTATAGCCCACACAAAAACTGTTTAAAATGTATTCAAAACCAAATAGTTAGCTGACTGCATGATTAAATTCTCCTAACACTCCTCAGGATATGTATGTCACATGCCATAGTATATTAGTGACTATGAGCCATACTCAAGTAATCTAACTTTTTTTCTTCTCCAGAAAGATAGATACTTTTGACTGGTTCCTAAAATTTTGTTCAACTAAACTATCCAGCCATCCTTACAGAATTTACAAGCCCAGCATTAGGCCACACCATCTTCCCTTCCTCTCCTTCCCCGACAAAACTTGAGAGAACAACAAATGAAAGATATGGCAAATCTGACTACAAAGCGATGACAATGAATGACAATGAGTGCAATTAGAACACACAAATATGAAAAAGCGCTCGTCCACCTAGTAGATGAAAAGTAAGAGTCCAAACATATAGGAAACCATTGTAAACTTCTGGGTCAGAAATCATTGATTATCTCATGCTTAATTGGCTGAAGCAGCTTAAATAAATTAGTGCTTGAAGATGTAACGGCAACCGAAATAGTAAGCAATAACACATGAGGAACAAAGTTCTATAAAAGAAATTCAGTTTGACGATGAAGAGAGATGTCAAAATTCTCTACATGCTATGCTAATGATTGCAATGCACATTTTGGATAAATAATCATCATTATCATTGTAAATAATAAGATAATCATCATAGCAGAGATAAGTGGAATCCGCCAGAACTCTTCATCTCTAATTAAGCATGCCTGTAAAATTGTAAATACTACACTGGTATGCATAAAATTGAATCAAACGAAGGTGGAACCTTTGGCAAATACTTCTGTTTCTGAGTAGGGTTTCCATGCCTCACCTACCAAATAAAAAAGTACAAGTTTATCAGATATGCCCAAATGCTGTCACAGATGAACTCAGTTCGTTTGTTTACCAATTGATTGATGCACAGATTAGAATGAGCACCATATGAGAGACCAACAGACCCTGAAGCACGACTTATTTCTTCCATAGCTATACAGTGATACAAGTAACCAAGACCAAGCCCTCCGTATTCCTCTACAAGACAACCCATGGTCAAGTTTCTAAACCCATGAAACTGCAGATTATTGAATCAAATTGCATAAAAAAGAAAGAAGAGGTTTATAGTTTCTAACAAGACAACTGCATCCTGCATGAATTGCAAATATCTTTGATCATAGCCTTGGAATAGTAATTCCATCTTCCAATTCAAAAAAGGTTGGTGAGGAGGCCAACACGTGCTACATATTAAGATGTTCTTGGAACATTTTATTTCTCTATCTTACTGCATGCTAGATTACAAAATTATAATAGCTAAAAAATTGTCATGTAAGTAAGAACTTGTGATCCTAACAACCGAGGCCCAAAAATATCGCTGGTAGAAGCACATCCAAACAAAAAAATTATATTATTTTCAATTTTAAAAAAAGGGAAGCTTCCTAAAACAAAGAGCAACACCCACATAGCATCACATTCACACCAAAAATTGCCTCTGTACACAAACACGAATTAAAACAAAAACGATAAGACACTCAAACCCCAATAGAGTTTAAATTTAAACTAACGGTAGTTAGAAAAGCTCTTACATAACATGATGAAAGTCTACCTGGTGCAGTAATTCCATGAAGATTAAAATCTCCCATGAGTTTCCATAAGTTCACCTCCTGAGGGAAATAATTTGTGTGGTCTATTTTTGACGCATGAGGGGCAATGTGTTCTTGTGCAAACTGAGAAACACTTTCTTTAAACTGCATTTATGCCAACAAACAAACAAACAAAAAAAAAAAAAAAAAAATTGTCTCAGTGCTAAAGAACGCTACGGAGTACTTTAAATCGTCAAAATGGGCCCGGCAACTATTTTATCTGGGACCAGTCTGATTTCATTCTGCACCTGCTCTAAATTTATCACTTCAATTGAAAGGAAAAACCTTTTGCTAATATGACTGGAAATTAATTACTTCATTCATTTTAGAAATTAAATATTATTAATAATATAAAATTTCCAACATATTGTTCTCCAAATTTTCGCAAAAAAATGTAATCAACATAAATACTTCTACTTGCAAACTTGATTCATATATATATATATATATATATATATAGAGAGAGAGAGAGAGAGAGAGAGAGAGAGAGAGAGAGACCTGAATCTGCGTGTCATCGAAGAGTAAAGCGGTAGAAAAAGAAGCACACTTTCTCCGATTTTTGAAAATTGCAGAGCATTGAGACCTCGCAGCAAATAGTCTTTGCATATTCACTTTTATGTTTTCGTTTTAGAAAGAGATAATATATATAGAGATAATATCTAGAGAGTTTCAGAAGAGAAGAAGACGAAGACGACAATGTCTGGCATTGACAGTAGCTGCTAAATGCCAACGAGAGCCAATTCTGGTGTCGTTTATAATAGCTTTATATAGACTAATTTGGGAATTTCCGTTATAATTAAACTTTGTGGGCCCTTTTGGTGTGGCAGCGTGTGATTGGGTGCTTTGAGGAGATAGCCAATTCGGCATGGGGTGTTTTCAGGGACAGACAAAGTTTATCCATTTTCATCATGTCATGCTGGCTACGTTATCTCTGGGATCTTAAATAGGAATGAATAGGATTAGGCTAGTAGATAAAAATTTTGGTTGTGATTGTGGCACTCTTACCAGGCCACACAACAAGACAACCAAGGTTCCGTTGGGATGAAGTGGTTCCAAATTTATAGATTTACAATTTATATGATGTTGGAAAATTGTTTGTATAGACTATTACAATGCGTATATGTTAAGATTTAGACAAGAAAAATAAAAACAAATGAATTTTAAATATAATGATTCTTGTTTTCATAGCAAATTTAGCTTTACGGTCAAATCCAAATCCAAATCCAAATCCTTCCATTGAAACGGATTAGATATATCTCCACACCAAATTAGCCAAGAAAGCTTGATTTTCATTGCCTCATACCATCTCCCAAGTAACCAAATAGATTTTCCTATTTTCCTCATAGCCAAGAGAAACCTTTGTGCAGGCAATCCAAACTTTACAGACTGAAGAAGTTAAACTTGACCAATTGCCTGGAGCTGATTCGTTGAGTTACCTAGCTTAGAGATAGAGGCTTACTCATTGCCTTTTCCAAGAGGGAAGCCTCTGGTGGACTTTGCCAATCACCTTTTGGTAAAGCTACGTTTGCTTCATGTGTGTCTATTGGTTGCACCACCAAATTTTATGGTGCGCTTTTATGCATTCTTTTTCTTATCACCATACTTGTATTTTTTTTACAATTTTAATAACAACTATCTCCAATTATCTCGTAAATTATTCTCGAATTTAAAATTAAAAAAATATTAAACAATAGAGCGTATCATTGATAACTTCTCTGAAACTTTTCCCAAACCTAGTAGGAAGGAAGGATAGGACTCCCAAACACTTTCTCAACCCAATCTCATTATTGGAGAGCTCCTCCCTAAACTTGACTACTAAGGAAATAATTATAGGGAAAGTGTTTGGACTACTAATGCGATTAGGTCACGTTGGACTACTAATGCGATAAGGTCACGAGAGAAATAGACTTATTGGTGTATCCCAAAATCTACCTTATTATGGTATATTATACAATCTTACATAGATCCGTAGTATATTTATTAGTATTGAACTTTGGCGCCCATACAACAAAGAAGTTAAATGCCAAGCAAGTTTGTGTCCTTTTTTGTGGTTTTTTTCAAAAGGACGTTCTAACTGTTACCCAAAAAAGAAAAGGAAAAAAAAAACATTTTCTTTTATTTATTTATTTTTATAAACCCTTTTTCTTTTTCAAACCCCAGCAAAACCGGGAGAGGCCAGTGGCAGTGACTATATACCGCCCAAAACCCACGAAGCTCAACAATGCCAAAACGAATAGAGAGATTGAAACAGTCTCTCTTGTTAATTCCGCTCTGTGGGAACTAACATATTCGAAGTTTCCCTCAGCACCTGGACCCGGACCCAAGCAACGACAAGCAGCATTGCTCCAGCCATGGAATCAAGAGACAAAGCCTCGCCTCCACCAAAGCCCGCCAAGTTCTCAGTGTACCAGAACCCATCCTTGTCCGCCGCCCTCACCGCCAGTAGCCTCCGGCCTTCGAAGCATGCACTCCTCTGTATCTTCTTTCTCTCCTCCGCCTCCGCCGTCGCCTTCATTGCCATGTTTTCCAGGTACCCAATTGCTCAATTTGAAAAGCTAGGGTTTTAAGAGGGTTTAAGCGAAGATTTTATTTATTGGGTTCTTTTGTGTGTGTTTAATATGGGAATTTCACTCTGTTTGATTGTTGAGAAAAGGAAGGAAGAAAGAATGGGGATAGAAGCTTGAGTTGAATTTATCAGTGTTTGGTTTATGGGAAACAAAAACCCTTTATTACTTGCTATGAAAGTGTATAAAAGGAAGAAGGAAAAACAAAAACATAAAAAGACTTCAAATTTATAGTTTGGAGCTTATTTTTCGTTTGGGTTTTTTTGGGTCCTTTTAAGACCTGAATGAACAAACTAAATTTGCATAGCATGTTTGAGCTTATTTATTGACCAACAGGAAATTCAAGGATTTAATTATTCATATTAAGTTTTTGTTATTTATTAAAGAACGAATTTAAATTAGAAGAATATGTTTTTAGATCTTTGGTTATGGAAATTGGATTTGGCTATATATTATTACGTGTGGCTAACGCAATAAACTGCCTTGAATTGTTGAAGGGAAAATGGGATTGTTGACAATTTGAAGCTCAAAAATCTTTCCCAAGAGGCAGCCTGTAAGTTGTTAAATTCAATCCAGAAAACTTTGATTGGCTTGAACTTGATGCTTTGATTGATATAGTTTGTTTTGAACATCTTGTTTTGTCCTTCAGATTTGTTTTCCAAAGCAATACAGACCTTCATGGGCTTGATATTTTTGGGTACTCTATTTGCACTATTTAGAGCCATCTCACTGAGAAATGCCGCACCCTCAAAAGGAAATAGTGACAAACCACGCCTTACAAATCATCAACTAGGACTTTTGGGAATTAAGCCAAAGGTTGAGCAAGTCGTATCAGAGTCTTCAAAGAAACCTCCCAAGTCTAAACCCCACATGTCTTCCCCTTCGGATGTACTTGTTCCACTTCATCAGCCAATCACCAGTTCAAATCGTTTGTCTCGAATCAGCGCGAATAAGTCAAACATCAGTGGAGGAACTAAGATGGGATCTATCAGTAGCCCTTCTAAATCACCCGGTTCTACATCTTCTTTGTATCTTGTGTCGGGAGGTGTTTCACCACTGTCTTCTGTTCAGAATTCACCTGGAGTAGATTCAGCGGTCTCCACCCCTTGGTCAAGCAAGCGAGCATCTACAAGAGAGATAATGTCAGAAGAAAAGTTTGAAAGGTTCTTGGCAGAGGTGGATGAAAAAATCACAGAATCAGCGGGGAAACTGGCAACTCCACCCCCCACCATTAGAGGCTTTGGTGCAGCCAGTCCAAGTTCAGCTAACACATCTGGAAATACTAGGAGTACACCATTGAGGCCTGTGAGGATGTCTCCAGGTTCTCAGAAGTTCACAACTCCCCCAAAGAAAGGAGAGGGCGAGCTTCCTCCACCTATGTCCATGGAAGAATCTATTCATGCATTTGAGCGTTTGGGCATCTATCCTCAAATTGAGCAGTGGCGTGACAGCCTCAGGCAATGGTTTTCTTCGGTTTTGCTTAATCCTCTACTTGACAAGATTGAAACCAGTCATATTCAGGTTTGTCTTCACCACTTCCACCTCCTCTAAGTCATCTTCTTTGTCTTCATATGTTTAACATGAGGTATGGCTGCTTTGTGGTTGGTAAAAGAGTGTTATGTTTCAACTGCAGAGCAAAAATCTGATGGCATGATATGTGTAGTAGTGCAAGTTTCTGTATAGAGTGTATTCCATCAATACTAAGTCAGTATAAAATTACTAAATTTATAGGTAATCCAAGCAGCTGCCAAACTTGGGATGTCAATTTCAATTAGTCAAGTTGGAAGTGATTTACCGACTGCAAGAACTGCTACAGTGTCTTCAAATGATAGGACTAAGGAATGGCAGCCAACATTAACTCTTGATGAAGATGGACTTATGCATCAATTACGAGCTACTCTCGTCCAGGCTATTGATGCTTCGGCCTGTAAGTGCTCTTCACTTATGAACATATTTCATTTAAAACTCTTTTTGGATTGTTTTAGCAAAAGATATGTGCTGATGTTTTAATGCAATGCTTCTCATCATATGCAGCCAAGCTGCCTCAAGCCAATCTGCAACAAACCCCACAGCAGAATCCGTTGGTCCCTATTATGCAGGAGTGTGTGGATGCAATCACTGAACACCAGAGGCTTCATGCATTGATGAAGGGAGAGTTAGTTAAAGGTCTTCTACCGCAAAGCAGCATTCGAGCAGAATATACAGTACAAAGGATTCGAGGTGCTTAAAATCTTGATTTTTCACTATGTATCACCTTATGCAGGCATCTCATGTAGGATATCTAGGGGAATAGTTTTCAGATTGTGGGTATGTAGTCTTAGTGTTCTGAATAATGGGAGTTTTTGAAATTAGGATTTGACTATTTAAGAAAGATTGATTAACCTGAATTAACTCATCCCAGTAGATTTCTTGGATCACTCTCCTAAGATAGAAGACCACGCTTTCTAGGGTTTGAGAGAGCTCAAGTGGCTGCAAACCAAAATCAATCTTCATTTGGTGTGCTCATTACAAAGCTTATATAGGTATCTGCCATGACTTGACCTTAATACAGTAATCTAAACCCCTGAAATAAAACAAATCTAATGGTTATATTTAATAAAACATAATCAAAAGACAATTTTTATTAAATGGGCCCACAATAAAATACCAAATTTTTGTTAAATGAACTATACATACTCAAATTACAGTACTATGAACAGTAGCTTGCAGTAAAAATAAAAAGTCCCATGTCAGGCCGATCAGAACTATCCACCAAATTTCAAGGGCTTATTTTTACCAGTCTATTCATGAGAATAATTAGGTTACATTAATGGGAAATATATATTATATGTATATCCTTTGCCTCTGTAATCTAAACTTGGTTTCTCCCTGGGGAGTTTAACAGAGCTTGCTGAAGGAACCTGTTTGAAGAATTATGAATATCTTGGAAGTGGAGAAGTATATGATAAAAAGCACAATAAGTGGACTCTTGAGCTGCCAACTGATTCTCACTTGCTCTTGTATTTGTTCTGTGCTTTCCTGGAGCATCCAAAGTGGATGTTGCATGTGGATCCTGCATCCTATGCTGAAGCTCGTTCTAGCAAAAATCCCCTATTCTTGGGAGTCCTACCTCCAAAAGAAAGGTTTCCTGAGAAGTACATAGCTGTCGTATCTGGTGTCCCTTCTGCTCTCCACCCTGGAGCGTCTGTACTTGTTGTTGGAAGGCAAAGCCCCCCAGTTTTTGCCTTGTATTGGGATAAGAAATTGCAGTTTTCTCTTCAGGTAAGTACTTACCACTTGCCACACTTATGCCAAATTAATTTTCTCTAGATTCCTGGTTGTCCAATCTTTATTGTGCCTGCAGTATTGTTTTTTACTCACATCTTACATCTTAAAATATTGATTGTGGCAACAATTACAAAATCCCTGGAAATGGGATATGCTGTTGTATTGGTTAAATTGACAAAGAGGTTTCATCTTTAATTCAGGGAATGACGGCACTGTGGGATTCGATTTTGCTTCTGTGCCACAGGATTAGGGTTGAATATGGGGGGATTGTTCGGGGAATGCATCTTAGTTCTTCAGCCCTGAGCATCCTCCCTGTTCTGGAATCAGAAGCTGAGGACTGACTGAACCAAAATACCCCCTTGCAATTGCCTTCTTATGGCATACATCATCAACAGGTCCCCTGAACCAGTATATCAACAGTTCATCAAGGAATTTGTTTCATTGCTGAACTTGCCAGACGGCGTAGGATCTTTTCTTTCTGATATGAGGACTGTTCAAAGCTAAGGTTCCATTTGACGGATAGGATTATTCTGGAGATGATTGACTTGGACTATCCTGAAGATTATTCTGCCTGTCTGCAGATCCAGTATCTCCCTAGTCATAAGTTAAGGGTCCATTTGGATGGGATAATGTAGAACGATTTGGATTTTGACAATATGAATAGATTAGTTTTAAAAAAAGACACTGGAAACACCAATTTGTAACTTGAATTACTAGTACAACCTAATGTTTTCGAGTTCGGACTAAACGAGTCATTTGTAATGCCATTTCTTTTTCTTTTTATAAAATTGAGTTGTTATTACCATTATATAGTTAAATTGCGTAATTGGACTATTACTGTCAATCCATATATTAACATGCAATTTCCTTCAACGGATATGTCAATAACAATTAGACGAAAAGAAAAGAAAAAAATGATATGCCGATAACAATCTTTCTTACAAAGAATTTGTCTTTGACAAGTTGCCCGCCGAGCTCAGTTGGTAGGGCGCAAGGCTCTTGACCTTGGTATTCAAACTTCAAATTCTAAAACCTCGACAACCAAACCTCGACTCTTAACTCAAGAGAGTTTTTCCTTCATTTGAACATGGTGAGCAAGCCAAATACAACAGTCCATGGCGAGGCTGAGTTCCAAGGGACATTCCCTTCTCTACTTTGTAACTCAAATTCCAACTCTAGCCCTCTGCTTTTCCTCATCTTCTTCATTGTCTTCAGCACCAATCCAGATCAAGCATCCAAGGCACTTGGCCTCTATCTTGCTCAAAAACCCAACAAGTCGCTCAGCCACCCAACAAATCCACTCTCACATTCTCACCTCTGGCTTTCTCCTCCATCACTCCATTTCCACTGCCCATCTTCTCCTCTTCAACACTTTGCTTCGTTGCTATTCCTTTGGCCCCTTCCCTCGTGACGCTTTCACTTTCTATAAACACCTCCAACATTTTTCCCTTTCCTTCGACTCCTTCACCTACTCCTTCCTTCTCCACGCCTCTATTGCCTTAAACTCTACCAACCCAGGTGCCCAAATCCATGCCCTCACTCACAAACTCGGTTTCCATTTCCATGTCTATGTTCAAACTGCCTTGCTTAATATGTATGCCGCATGTGGCTCTTTGCTCCTTGCTCTCCACGTGTTCTACGAAATGCCTGAGAGGAATTCTGTCACTTGGAATGTCATGATAACTAGTTTGGCGAAATGGGGTGAGCTTAAATTGGCTCGGTCTCTCTTTGATCAGATGCCAGCCCCTACTGTTGTGTCCTGTACTGCCATTATTGACGCGTATTCACGTAAAAATCAGCCCCGTGATGCTGTTGCTTTGTTTCGAAGAATGGTTGTTGAAGATCATGTTGAACCTACTGAGGTTACACTTTTGGCCATATTTCCAGCCGTTTCGGTTCTTGGAGCTCTTAAAATTTGTCAATCACTTCATGCTTACGGTGAGAAGAGAGGATTTAATGCATCTGACATACGTGTCACGAATTCCCTATTGGATTCTTATGCAAAATGTGGCTGCATAGATAGTGCATCGAGATTGTTTGAGGAGATACCTGTTGAGAGGAAGAATTTGGTGTCGTGGACATCCATAATCTCTGGGTTTGCAATGCATGGAATGGGGAAAGAAGCGGTCGAGTATTTTAATAGTATGGAGAAAGTTGGTCTCAAACCAAATCGAGTGACATTCTTGAGTATTTTCAATGCTTGTAGTCACGGACGATTAATTGATGAGGGGCTGAACTTCTTTGGGAAGATGGTCGACGAGTATGAAATCGCACTGGATATCAAGCACTATGGATGCTTAATAGATATGCTAGGGAGGGCAGGGAGATTAGAAGAAGCAGAAAATATGGCTTTGGAGATTCCTTCCAATATCGTTAACGTTGTGATTTGGAGGACGCTGTTGGGTGCTTGTAGCTTTCATGGTAATGTGGAGATGGGTGAGAGGGTGACAAAGAAGATACTGGAGATGGAGAGAGGATATGGCGGTGACTACGTGCTTATGTCCAACATCTTTGCTGGGGTTGGAAGGTTTAGTGATGCCGAGAGAATGAGAAGCTTGCTGGATGAGAGGAATGCCTTCAAACTTCCAGGGCATAGTTTGGTCTAACTGGTGGTGAAGATGGGCAACTATGATGGTTGCCAGAGATTATGAATGCCTGATGATTTCTAGATAATCTTAAGTTTGAGAAAACAAGGCCAAGATCCTGTGAACAAGCTTCTGAGGTCAGCAACAGCTATGTAATTAATGCTCCTAGAACACATGGTGGTTAGAATTCAGTTTCTTCTTGAGCTCTGGCTGGTCCCGTAGGGAGTGAAAGACACATTCCCGTGGTGTTAGATGATATGATCTAGCATTTGAGATTGCAGAATTAGGGGTTTGCAGTTGAAATGAACATTCAGAATACTCTTGACTGCAAGAATGCGGAAGATAGCTGGTGTCTGACTCTGAGAGAGTGAATGAGTTAGTGACTTTATACTGCACATAGAAAAATGTACAGGGAATATGACATTCATTTTTTCTTTCATCGATATGCTTCAGTGGAAATTAGAGCAAAATGAAACTTATATCCCACGGCACTCATTGGTACATTCTCCTTTGAGTCTCTTGGTTATTCTAGTCTTTAATGCCTTGTTATCAGCCTGATCCTAACATTTCTGATGTCCTCAAATGGAGGCCTTCTTCTGCTGGTTCCATTTACCACTGCTTCCACTTGGAATAAAAAGTGCGTTGAATAAAAGCATGGTAATGGCTTCTGCAAGTGGATGCAGTTGAAGGGCCAATTTCCAAGTAGACCTTTCTCGCCTCATTTCAAGCTCAATTGCACAATCATATTTTCTTCTTCTTCTTCACTCTTTCTCACATCAATTCAGAAACTTAAGAACTCGTTATAAGAAGCAACTACCGTTAGGAAAATGTTAATAAAATATGTAAAAGACCCCCTTTTCCCCAATTCTTGATCAGCCAAGGTGGCTTAGGCTGTTTTCGGACTTTAAATGGAAACAATATGTAACCAGAGTAGTAATAGGCACGAAGAAGAAGAAAAAAGTTTGAGAAAGGGTGTTAATGACAGCAGGTATGGAAAACATCAATGAGGAGAAAGAAAACATAAGGAGATTGTTAATTAAATTTTTATTTAATTATTTAATTAATGAGACTTAATCTCAACCATTTAATACATTCTAATCTAATGGTTAAAAAATTGTGCAAAAAATATAGTGCTACGGATCTGCCCCCTATATATAATACACTGCACGCAGGCTCCTTAATGCTTCACAAATTGTCGAATTTCATCTCTACCTTTTTGCATTCCATAAGGATTGCTCTCGCTGAATCCATTTCTACTTCCTCCTACTTTGTGCATCTTCTTCCGGAACTTTGATGCACTGCTGTTTAAGTTCAAATTCACCTTGGGAAGACTTGAAAAGCAAAATGAAGCTGCGACCGCCTGTAGGTCCAAGTTCAACAGCACTTTGCAATTATTTGGCAGAATAAATGCTGATACATAACCAAGCTACATTTCATATTTTGACATCCCAACAACAACAGCAGATTAAAAGATAAAAAATTTCCTTTACAATATCAAGAAAAAGTTTGGGTACCTGCAGATCGAGACGGTGAACATTAAAGATGTCCTTCATAGAGTGTGAATTATACGCTAATAGATAAGATTTATATGCTTCTTTTGCCGCTTGGCGCAGATAGTAGTTGCCCTCAACCATCTTTTCCTGCATCAGTCACAGCAATACATAAGGTTCCTCGGAACCAGTTATTGTGTAGTAATAGGTAACAACTGAAGCCTGAAAACAGGAAATTACCAGTTGAGACTGCACATTTTTCAGCTTATTCTTATTAATTTGTTGCTCTTCAACGGGGACTTTTTCAGCCTGAAAACAGAATAAAATAAAGAATTGAAATGGAGAACAAGCACCGCAAATAGCAACCTAAAAAAAAATTATTTGCGCTTGCTCTAAATACAGACACCCTTCCGGAAAGCATGGCACTTTTGTTGTGTGTGTGTGTGGGGGTGGGGTGCTGGGGTTTCGCTGCTCCTGTTTATTTTTTCTTCTTGACTAAATCATACCTTCAAATAGCGAATAAATTGCATCTCTTCGGGTATGAGGAAAAGAAATGCCTTTCCTTTTCCACCTTCACCTCGAGCTGTTCGACCAACTCTGTGGATATATTCCTGCAAGCAGATATCCCATTGTTGTGAAAGCGTTTAAGAATAGGAAAAAGAAACAGAACTCGGGAATGGATAAATTCTTCATGCTACAAAATGGATATAGAAGAACTACTTGATACAAAAATTAGTTGAAATATGTCCGTAAAGAGGGAAAATTAGACACCTTGGGATCATCTGGAGGATCAAACTGCACAATCACGTCCTACAAGCAAAGAAAAAACAAGCATTAGATTTACCACGAGCATTTGCTTATTGTGATACTGCTATAATGTGACAAAGAAGTGTATTGGCATAACATGATGTTCAAAAAAAGTTTAGAAAAATTGCACAAAGAAAGAGGAAGCATACCACAGCAGGAATATCCAGGCCACGAGCAGCAACATCAGTACAGAGTAAGATTCCTTTCTCTGCTTTGCAGAAGTCAAAAAAAGTTTTTGTCCTCCTCTGCTGCTTTTGCTTTCCATGGATATCAAAGCAATCCACATTAACGTATCTAAGAAGGTCAGAGTGGAATTTGACTGAGTTACAAGAAGAGAAGAAGACCATCACTTTCTTAGACCGAGTCGCCACCAGAAAAGAATATAGGAGAATAAATCTCTCCTCACTAGGCACAATAAAATAGCCTTGTTTCAGCCCTTCATTGGTGACCTGTATATATTGCACACAATGTCAGATTTTAGAGATTAGGGTTAAATCAAAACGAGAAGAAAAAACATATAAGAATATAAGAATATGAAATCGATTTAATTTCAAAATAGACATGATGAACACAAAATAAATGTAAAAGGAGGAATACATAAAACCAGATGGATTCCTACCTTAGTTCTTCCACCATCAACATCAATCAAGTGATGTTCTTTCAATGACAATCTAGCAAGATCTTGAACCTACAGGTTTAATGGGAAAAGTATTTTCAGAGCAAAATCATGGGAACACACACAGACGCGTAGACTCAAAGCATTAAAAGTTAGTGAACTATTGAACTGTGCGTAGCGTATCAATTTATGCTAAAGATATTTAAAAACAATGTAGAAAGCAAGAGACTAAGGCACAAACCTTCGTAGTTTGGGTTGCTGAAAATAAAGCTGTTTGCCTTTTCTGCACATCCATTAGCAACTCAGTCAGCCACAGGACATAACCGTATAAAATCCATATGAAATTGTAACTAAAACCTTAAACTTAATGCATCTAGGCTGAATGCCGAATATAATCACACAGTTAACAAAACTCCAAGCTGCTCCTATTAAAAGAAAATCACAAAGATATGTTGCGAGTTGGATGCATCTACTGTCTGCAGCCTAGAGTCTTTGTAACACAACATAGATTATTAACTCAAATACTGCACCTTGGGTAGAAGCTTAATAATCTGTTTCATTTCTTCCTCAAAGTTTGCTTCCAAAATCCTATCAGCTTCATCAATTATGAGGCACTGCAAATCCAAGAGAACAATCAAACTAAGGATCGTCAAATGATGTGATGTCGTGATACAAGCTTTCATCTCAATCAAACATATGTAGCTCAACCACACAAACAAGATAAATTTCGTCTCTAACACAACAATCAAAATTGCAAAAGGACTCCAAACTACACTCCAGTATCTCGGCCAAAGGATTAATAACCACAAAGAATATTCAAAAGTCAGGGAAACATTACGTAGAATTTTCTTTCAATAAGAAAGCCATCTGAAGCAATATGCAACATTTCAGAAAATAACCAGTTACAAATACTTTTGAAAAAACTACAACAAAATTGCCGAAGAATAGATGAGAATGACCTTCAAGTTCTTATATATGAATCCCTTGGTATTCTGGAGATGGTCAAGAAGTCGACCAGGGGTTGCAACCAATAGATTTACTCCTTTTACAAGACGTTCTGCTTCACCTCTCCTAGCTGCACCACCGATAACCAAGTCAACAGTATGTGAGTGGTACTTCAGAAGGTCCTTTGCCACGGCATAGGTCTGAATTATTTGAAAGGAAAAGTAGTCAGGGTAGAAAGAAGGGGATCAACTGTAAATCTCAGAATACAACAGGATAACAAGTAATAAAGCACAATTTCTTTCATCTTAAAAGGCATAAATTTTTACACACACATTTCCATTTTCGGCTTCACTATCTTTAGGCAAAAATTAAAACTTAACCTAGATACGTCAAATTTGTTGAGGCATCAAAAAGATGTGTTCTTGAATTGGAGCGAGCTCAATATAAGAAGAACGTAACATTTCAAAACAAATAACGAGAATATGCCAGGGTTTCTCACCTGAATTGCAAGTTCCCGTGTTGGGCAAATGACAACAACACCCGTTCCATTACGAGGAGTAAACTTTGTGTGATATAACAACTCCAAAGCTGGTATAAGAAAAGCAAGAGTCTTCCCGGATCCTGTCCTAGCAGCTCCGAGGACATCTTTTCCGATCAATAGTGATGGGATTGCTCTGGCTTGAATCTGCAGGTGTAAATATTTTCCTATCAATACTATAAAAGGCCAAAGCCTTGATTATTAGAAACTTATAAACCCTGTAAATTAGGAGCTAATAAAATCAAGTTCAGCCGGAAAATTTACCTGAGTCATATACTGAAAGTTGAGTTCCTGAATGGCCTTGAAAGTGTTGGCAGACAAATTCAATGAACCAAAGGAGTCTCTGCTCATAATCCCAGACCCTCCACCACTTTTGACCTTCTTCTTCCTCTTATTCTCCTCCTCCACCCCCTCTGCATTGGCCTCTGCTTCCTCTCCCTTCATTTTCTTCGTCTTCTTCTCCTTCTTATTGTCATCATCACCTTCTCCTTTCTCCTCTTTTTCGTTTTGTTGGGCCTGATAAGGGTTTCGAGGCTCTGATTCTTCCGACGGTTTATTCCCTCTCTTTCTCTTGTGCGTCGTCTTCTTCGTCTCGTCGTCCGGAGATGCGCAACGGATTGGGTCTGTCATGGCGACTAGTTCTCAGACGCTGAGGAATAAGACGAGCTCTCTCGCAGAAACTCTGAGAATGCAGCTGTGAATTGAGGGTTTAAGGTTTATTTTGGTCAATATGAGGGTTTAAGGTTTGATCGCTAAACCCTAAGCTAAGCCAACCGTGGTGGATAGTCTGTTTGGGTTTGGGCCCACCCGAATTCCACTTAAAGGGTCTATTTATCTCCGCCCAATTAACAAAGGGCCGTTCCGGATTAGAAATACTTTTTCCCAGATTTCTCACCCTTCCGGTCCGCCAAAAGAAAGAGTTATACAGCGAGTCTATAGACTCTGGACTCTCAGACAGAGACAGGTACTGGGCGAACCAAGAAATTTTGGCTGCTACAGTCGGTATAGTGGCTGAGATGCAGCAGCAGCAACAACAACAGCTGGGTTTTGAAGAATCATCAAATATTGGTAGCAATAGGGTGAGTCTATTGATTCGTCACCTTCCAGAAGCCATTCCTGAGGAGACCCTGTTTCGGCTGTTGTCCCACTATGGTGCTTCTTCTGTGCGCTCTTGCTCTGCTACTGGCCGGTCAATGCTCTCTTCTCTTCCTTTTTCAATTGTTTACCTGTTTCCTTTGCCCCCCTCACTTTGATCTGTGTATATGAATATAGGTTGAGGAACTGCGCATTTGTGGATTTCCAAAATGAAGGCTTGGCTTACCAAGCACAGCGTCAGTTGAACGGGTAATGTCATATCTCTTTTACTTTTTTGATTCAAGCAAAAATGTCATATTCTAGTTTTCTGTTAATAATTGAGTTGGTGGCTGTGTTTTCTTTGTTTGGTAGGCTGAGGTTTCTTGGTAAGGTCTTAAAAGTGGAGAGGGCGACCGCTAATAATGATAAGCCATCGCAGGCTGCTAACAAGGATTCTCTTTCTATAACCGCCACTTCCAAATCATCTTTGGTCCACAATCCTACCAGCAATAGAGATATTCAAGAAACTGAAGTCTCAAGATCAGAGCCCATTGCCCCTAGGCTTGGTGTAGACTATCCCTTTCCTCCTCACCTTGAGTATGTTATACCTTTTCAATTTCTTTAAATTCGTGAGACATTTTTTATGAGGATGTCTTTTTTATGAGTATAACATACATATGTTTTGTCTATTCTTCATGTGATCGTCTGATGTATATTTGTTATCTTTTCTTTCTTATTCTTCTAGAGATTATAAACTATCATCAATACTTGTTACTATATTTTCAAGTATGTTCTGAATTCATATTACAAGAGTTCCTTTGATGATCCTATTGTCTTTGGCCCTTAGTGGCCGGAAAGGAGTCTCTCAATTTCAACCAAACTATAGCTATCTTAATACAAGGCTTAGAAGATATGGTTTGCTGAAATGAATGAGGCTACAGTGGCTTAAAGTTTCAGCTTGTTGTTACATAAGACAATTACCCAGTTACCTTTGGCCTCCCTTGACGTATTATCTCATGTTGTGTTATGAATGGCATGCTATATCTCGGTTATGAATGTCTAATAGGTTGACATTGCTCTGTTATGAATGTCCAATCGGCTTATCTTTCATTACAGGTATGCTTACCCGCCACCAGACGGAAATATACTGACCAACATTGTAAATGCTCTTATCGCCGTTCCTCGATTTTATACACAGGTTCTCTCTAATCTCATGCTAAGCTAATGTTACTATACTTTGGCTCCCTTAATTTGAATTTCTACTTCGTTTTGTCTAGTCAACTAGACATATTTTTGCAGCCATGTCAATTAAGACTTAGAATAATCAACTGTAGGTTTTGCACTTGATGAACAAAATGAATATACCAGCTCCATTTCGTATGGCTCTTCCCTCTCCACCACTACCACCTTCAGTACCCGTGCCACCACCACCTCCCCCTCCTCTAGCTGCAAAACCTCTCTCAGCAGATTTATCAAGTGAAGAGTCAGAAATGGAGTCTTCAGACGAGGTAACTACTTGCCTTTAGATTGCTAAACGCTCATTAGATAACATTTGTATGTGAGAGAGAGGATAGAGACGAGGGAAATGAAAGAGAAGAGGGGTAGTATGGTTTTATTTAATTATTTATTTAAAAAACTGAGAACAATTTTTTTAAAAAAACAAACAAACAAAAACCATTTTATTTGGAAACCATTGTTTCTATTCTTTCATTCATCTCTCTCTTTAAAGAACAAAAGAAAATACTGAAAATTTTACCAGACAAGCACCAATGCATCTGGACCACATTGATCATTTCTTTGTGTGTGCAATCTACAAATACCATGTGCAAAGAATACTTTCTTCCTCCCTGATTCTGGAGATTTAGAACCAGAGGCATGCCAGCTTTTGCTTGCCAGTCCTCAAAAAAGTTCAGTTGCAAATTTTTTCTTTTAAAATAAGTTTTCAAGAAGGATAATTTTTAATTCATCTGCATATCTACACATTTGTATACCATGGGGAAATTATTTCGTGTTTCTCCAATTTGATATGTGACAAGCAATTAGTTACACTGACTGTTTAATTATTCTAGTTGCTTTATACATTCTTTGAGACTTTGGCTTGAATGTTATTAGGAGGTTGATGGAAAACCCTCGAGCGGAACTTCAAGAGGACGGAAGCGTGTCAAACGAGAAGCAATTGTTGGTCCCGCAGTTGATAAAGATGTAGCTCACGAAGATGTTGGATTGAAACCCGCTATTCTGGTCCCTAAAGAGAGGCCAATGATAAAAAAGAAGAACCCTATCGTACAGGTGATTTACTTTTCAAGATGAATGATCGTATTTGTAGTATGATCTCTTATCTTCAAGCAATTTTTGATATATTTTCTTACTTTGTTTCAGATAAAAATTGCCCCCAAAGTTGTTAACAATGAACATAAAGATGATAGCATTACCAAAGACTCAGAGCATCCAAAAAATGAGAGTTCAGATATTAGTTCTTTTGCAACTCCAGAAGAACTAGAAAGAGGAAAGTTGCCTCCAGAAGAAATATTATCGCTGCCGATGTTTAAGGTATCAATATCAAAAAATTTGCTTTATTTTGGTAAAATGAGCATGCGACACAATCAAATTTACTAATTTCTCTGTGGAAGGATCAAACATGTATTAACCCAAATTCTTATCATGATAATATGACAGTCTTAACATATAATTCAACAAAATTTTAAGTTATTTTTCTTAGTTGTTTTCGTAGTATGTTTCCTTGTTTTAGTCACTAGTTTTAATTTTTAAAATTTGTTTTTGTTTTCCGGTATTAAAAACAATAAAAAACGTGACTTTATTATAAAATTTGTCACCATTGATTAGCATGAAACCAGAGTTAACTTTTAAAAGTCCATGGCAATGGAAAAGAGGATTTTTGTGTCTGCGGTTAACTTTTTGCAAGCAAACTTGTTTACTATTGTAATTTTGCTTAGTCTGTATTTTGTACCGGGTTGTTTGTGGAATTCAATTGCTTTGTGCCTATTACATATTATACAAGGTTGGTAGGTTGGGGCTGGCATCAGAGTCTGAGGAGGTGCCTTGTAGCCAGCAAAAATATATATGAATTTTGAGTAACTTTTTCTTAATAAAAAGCTGACAAAATTAAGATTTAGCTGACTTCCGAAAAAAATAGTATGAAAATCTCATTTGGAGTCTTCAGAACTATGCAGCTGGGAATCCTGCCTCTGTGTTGTATATAAAGAACCTGGCAAAGGACATCGTTGCTGATGACTTCTACTACATATTTGGTGAGCTCACAATCCTGATGAATTTTATATCATTCATTTAATCTTCTTTTACAGTAGGTTCGGAATCTTAGTTTCTTCTGCATGTTTTTTGTTTTGAGATTTTTAAGAGTAGACTGTTGAGCAAGTGATTTCTTTACACTTCATTTCTCTTCATATCTCTCTTGTTTTTGGTGTCCAGTCAGGAGATATGGCTCCAATTCTCCTTGTCCAAGAACTGTCAAACTGGTGAACCTTTCTACCTACAGTAATGCTTATATTGTGCTTGTAGGGTCATTATTTGGAAGCGTTGATGCTGCCAAATCTGGTCTCAGTCTAAAGCTTATGCAGGTAAGGTCTCTTGATCAACCTCTATGTTTCCAAGTGAAGCTTTGCATATTTGATTCAGTTTGATGTCTTAAGTTGTTTTTTAGATGCACCACTTTTGAGATAGTCTTTTAAAGTACAATAGCAAACAACATTTTGTTGTCTTTTGTAATTAAGTATGTTGGCGGAGCCTTGCTACTCTTAGTAAAAGGATACGGAACACAACTGTCAAATGAGAAAATTGTGAGAACCTCTCTTTGTCCATCAACTTCTGATGGACCAGACAAAAATAGGTGGAAAAAGAGAACATTATGAGGTGTTATGAGCCCAAATTGAGAGGAATATGGTGGACTATAAGGTTGAACGAGACTTTTACCTTGCCTTATGAAGAAAGGATCTCAGAGTCCATTTATAAATTTGAATGCCTTGATGAAGACTACTTGTTGTGAAGATTTCATTCTTTATATATAGTGTCTCTGGCATGATATATATAGTACTGAAAGCCAATTGCAATTTTTTACTGATCTTTGCATCCGCATCAAGTGACAGTTTCCTACTCGCATAAGCTGATAGTAATATTTTCATGTCAGGAAGGAAGAATGAGGGGCCAAGCTTTCGTGACATTTCCATCAGTTGAACTAGCCCATTATGCTTTGGTGCGTATCTTGCCAATTCATATAATAATTGTTCTATAATTTAGTACCATGGCGGTCTTGGAGGCTTGCCTGCAAGTTTTATGGTTGTATGGGGCAGGGGGAAGCGTGCTTCAACCTTACAGGGCTGCTTGGTGCAGTCTGTATTTTGGAACATATTGCTGGAGCGTAACAGGAGGATTTTTTTATGAGTATGAGGGATTGGGTGTTGGTGAATTATGGGATAGAGTTAAATTTTGGGCAGCTTTATGGGCTTGTCACTTCAGATTTCAAAGACTCTTCTTATTCCGCTATATTGAGGGATATGGCTGCTTGGTGCAGTCTGTATTTTGGAACATATTGCTGGAGCGTAACAGGAGGATTTTTTTATGAGTATGAGGGATTGGGTGTTGGTGAATTATGGGATAGAGTTAAATTTTGGGCAGCTTTATGGGCTTGTCACTTCAGATTTCAAAGACTCTTCTTATTCCGCTATATTGAGGGATATGGCTGCTGCTGTGATGTGAAGTGTTTTTTTGCGTCTGTTTATTTTTTGGCTTTTTGCTGGATCTTGTTCTATTCTTTCTGGCTCACTTCCTTTGGTCCTTTTGGTGTTGCGGACTCTTTAAGTAGTTTGGCTGGTGCCTTTGTTTTAGTGTCTGTTTTCGTCTGTTATTATGTTGTTGCTCGTTTGGCTTGTGGATGCCTTATCCACTTGTTGTTCCTTTTCGGTTCTTTCAATAAATTTTGTTTCTATTCAAACATAAATAAATAAATATATATATATAGGTTTTTCGATTACATATTGGATTATACAGTTTTGCTTATCATTCAAGAAGATCTCTCTAGTTCTTGTGTTATCTTGCTTTTGAGTTGGAGGAGGTATAAAAGTTCTCACTTGTTGTGCATTATAAACCTTGGTTGCAGAATCTAGTGAATGGGTATGTATTCAAAGGCAAACCAGTGATCATCCAGTTTGGCCGGAATCCTGCAGCGGGCAAAGCAAATTAAGGTCGACTATCAGCGGAAAGTTCTAGAGGTTAGATTTTGTTTCTTTCTCTTGCCTTGTATTTATAAGCAAGCTGCTAATACTCTCACTTTTTTTTTAGTATTATCATTTGAATTTCTAATGACATATTGCTCCTCAGTCAACCATATATCAGTTTACTAACATCAATAGACGCTCTGTGGTGCAGTCCAATCATGTTGTTTTCTTTTTTAATAAATGGCTAGGGGTGGGGTTTTCTCCAGAACTCATAAAGCTTGAATGTCCTGTGGTGCGGTAGAGAGACTTTTATATAGTACTACCACACATGGAGCAAAAGGTGGACTGAGAGCTGGTGCTAAAAAGGTTGAAGATACATAACCAGATGATCTCAACAAGGCAATTCCTGCATCAATTCAAAAGTTCTAAAAGTACTGCATCAGAGGGCATAGTTTTGTTTCATTGATCCATGCTGTCTCCAAGACCTGGCCAATTAATTGACCGTACGATTCGACTTGTGGAGTCGCTGATGCAGGGTACCAATTGTGGCATTCCACTTCCCATTGTCCATATTGTCTTTTTTTCATTTTTATATGGAAATGAAAATTTTTTTGGGGGTTATATTTTTCAGTTGTAGGCTTAAAAGATACAAAGATGAGAAGCTTGTAAAGGCGGAAATAAACAAGCAAATCGACTATTTTAATTTCTTGATTTAAAGGGTGGATTCGGATGAAAGGATTTAGATTTGAGTTTCATATGTAAATTGCTTAATTGAACCTTAGATTTGGGATACTTTTCTCTTTGAGTATCAAACATTTGATTGTAAAGTAACAAAAAAAGTTTATTTAAAAAACAAGTAATCATTTTTAGGATTTTGGGGACTAATTTGGAAATCTCAACAAGCCAGAGAGACCAAAAAGTATCTTTTAGCCCAAAATGAATGAGACCACCAATTCAAGGTCCAAGCAGAAAAGCCCATTTAGCTCAGAGATGAAAAATGTTCACCTCAGGAAAAATGTCAGAATTGAATGTGAATTATTGAGTTACTGTTTGCAAGAGACCAAATTTTAAAGTAAATTTTTTAAGCTCCAAGGGATTTTAGATAACGATAAATTTTTGTATGCACAAAAATAAAATATTTTCATTTGTCTTATGTATATTGAATGGTAGAAATACAAAAATTACTCCATCTCCACAGAACATAAATCTTCGTCAACAAAAATGCTAGGAGAAGTTGTAAATGGTATAGCCTTGTTCAACGTTAATTGATGAACAAAGCCCTAAAGAACTGAAGAAGACAACCCATTATAATGTATAAGGAATTGTTTCATCAAAGTTGAGTTTTTTTTTTTTCCCCAACTTACATATTGCAATTTTGCTGTTCATATGATGTCGGTTTTAAAAGTTAAAGAAAAGTGGATTGCTTTCTTTTTTTAATGAATCAGAAAATAGTTATCCTTTTTTTTCTTTTTCTTTTTGGTCTCAGAAAATAGTTATATGTGCTATATCATTAAAGAGAACCCTCTTTTTTCAATGATAGAGGTGTGAAACCCATTAAAAAGCACTTTGTGGTTAGGAATAAGTCGAATTTCGAGCGGAGATATCTTTCGGATGTGGCAACACATCGTGATATTTACCCAAAAAAAAAAAAAAAACTCTCTTTGTTAATCAAAGATGATAAAAAAACAATTTAAACCTTTTTATATTAAATAATTTTAATAATTAAAGGTGATAATGTAATTTTAACATTCTAATCTTCCATTAAAAAAAACTAAAGAAATAACTTTGTATTTAATTTGTTTGGAGAAAGAATATTTAGTTAAAAGAAAAAAGGAAAAGAAAAAGAAAAACCTAGGAAAATCTCGGTACATTATGAACTGGTCTGTGGCTCTGTGTTCTGGGTCTCACTCCAAGAGCCACAGCAATCCTGGTCAATCGAAACATGAACAACGGCGAGCAAAGACGCTTAAATGGAGAGGCAGAGGAAGACGAAGACGAAGACGATGCAAACAATGGAGGCCTCGCTGCTTGGGAACGAGCCTACGCTGATGAGAGGTCATGGGAGTCACTGCAAGAGGACGAGTCTGGGCTTCTTCAGCCCATTGACAACCAGAGCCTTAAACATGCTCAGTACCGTCGTCGCCTTCGTGCTGCCTCCACTGCTCGAATTCAAAAGGGTCTTATTCGTTATCTTTACATTGTTATCGACCTCTCTAAGGTATTTGATTCCCATTTGCTTAATACCCTTTTGAGCTCTAAGGAAATTTTGTTCAATTTTGGTTATGGGTCTGTCTGTTTGTGTTTAGAGAGAGAGAATTTAGCTTATTTTTCTTTGGTTTGATCTGATGGAATTGGTTTTTCTGGAATCTTTTGTTTAGTAAAGTTTGGAACTTCAAATTGATTTGAAGTACATTGACTTTATTCTGGGTTGAAAAATGGTTAGAGCTGAGTGAGGACAACCAAGGACATTGGTTTATATCATCTTCAATCAATAATGAAAATGATATGTTAAGATACATGGATGCAGAAGTTCTTTGATAGTTCTGGGTGATATGTATCTACTTAATTTGTGATTTCAAATTGTTGCCTTTGGTTTCTTTTAATATTTGTAGGCTGCTGCGGAAATGGATTTTCGACCAAGCCGAATGGGCGTGGTTGCAAAACATGTTGAGGCTTTCATTATAGAGTTTTTTTACCAGAATCCGCTTAGTCAAGTTGGCCTGGTGACTATAAAAGACGGTGTTGCTCATTGCTTAACGGATCTTGGTGGCAGTCCCAATTCTCATGTTAAAGCTTTGATGGGTAAGCTGGAATGCTCAGGTGACTCGTCCCTACAGAACGCATTGGATCTTGTACATGGGTATCTGGAACAGATTCCATCATATGGTCATAGAGAAGTTCTGATCTTATATTCAGCTCTCAGTACCTGTGATCCAGGAGATATAATGGAAACTATCCAGAAATGTAAGAAATCCAAAATTAGGTGCTCAGTTATTGGTCTCTCAGCAGAAATTTTCATATGCAAACATCTATGCCAGGAAACTGGTGGCTTGTACTATATTGCATTGGATGAGGTGAGTTCAACTAAGTAACCCTACACTACTAAAATAACATGAATTCTGGTTTTTCAAGGCATTTGAGCACAAATTCTATCATCTGGATGAAACGTTTCTCAAGAATGACCTTGATGATAACCCAAAATAAGAAACAGTGTTGTCATAGAGACTGGAAAGTGGTCTTTAGTCTCACTCTTAAAAGATTTAACATTTATTTATTTTTGAGCCTGATGTTCATCCAGAGTTATTTATTAGATTTAACCGACAAGTTTGTTTTTAAAACATTCATTCTGATATGTATCTCCTTGCATAGCCACACTTAAAAGAGTTAATCTTGGAACATGCACCTCCACCACCAGCAATAGCAGAATTTGCAATTGCTAATTTGATAAAGATGGGCTTCCCACAAAGAGCGGCAGAGGGCTCTGTGGCAATTTGTTCATGTCACAAGGAGGCAAAGGTCGGAGGTGGATACACTTGTCCAAGGTGCAAGGCACGTGTATGTGACCTACCTACTGAATGTCGCATTTGTGGGTTGACGCTTATTTCTTCTCCTCATTTGGCAAGGTCTTATCATCATCTTTTCCCCATTGTGCCATTTGATGAGGTCTCTCCGTCACTACTAATTGATCAACAAAACAAGTTTCCTAGAGCTTGTTTTGGCTGCCAACAGAGTCTTCTCAATCCCGGTAAGTATTTATGTACATAAAATAGATCATTTGGAGCTTTTGCAATAAATTTGATCATACATGCATTTGAATGGCATTTCTACTGGTCATCTGTGTTTTTGTTTGGTTATGAAATGTTGTAGATGTAGATCAGTCATGTTTTCTATGATTGTGTCTGTCAACATTAAAACTTCTGCAGGTCCAATAAGGAAGCTGGGGAGCTTAGTGATTCTTTGCCATAATGCAATTGTTCCCCAACATGTTAGCAGATGCTCCCTTAGGAAGCAGCATCTAGCTGCTTTTGAGTGTAATAATGATAAGACTACTTAAGAGGAGAAGAGTCTAAATTGGAATAGGTTACATGATGAGAGAATGAGAGGCATCTTATCCCCTCCAAAAAGAGGCAGTAATAGAAAAGTGAAGGAAGAGAAAAGGCAATTAAAGTGAAAAGGTGAACTAGAAATTTGGCTCAACCCTTAATTATAAAAATCACAGGGAAAGAGTAGGAGCACCTCCCAAATAAAACTAAGTTATTCATTGATGTCATATATAAACCTTGCCTATGTTTTCAGCTTTTTACCGGTTGCATACGTGGAATGTGTTTGCCTATGTAACAGGTGGCATCACTTCCCTGGCTTACTTCCTTTTCACTGCTTATGACACAGGAAACAAACCCAGCCTTCGTGTTGCTTGTCCAAAATGCAAACAGCACTTCTGCCTTGATTGTGACATTTATATTCATGAAAGCTTGCATAACTGCCCAGGTTGTGAGAGCGCTAGGCATTCCAAGATACCAAATGCTAACAAAGGATGAAGTACTGCTGCCTCCCCATATGTGGTTGTCTCTCATGACTGTTTGTACTACCCGAACTTATGACCTGGCTACTGTCACATGTGGCAGTGTTCAATCGGAGCTGCTGGGTTTCTCTGATGTTCTTCATCAAGCCTTACAAAAGAAAACACAGTAATTGACAGTACATTGATGAATCCGAGTTTCCAAATTGCCATAAACGATAGTTTAAGAAACCGAGGAATTCTTTTCCTTGTTTGTTGCCGATACCATTGCAGCTGAGGATTTGTTAGTCATAACTTCATAGAGGAGGGATTCGCATTTGAAAATGCAGATATGGTAGCCTATAGTACTGTGAATTTGGATAGATATGTTGTCTTAATACAAGTTTTGCTCCGTTTGCTTTGGTTTTGCTTGGAATTGAATGACATTTTTTGCTCTGTTTGTTGATGGCTTCACATATAATGCACGATTTATCTTTCATCTCAAGTAATCAAATTTGCTAATGTAAATTATGTAAACGTAAGACAGATTAAAAAGTTTTATTTAAAGAATCATGTATTAATGTCTTCATAAGGGTGTCCAAGTAATGGGAAATTTTCAGACCAAAAATAATTTTATAAGAGGCTTAGCTTTAGAACATTGAATCTTCATCCAATGCATCACACCACATCAATGGTTGGGTGTTTGGAATATTGTGGGGGTCTGAATTTTTTCACGATATTTTACTGTCCTTTATTTGACGGAAAATCAATGACAGGCTCGTGCCAAAAACACTCGGCTTAAAATTTGAAACATTTTATGTCTGGAGGAGCACGATTATAGGCTCAAAAGTCAGAAGTCTATCATGAAACTCGATTGGAACGCATAAAACTAATAATTTCTACGTTGCCCCGCCATCGGAGGTGCAAGGGCCTTGCTGTCCTTCAAATGGATCTCTATACGTTACTACAAATATCATGCCCGAGTAATGGGCACAAAAAATTCATTAAAACCATGCCAGACCATAAAGAGAAACATCCATTTTGACAAAAAATGATTTCTCTATAAACAACTGAATCTGAGTGAATATTTACAGGCTATTGCTTCTCGCTATAAAACCGAGACAAGGCAGCTTATCTTGTATTTCTGTGATGGGGTTCCCCCAACTACATCCAAATATTTGAATTGATGGATTCAAATCACATATCTCCTGTACAATACCAGCACGGGACCTGCAGATCATTAAAGAGGACTTGAACATGCCTGTTTCTGTTAAGTCAAACAGGCATCACGAACACAGCTGAAACGTGAACAGGATACTGAAAAATGATAAAAGGCCTCAAGCTTACAAACCAAGGGAAAATTTTTGCAGGCGCCAGCAAAAGTTTTGCAATCATGCAGTCTATTTGGATGCCTTGTGTATTAAATCGCTTTGTTCTACCCCGGGTGCCTTGTGCCGCATCTAACACTCTGTTCTCCCCGAGGTGCCTTGTGCCGCATCTAACACTTCATCTCTTGTCAGGGACCAAATGTCTGTCAGCATTCTTCAAATTATAAACCCAAAACTAGATTCTCTGAGTCAATCATAAGATTACTCCAGGATATGTTTTCCATCCCAGGGAAATAAAATTAAAAAAAGCCCAAAAGATAGTTCTCATAAAGAAAAAGTTCCAGTTCCTCTATTCAGAGTCCGAGTCAATAGAAAGATACAACCGCGGCCTGACAGAACGTTTTTGGCGAGGAAATGAGAAAGGACTATTTGATCTCTGCCTACTTGTCTTGTCAGATCTGCTACCGTCATTCATACCGAGAAGCAAAGAAGCTGCAGAAGGTACAACAGTGATGAGCCTAATGATCATTAAACTGCAAAGATTTCCAAAAAGGGAATGACAACAATACAATGGCTGGGACAATTTCCACACCCTTATATTGCTATAGCCAGTCTCTTTGATAAGGTTATTGTCTTTTCAACTCTTTCTATGCAGATTTCCTAAAAGAGAGATATTTTATAGATGAAGGCACAGAAGCATTCCTTCAGTTCTCTGTTAACCTCTATATTCTGGTCTCTGAAGAGACTCACAAAGAATCTGCCTCTCTTCATCGTGCCTTGGTGAACATGGTTCAATTCCTGTTTTGCAAAGAAGCTAGAGTAAACTAGGATGTACATGAGGCAGAAATGAGAAGAGCTTTAAAAGGTTGCACTCGGAGTACAGCAACAAGCTTGGAAGAGTTACAGGTTGGGCAGTGTCCTACTTGAATTGCATATTTTAGTCCCATGGAGTTCATGAACTTGAATATGTGATTCCACATGAGTTTGAGCTTGAAGAAGCTCAGTAATGCTCACTTCATTACTCAATCTCACGAGATAGCACTCACTTGTACAAGTAAAACTTACGGACAAAAAGGAGATATCGCTCGCTCATACAACCCATAAGTTGTTCAAAGAAGAAAAACAAATTTGACTATGTCTCACATTTTAAGCATGTTTATAATCTATTCTCTTTTAGTTCCTTCTACCTTTTTCCATGGTCATGAATCAAAAATTTGTGACATCATCACACCAATCTAATAATTAAGTAAAAACAAAAAACAATTTCTAATTGTGCTCAACGACAGAGCTAAGGCGTGCAATACAGTTTTGCTGGGTTGAACTCAACTGGTTACCCGATTCAATTACACGACTGAATTATGAAAAGGAAGATGTCAACCAGACTTCTAACCACTAGAATATGGTGAGAACTCTAGAACCCAGTTTTACTTAAACCCTTCAACTATTAGCATGGCACTCTAGAAGCATTAAACTTTTTAAACTAGATTAAACAATTTAAGCTTGGCCACCTAATTGAAATAAATCAAAATATACACAAAACTATCATCACTAGCTTGCAAATATTCTGGAACTTGATGTGTTTTATTGTTTGTTTAATATTAAAAATAACCAAATTGGTTTTTTTTCCTTTTTAATCTATTTCTTTGGTTTAAAGACTTTAAGCTTCAGAAGCTTTAAATAAGAAAATAACATATTTACTTTTTTTTTATTATAGAGGCTCGGCCACGGAATTCAACACTAATTGAGAAAAAACTAATGATACTAATTAAACAGGCAGAAGCTTAGCCATGTAAGGGCTAAGAGATAATTGGGAGCAAATGTCATATGCTATCAACTTTTGTTTCTCAATAGTAGAATTAAAGTTATAAATATTACTCTCTTTCTTATAAGAAACTTGCGAAATAGTTGAAAAGTCAATAACCTGATTAAAGATGTTGTGGCTATAGCAATATAAGGATGTGGAAATAGCACCTGCCTGAACTATGTATACTGAAGGTGTTGCAACTGGAGAAAAAGGAAAAGTAAACACAACCCATTTCCTCCCACCCTCAAACCTTTTTTCATATCCAGTACAAGTTAAAAGGTAAATATTTTGATCACCAATAGAGTAAAACCAGTTCTCAAACAAAACCTTCACAATGAAATCAGAGGTGATGTATATTAAACCATTAGCATAAATAACCATCAAGCTACCTTTAATGCCAATCATGAACCGATCTAAAACTCATTGTAGCAATTCTGTCGAAAGAGAACGAACCTGTGTCAGCCAAAGAATCCATGGCACCATCTCTGGATGGCATTTGCATTCTCGAATTTAATCCATTTGGAGTTGCAGGCGCACCATTAATGCCACTGGCATCACCCCCAAGCCTCAGAGAAATCCAATCATCAGTAGGGACACCATTTGACATATCAGCCTGATCTCTCAAATCAGAATGCACTGATGCATCTGATGGTCTTGTGGGAAGAAATATTTGAAGAGAGGGATCATCACCAGCAAAAGCCAATGGATTATCAACTAAGCCATCATTCATGTCAGCATTTGAACGACCAACAGAAGAATCAGGTACTAGGGTAGCAGATCCCATGGCAGTTTCTGAAGCCAAGGTGTATCCATTCATAGATGTGGAACAATTGATGGAACCATGAGGCAGACCAACTAGGGTATCTGGTACATCTGCCTCAGAACTAAATAATTGAAACCCAGGGCCTGATTGAGTTCCGGGAGCTAATGGTGGCCAGAGAGGAATAAAATCATCATCGTTGCCATTAAAAAGACCCAAGCATGGATTCCCACCAGTCCCAAGCGTGGGATCTTCACCATATGAATCAGCAATTCCAGAAGGGGCCACAGGAAAATTAATCCCACCAGTATCATTTCTCTCACTCCTGTAGATGGTTCCAGAGGGCATTATGTCGTCATCGGAATCACTTAGGACAATAACTTCTGCATCTCCTACAGTTGCAGAAGGATTTTGTCCAGAAAATCCATACACAGAATCAACATTTAGAGAAAAGGAATCCATCTCAATTCCATTGTTAGTAGAGAAATCAAAGTTCCCACCACCATCCTGATTTACACTTGCATCTTCACCATCCCTACCACTTCCGGTGGCACTGCTACTCATTGGGATAACTTTTACCTCGTGGTCTCCAAATGGCACTTGTAATCTATTATCTGAAGAGGTGTTCATATCTTCAGGTTTGCTGAATTCCCAAACACCATTGCGATTCTTCCTCATTCCTAGTTTCAAACCAGTATGACCTTCTGAAACACCTTCCTGTTTGACCTGCTTCAAAACTTCAGTTTTTGGGATAATTTCTTCATCTGTTGGGGCAAGTGTACTATCAGGAAGGTACCACCGCCCAAGTTCCCCAAGATCCCTACGATCACTTTCACTTTTAGTCTTCACTCGCCAAGAACCATCAGGCTTCACCTCAATCTCTGCTACATCTTCTCCACAATACCTCATCTGTAACAACCCATGACCGGGAAAAAAAAACAGAAAAGAACAAGAAAAAAAATGGATCAATAAAACGATACTTTAGAAACACAATTTTCTGTAGCGCATAAGAAGGCATTACCTTTGACGTGATACGATTAAAATATGGATCAATAATGACATTCTCCAGTGCATAGTTCTTAAGACAAATCGGGCATTGCCACTGCAATCATAAAGCAAAGCATGCTTTAAAACTAATAAATAAATAAGGACAAAACAACCACATCTTTCATTTTGGGTAGAAGCTTGCCTTCCTTGACCGTTGATTCATTTCCACAAACACTTCAAGATCAAAACAGCCCATGTGAAGGCAGGGCTTGAATCTCCCAGCAACCTTCATTCTTGAACCACTCATCTATCAAATACATGCATAAACATACCCAATTCAGTCCCAGAAACAAATAGCACATACGAACAGAAGCACGAAAGGTGTTCCTCAACATAAGAAAACCTCTCTAGACAATTGATATCCTGTACTACAGAATTACTACATTGAAAGTAAAATATAAACCACATTGATAGTATTGTTTGTGTTAGAACAATTAGGGTCAGCATCAGCTAATATTGGACTGTCCCATCAGTAGAGGGACGTTTATCGTTGGTACAACCCTAGGGAGAGGCACTCACAACATTGGAACTTGATGAAGCACTCTAAACAATTAGCCTAACAAGCATTATCGAGACAGACTCCTGATAATCAATATAAGAATTTGAAAAATAAGTTAGAAGAGAGAACCCCTTGGTTATTCGTATGGTTGGCAATTCAAACATTCTTGAATCTAAGAGTTGAGATTAATTGCAATGCATATAATTCAGCTCATACACAAAAGTAAAATTCATACAAAATATAACATTCCACAATGCATTATATAATTGTGTTAAATTTACTGGGTTCATAAACTCCTATAACGAAGTGCGCAATTTTCGTCCCACAAAAGTTTATCAGAAAAACGATTTACCGGACAACGCAGATTGACAGTAAAAGAATCTGCAACAACTTCCAAATCACTGTCACTATCATCGTTATCCATTGCAGTCCCGCCACCAACGCAACGACACACACGAGCAAGAGCATCTTCAAAACGCTCACCATCAGACTCCTTGGGAATCACATTGAGAACCTAGAAAAATAAAATTCAAAATATTTTACTAATATAATAAATACCAAGGAAATACACTAACAAATAACTATTATCTGTTGGCGTAGACAAACTTGAACATGTACAAGTACTGGCAGCAATATAAAACAAATACACTAGTCCTGTATATTTGCAAGCGTTGTATAATCTTGAAATACATCTTTATTCCATTGATAAGTATGATCTTAAAGCTTTGACGCTAAGGTGACAAAACATCTTCATTCCATTGAATTCTCCCATCTTCAACAACATTTTACATACTGAAAAGTCCAAAACAGGCATACAAGCCTGAAACACTTTACATCAATAAAAGAGTTCTTAGGGAGTTCAACGACACCAGCTGGATCCCATGTTGATTCAAACATCTTTGCCAGCGCTGAGCATGCCAGAAATATGCATCTTTGTGTTTCCACTGTCTCTCCTCCCATCAGCCACAATTTCCGGCTACCTCTCTTCCCACATTTTGGTTTAAAATTAGTCCTAAAATGTCCCCCTGGATCGACACACCAATTTCAAACCCTCCATACTCAAAAGAACATGTTTTGTATTTGGGTGAGAAAGAGCCAAAACAATGTAATCCATACACATTGCAAAATTTAATTTTTCTGCCCATCACTCCCATTTAAAGCTCATTCTTTGCTGCACTAAAACACATTCCCAAAGATCCCTGGAAACGTTATATGGGGTACATCTCTAAAAGAAATTGACTTACAACAGACACACACACACACCCCTTTTTCTTTCTCCATACTCATACTGGAATCACCAAAACATTGACATATTTGCAAATTTTCTGCCTGATATGTCGTTTTTTTCATCCTTCAAGTAGTTTGCGGGACTTAACAAACGTCTCTTTTTCAGGTTGCAACTTTTACAAGATGCGTAAATACAAGCTCAACTATCCCAAAAAAACAAATCATATTAAAAAAATCAGCAGTACCTGTTGCAAAGTGCGTCTCTTCACAATACGAACCCCTAAGCAGAACATACGGGCATCACATCCTGTTAAGGAAATCTTATTAATTCCGTCTTTCGTGTATGGTGTGATCTGACAAAACAACATGAAGTACACTAAGATACTAAACACAGAAACAACTTGTTAAGTGTTTTGATTCACAGAGCAATCAGAAAATGCCCTGCAGTCACAAAGAAAGTAATCTCATCGAAAATAGCAAGATGATATGGGTTAAAAGCATGGAAAGAATACTGACAACTAAAAGCAAATAAATGTACAGGTGGAACTCACAATTGGACCATCATCACGACCATTAGCTCCGAGAAGTTGCGAGCCAGGTCTATTAATTGCACGAACAGGCATACCTGCGTATAATCCAGAGAAATCTCCAATGAAACACAGAGTACATTCAAGTAAATGCATTTACATATTCCAAATACATAACCAACGTGACCTCTCTAAGACCACATTTTAGATTTAAGCTCAAAATTCATCAATAAATGTCAAACAATCAGAATTACCATACCATTGACCTGTAGATCTGCATATTGCGGCCATTGCATCCTGAATGCAACTTTGTCATTTAGAAGCATACACCAAGCCTGCAAAATAATGTCAGAATGACAAATCAACATATTTAGTGCCATGTACAAGGCCAATGATTCCCCAATCATCATTCAATCCATTAACCAACCTGGACATCATATTCTTGTTTAGACAATAAGTCTTTGTCTGCCCTGGTGAGGTGAAATGTTTTCTCCACAGTTTGGACTGGGTTTGAACTGGACAATTTGCAAGGTCAATGAGGAACAATATCAGATGTAAAGTACAGCATTCAAGACATGGATTGTGAAGTAAATGCTATTAAGAAAATGTGCACAGATCATCAAAAAGGGGATTTTCTTCTCTGTATGTGAGTGTACATAGATCTTTGTCAAGTAGTTCATAAGAATAATTCTACTTGTTGTATAGTAAATCAAAAGAGGATAACATGGAGTTTTTGGCAACAAGACATTTAGTCATTCAAAAATATACTGGCTCATAAACAGTATTATGAATTGAGAATTAAAAACAAACTACTCCCAAAATTATATCCTATGTATCATATTTTGGGCTAAGTCTCATACGCAAAGTAATGGCATCTTCGGGACAAAACTGATTGTTGCTTGGAATTAGAAAATTATTACAGGGCATGTGCATACTAAATACACATAAAACACATATAAGAAATTACTATAAAAAATGAACTCTGGATACAAAAGTAACTAGCTCCTAGAAAATCTTTTTTTCTCTTTTTGTAAGCATGATTTTCCAAAATCCCTGTCTACCAAACACAAAAATTAGCTCAACTTTCCTCCTCTTGTCATCAATAACTATATAGCTTCAAGACAAACAGGGAAAACAAACTACTATGAACTTCACATATCCTAAGCTTGAAGTCAATGCAAAGACAGATCCACTCACCCATCAGTTGGACTATTTGTAGCATTCAACTTCACAGGATGTAAAGGATGTTGAATACTTACCCAAAACCTGAATAAGAAGAATCACATGGTTAAGCCAAAGAAAAGCCATAGTTTAAAAGATGACAAAGAATTTGCACTGTTAAGCATAAGCAAAGTGAGGCAATAGCCATTACATCAGTAAGGTCAAGGTAAAATGCCGAAAGCCACATGGTCAAATCAGGCATGATCATTATGTTGGGACGAATTTTTGCCACTTAGATCCAGCTAAAGTCATACCAACCACTAAATTATACCCCATAATGATCTAAACACATCCTCTCCTCCTTGCAAAAATGGCACCTTCAACTACACATTAATCATTGCAAGTGATGCTAAAAAAACCAAGCAAACAATCAAGAAAAAAGACACTCTAAGCCCAAAGTGAGACCTAGTTGACACCTGAAAGACATGTCTGCTCAATGTCGATTCTTTAATTTTGGTTTCTTCTGACTAGTAGAATTAGCTTTATTCAAATTTAGCTTCTTTTCAAATGATTTGAATAGTCAATTTCAGATGATTTAAAAGATGACATACTATCCAACGATTATACCAGAAAATAAATGTTATATGAAATAAGAATAGCCTGTACGCTGAGTAACTCAGAATCTAAAGTCATCATCTTCACGACATAAAATTTTCTCAAATATTATGACATTTAAGAGAAGCTAACCATGGTATTGTAAGCTCACGACTAGGAGAGATTAGCAACCCAAAGGGAAAAAATGTTCAAATGTTCAAATGTTCCAATGGTACATAAACTGAGTATAGGAGGTTAAAGAGGTCATAACACCAAAATGACATCGCATTGATGGACAGACGCAGTGATATGAAATATGCTAACATCATAATATGGAAGATTTAGCCCAACTTAGAAATGAGAAGAAGTTGGGAGAGAGGCTCAGCACGTATGAGTTAAACAAACCCCAAAACACAAAAAAATTAATTAATTAATAATTCGTGAAAAATTAATTATAAAGAGTTTTTATAACAAGAGAATACTGGTGCCACATACGGATCAGCCCGACTTAGTCGACACATTTCACAATAAAATAATTCGGGAACTGGTAGATTGCCTTCCACAGGTTTCTCTGGAATAATAACACAACTCATGTGTTGCCACACTTGGCATCTTGGATCTTCACACTGCCATTAAAGCAACCAGAAAAGGGAAAATCATAAGAAAGGTGCAGTAAAGGTGTTCAAACGAGAAAAAATTTCATGTAGAAAAATTAGGTCAAATAACAAAAGGACTGGGCATATAGAAGGCTTGTGTTTGTTAATCAAGAACTTGTTTGTCTGTTTACTACTACAAAGAACCATGCTATATCTAAGGAGACTCGAGAAAATATGAAAATTTGAAGCATACCTTGATCATTGACTCTGTTTCTAATAAACGCCCACAGAGACAGCGAACCTTTATATCTGACTGAAAGGGATCCTCAATTTCACCTTTTATTTTCACATTACTGCTGTCAGAGATGCATTGTCCCTTTGATGCTAAATCAGGGGCCCCAGAAATCTGCATTTTTCTGGAGAAAAGAAAACACGAGAAAGTCAGAGGAAAGAGAAGTAAACACACACACATCTGATTACATAGATTATGAAACATATAGGAGAACTGCAGCTCTACATGATATCATTACAAGGGATAGGTCAGTAACTAAGGAGTTAACTAAAACAAAACGCAAAGCAAGCGAATATTCCAGCCCCTTAATAAAATCATGCCACAAATATATGAAAAATATGAGAACATACCTATAGGTGTCATCTACAAGTTCCGCCACCTGTTCCTTTCTAACTGTATTCTTCTTTGGCCACATTTTAGAAACTGTACATAAATAGAAATAAATACAGTACTATCTTTTAAAAGAATCAGACATGGAACATATCCAAAGAATTAAAATCATGTGAACATATGATGTTACAAACTCACACAAACAATTATTCAACCCACCCCATCCCCCAAAACCAAACCAAACCAAAAAAAAAAAAAAATCAGATTAAATAACACAACCCAATCATAAAAAATAAAAATTAATACAGTTCAGCTCATAGAAGTTAAAGCCAAGGACAGTTCAAGAAACACATTTGGGTAGAGAAGAAAAAGGAAACAATCATTAGTATTGAAGATTTTAACAATCAACAAACTATCCAGCTGTAGAATCACTTGATTCTATATTGTTATTTGTGTCTCAACAATTGAATGATTGGATGACAGCCCTTTATTCTATGCAAAAAGATTTAACAGAAGTGTAGATAGCACCAATTTACTTCCACTGGATTTACAACTAAAATGTCCTCACCGGTTTCCTGAACTAGAAAATGTTCTACCGGAAAAAAGAATTATAATTCTAAGATTCTCAAACATCGGTTACAAGAGCCCCACTCGTTTCTATGTCAGTACAATACAAGACAAATAGCAAGTGAAAGCCACTTCATACAAAGTACCATTAGTGTTAAATATATGTAGCATGCTGACAAAGATTACATGTCATACGAAGTACAACAATTTATGACACGAGGATTCACAGCATCGAAGAATTTATTATAGAAAATAATTGAGAACAAAATAGTCATAATTTCTTATATGTACTACATGATGGATGATGAAAAGGAATTATCCATGTTTAGCCAACAGATTAGATACATTTATAAAAACAAACAGTATCCCCAATCAGGAATGCTATTGGAACAATTAAAGTGTCTGAACCAGGAAGAAAACAATTGGTAAAGAACCATTTACCTTGATCTTCAGAAAGAAGTGCTAATATCCGGTCAACAAGATCCTGCATAATAGACATTGGTGAATCAGACAATGGTCTTCCCTTACAACATTCATCTTAAAAACCAGGTAAAATGGCTTCAGAAGATACCATGGTAAAAAGTAGGCTATTTTTTATGGCAATGAACAGGCCACATTTGGCCTAAGTTTACTTATTTTATACAAGAACAGAAAATTCCAGCAAAAAATATATCCAAATAATTTGACAGATCCATGCACTCAAATGCCATCACGGAAAGGACTAACAATAATAAATCCATCTTGACTGTTGCAATATTTTCATAGGATTGACAGTGGCAAACTTAAGTGATCGGAGGATTTTTTTTTTTTTTTTTGGGTGGGGGGAGAAACAGAGAGACTCGAATTAGCCAGGCAACTCGGATAGTCATCAAGAATAATAGCACAGAACACGATATGCAATAATTTCTTTCCAAAACACAACAATAATTACATATGAAGGAAAAATTCAATCCAACCATAACAAATTGCACCTAAAGTAAAATATAGAATATATTAACAAGGCCTAACTTCTTTCATAGGAGTATTAACAAGAACCATAAGAGCCACAAAAACGTGACTTCCTGTGAACTCAAAAAATTTATGCCACTGTAGCACAAAATGCAGTGGCATACATGGATAATATCCACAATCTATGGGAAACCAACATCGCAGCACAAAAGCGGTCTTTCTGGCATCTCACCTGCTTCTTCCCCTGCTTTGAAAGGCTTAATTGGGTGAGAACATCCTTGAGCTCTTTTATTCGAAAATAAGCCAATTTTTCCTGCAGTAGTAAACAAAAATTCTAATAAGTTCACCGCAGCAATAAGTAACATTCCACCAGTGGGGACACCAAAACAATTCAATGCAATAGTAAGCAAATATGGAGGTGCGAAAAACAACTCTGATAACTAACCGCAAAAGTACGAACAAACACCGATATAATTAACAACTGCAACATCATACCCTCTCTACCTAATTTTTGACTTCCTACAGTGAAAATAAATAGCTAAATCACTCTTTTCTCAAAAAATTCATCGTATCTGCACTACTACCTACTGTTGTGATTCTGAAAGAAATAAGTCACTAACTCCTTTGACAAACCAAACCATGCTAACAGATAGATGATGCTTTAAACAAACGAAATTAGACATACTGTACAAGTGACCATATACAACACAATCTCTCTCTTTTTCCTTCAAATGATAGACCCAGTAAACCGAACCACACTCATCCAAGAAAAACTGTAGATAGATATTATGAATTTCAGAAGCTCATTTTAACATGAAAACTGTCTGCTTCAATGAAATTAAAAGTTGCATGAGATACTTTAACATAAAAAAATAAAATATGGGACATGGAAAAAAAATAAAACTTGCAGCCAAACATGTAACTAGATTTACTACACTTTCTTAAAAGCTAATTCCCCATCAACACTACTTGCCCAACTATTCGTGATCAAACTGTATTCACGTAAAATGTCTTTGCTTGCTTCTTCACATTTCTCTATAGTTAAGTCTTTCTTCTTGTGTCATCCATTCACACCTTATGCAAGTCACACAAGCAACAATAAGGGAAAAATTAACAATAAGCAAAAAGATATCATACCCAGCTACATTATGTCATATACTAATTGGATAAAAGACAAACCAATTGACACACATAAAGCTGCTAATTAAGCTTATTTCGACTAATGCTTATAATCCTGCCAGTTGCATACTGGTTGACTAAATTCACTACAGTAAAACAAGACCACAATTGACTAAATTAACAATAGCAAAGTAAAATTTCTGAAGCAAATGTTCTACCAAATGCCAAAACTACATCCACTACAATACAACTACAAAATTGCATCCATCAAATTGCACAAGAATCAACACAAACTTAATATCCCAGCAAATTTCATAACAATAATCATCAAGAAAAAAAAAATGTAATCAAATTGCAACAAATCAACTAAATACCTTGCAACTAGCTACCAAATCCATTTTCACCACCAAAAATTAATGCCCAAGAAGTACAAAATCTTCACCGGACCAATTATTTAATCAACCACCAAACCAAACATACCAGCACATAGCCTCCACGGGGATCGATCTAACCAAAAAAAAAAATATCCAAAAACAGATTAATCAGAACTAGAAAAACAAAAACAAAAACATTTCAACTGAAAGTCCTGGATTGAATAGCAACAACAGCATGCACACAAAAAAAAAAACCCTAGAAACCGATTGAAATCTTACTTGGGTAAACGAATTGGGGGACGAAGTTCAGGGTTTTTGCTAACGCCGACTCTACTCCTCTTCGTCCCTGTTGTTATTGTTTCGCGTTTTGCGTTTCTTTTTGACCGAGACCCAACCAGAACCAATCCCCCAATTACAAAGTTCGGACGTATCGCCGATTATCCAATCCGGTTTTTTCACGGGGACAGGTCCGGGTTCGGTTTCGGTGCGCTCACGTGTATGTTGTATGCCACGCCCTCCCTGCTCTGGCTTCTTTTTAGCCTTAGGTACGGCTACGGTGCGGCTCTTCGGTCTGATAGAATAGTTCTGTACCCCGCTAAGATCTCGCCACGTCAGCAATCACTAAATAAATTAAAATAATCGCTTTTTATTATTTTATTAATAACCGTACAATTAGGTGTTCGATCATAGTGGACTGGAAAAAAGCATGCACGAGAGAATCAGGAAAGATGGAGGAAGGAGCACGGAACGATCTCTTGTGGGTCCCGCAGGAGTACCAATTTTTCTTTTTTTGGCACATGTATGAATTATTAAAAAATTAAAAAATTTCTTTTTTCTTATATGGTTTTTTTTTTTTTTTCTTTTGGTGGAGAAATTATCAAAAGGCAGGAGGGAAACTCCGAGCGCCGCGTTAAAAAGATGGACAAAGCGAGAGGGGGGCCCACAGAACGAAAAAGTAGAAAAAGTCATTCCAACAAATTGAACAACTTGAATTTTAGATTCTCTACAAATTGCTTGGTAAAAAATTGGTTTCGGTTTCAATTGCACTTCTGATTGCATTAGTTCAATGAGATTTTGTAACGATTTCAATCGGATTGTAATATCTTAAGTGCTATTGGGTGGTTGACAAGTGTCCTTGCGAAACATGAAAGTTTCCAATTGGTCCCTTCCATCCATCATCATTCAACTATGCTTGGAATGTCTAACAAGACCATTAGCTATCGTTGGTCTCTGGCGTTTAATGTTGTTTTTAATTTAGGTCATGTTGTAATTGTTTTTTTTTTTTCCGATGTTGTGGTAAGCATTTATATTTTTACAGTTGTGTTTATTTTCATTTAAGATTAGCCTCTATGTACGGGCTTCCGCTCCTGTGAGAGGTTTTTTTTTTTAAATAATAAATTTTATTTTATAATTAAAAAAGATAATTGGTAGTTGTATTCCATAAAAATAGGCTCCATTATCTTATTTTTCATTTAATATGAAAAAGTGTGAATTTACCATATTATTTTTATTTAATTAATAATTTCAGTTCTTAATGTTTGCATTAATCAAGGGTATTTTTTGGCATTTTAAGGGGGGTGTATCCAATTATAACTTTTAATGACTTTTAATGAGTTTAAAAGTCTGAAGGTATTCAATTGTGACTTTTAAATAGTCTTTAAAAGTTTAGTTGTATTCAATTGTGAGTTTTAAAGAGTATTTAAAAGTTTTGAGGTATCCAAATATTAATGACTTTTAAAAACTTTGTTAAATAAATGACTTTTCAATACTTTTAAAGGAAATTCTTACTACCAAAAGTCTTGCTAATTTACACCAGACTTTATGAAAATATTGGGAAGCTGAGAAGATAGAACCAAAAAGTCTCCAAACGTCTCCAATTCTTTCTTCCCTTGTTATATCAAGCATCAAGCAAATAGATCTTTTTTCTTCATGGTTAGGGCTCCACTTTGGTATTCCATTGTCATCCACTTCCTTCAGGTTAGTAAAAAAATATTGAATATTTTTCTTCTCTTCTCATCCACACGTTTATTATTGATGAATATTTCTTCTATTAGTAAAAAAAAAGCTGTGTTTGCATATAAATATTTTATTATATTGATTGTCTCATATGCTATGTTTGTTTATAATATTTTATTATATAATTTGTTGCCCCTAAACCCATTAATTTATTCTTTAGGTACTGTTTCTTTACCCATAATTCGTTAGGTGGATAATTTTTTCATATAATATTTACATCCCACATATTAGGTTAGGAGAATTGCTGGAATATAGACTCTTTTGTAATCTAACCATTTCTGTTGATTTGTGAGTGTTTATGAAATATTATTGATGACTGAGTAATATTTATTTATTTTGATAAGAATATGTTACTTGTCTATGTGATTAGATTTGATAAATAAAAATTTAAAAGGTGCATTGGATGCAGTTTACCAATAAGCTATTATGAAAATATACACAATTAATAAGGATTTGTATGTTTTATGTATAAGTCCAATTGTATTGTAAAGTATGTCTATAAAACTCTATAACAAAAGTATATGAAAGTTTGTCACTTAACTTTATAAAGTATGTAAAAGTCATTAAGAATTTGTCAACTAATGCATAATGCATGACATGGTATGACATAATTTTAGTCAAATATTTTATTTGAAAAATTCATGCACCGACAATTTGATTTGACTTGGCTAAATTATTCTTTATTTTATTGTAAAATTTTCCGGTCTAATTCGAACCAAAAATATTGAGTAAAAGGTAGGATGACAATCTTTCTAAACCTCTAAACTATACCTCATTGACTACATATCTAATTTAAGTTATGAGTAATGGATTGTTGCACTATAGAATGTGTTGTTTTTATTTATTTATTAGAATTTTTTGTTTTATTTTTATGATTAAGGTTTATTTCATGAACTTTCTTATAACTTTGGGTTCTAAATAATTGTCTGTTTGGACATCAATTATAAAATTTTGGTTTCCACATAGGTCAATAAGAGTGGGTACGGTCTGGATTTTACCTCAAATCAATTACAAAATAACATTTTGGTTCAGTTTAATTTTGACAAAAATCAAGAAAGAAACCAAATCAATTTAAAATGAGTTGGTTTAGCCGGTTAGGGCCTAAGCTCAATTCTCTTTCAATTTGCATTTTTTTCAACATTATTAGCCCGATTACAATCGAAACACTTTCAAAACACTGTAATTTGACTCATGAATGAATGGTAAAAATATGTAAGCTCTTTGAATTCATTAAATGCTGAAAACCTGTTGATTTTCTAACAAATCAAACACTGGGGGTGTAATGGCAAGTCTCTGATCATGTGTAGCAAGTAGATCCATCAGGCTTCCTTCCCGAGGTAAATTATCTGAGAAATAAGTCTGAGTTAAAGTAATTAAATCAAGCACATAAACATAGTTTAAAAATATATTCCAATTAAACTAGCAAGCAACATGCAGAGTCTCGATCACAATCAAGGAAGATGTCATGGACATTAATGAAATTATTGGAGGTCTCTCCCCAATTGTCCACAACATTGAACGTGCCGACTGTAGAAAGTTGCTTTCCGTGAGGAAACTGTTGTAGCCACTGCTTCCATGTTCGCAAAGCCTTGCATCTTGTGGACAACACATGGACAACAATTCACACGTGCGGCGAATTTTCAAGCCTAACACATGGACAACACATTTTGGGTGACGTGGAGCACGTGTGGCCGTTGGGCTTTCACACGTGGGCAACCCGCTCTGATACCATGTTAACCATGGAGGAAAGAAAATTAGGTTTGGGTGTTTGACAGAGAAAGTTGAAGGGAGAGAGATAGAGAGAGAGAGAGAGAGAGAGAGAGAGAGAGAGAGAGAGAGATCTGTATTTCTGTTATGAAAAGCTGTTACAATTCTCACTAAACTTAAGCAATGCTTAATCTAATGTTTATATAGCTGACAACCTCCTCTAAGTAGCCTAACTAACAATCACGAGTTATACACTGAGAAGCACGTGACCACTCTCCAGCTCATAGCTCAGTTTGCACACCTCAACATCTATATTGTTAACAGCATCAAGATGGCTCATGTGTCAACATTTTGAGCTATGGCAACCGCCAAACCTCTGTCATTCCATTTTACACTATCTAACACTGTTTCAACCTGAAATAATATTACAAAATATTACAGTCGACTCTCATCCATTTGCATATCCAAAATTCTAATGGGAGAGACCTTTTGAATGCACACTTGGAGAAAGTTTTGAAGAATAATTCGGATTGTTATCACCATTGAGAGTTTTCAAATTCGAAAGGAATCCCACTTGGGTTTCATTACAGTGTAACCAAATCAATTATCCTTTTCACATTACAAAGCCAATCCAGTTCAAATAATAGATTACAAAAAAAAAAAAAAAAAAAAAACTTAAAGTGAAATGGAAAAAGCAGAGCAGAATGCTAAAACAAACGTATGCACGTGTGCGTGCTCTCTTATATTATGGGCTCTACGGCAATTCCAAACCCAACCCAAACACGTCTTTGTATTGTTATGTTCAAAAATTGATCTACACACCCAGTTTTAATGCCAAATCTGCCCTTATTTTAAATGAAAAAGGACACTTATAACAACAAATTTTATTGCCACGGCTACTCATTGAAACCAAACTCCCTTCAATTTTCTTTTCACTAAAATGATGATTTCACTCTTCACTAAAATAAAATTTAACCAAATGACCCTCTAGTATAGTAGTTTAGAACAATTGCTCCCTTTTAAAAGGTTCTGAGTTTGAGTCATAGTATTCATGTAGTGTGCGTGAGTTCGCTCATTTCAATAAGAAATGTTTAAAAAAAAATTTAAAAAATTAAATTTAAATTAAAAAAAATGTTTATTATCACAAAATGTCCCTAAGGTTTACGAAACTATCAGATTGCATCCTTAATGTTTTTTTTTGTGTCATTCGTGACCCTCAAAGTTAGTATGCATGATCAAAAACTCCGTTAGTTTGCTGACGTGACATATACATATATCACAAAACATCCCTGAGGGTTCACGCATCTATCACAAATGGTCCTTACGAAATTTTTTAATTTTTTAAATTTAAAATTCATAACATTTTTGTTTTCTTTTTAAAATTTTATGAATTTAAATTATTTTGAAATATATATTATATTTTAAATACATGTGACACTATATTATTGTAGATGTGGGCTCTATATATATGCCATATCAACAAACTAATTGAGTTTTTTTAAAAAAATTTAAAATTTATAAAATTTAAAAATGAAAAAACTAAGGGTTTAGGGTTCATAAATAGTCCTCAAGATTAAAATCCTTCTATAAATGGTTTTTTCATTTATAACTAATTTTAAAAAGAAAACTAAAATTTTATGAATTTTAAATTTTAAAAAAAAAACCATAGGGACCATTTGTGATAGGTATGTGAATCACAGGGATGTTTTGTGATATATATGTATGCCACGTCAACAAACTAAATGAGTTTTTGACTGAACCTAATGGCAGACAGAGACTATTTATGATTGCACATATTAACCTTGAGGACCATGAGTGACACAAAAAAACTTTAAGGATGCAATCTGATAGTTTCGTAAACCTTAGGGACGTTTTGTGATAATAAACCTTTAAAAAAAAACATTACTGGGCCTTGAAATTGGTGTGCATTGTGTCCCCTTGGATTGAAGCACCGGTGCACCCTTTAAGATAAGGTGCTACTTTCCTCATGTGATGGCCTAGAAAAAAGCCTGTAATTGTTAACTTCTTTGTTATTTATAATCTTTTTTATTTTAAGAAAATGATAGTTAATTTTAAGTGTCCTTTTAGAATATGTTGAGTGTGTTGCAAGTAAAGGCATAATATTTTGAAATGTGGGCCTATGTGCGGAGAGCAACCAAAAGCTTGAAGATCAACCTTTTGAGTGTGAAGAGTCAGACAATCGTCTTATTTAAAATTTAGATATGATCACAAGTTATAGGTTTATGATTTACATAAGTAAATAGTAGTATATCTTTGTAGCTTTGTTTTGTGTTATTTGGAAACGACTTGATGGGGTTAAGTGGTCGGTGTATGTTTCCTTCTCGATCAACTAACTTTCCGTCTAGTGCTTTATTTTTCAATTTTTATTATTAGGTTTCGTGATTGAAAAAATCAAATTATAAAAATCTTCTATATAGGTAAGACACATCTCACTTACGATGCTTCCTATCAAATTTGTGCCACTTAGGGCCGAGCCATAATTTTATTTTGAGAGGGTCATAACTAAAATAAAAAACAAGTTTTATTTTCACAAGTTTCTTTTGATGTATGCAATATAACCAACCTTAACAAAATACACAAAATGTAATTTATTTATTATTGAAACATAAAAGAAAATTAAATATCAATGAACCAAACTTTGCGCCGATGATCCTATTGATATCTTATTTAGGCTGTAAGAGTTTTAAACTAATTGATCAAATTTTGTTGACTTAATTAGTTTCATGGGTTGGATTTTATTTATATTTTATTTGCAAGGCTTCTTGTTGGAAACGTATCATTTGAAGATTATGTTTTCCTCTACATGTTTAGAATCAGAAGAAACATTATAATGTTTGATGACTCCTCATTGTCCTTCACCATTTGGCATCATTCCCTATATTATCAATGTTGTTGATGATTGATTGCTGAATAGGTGAGAGACCCACCTTGAACTAGTGCTCTTCTAATATGGAAATTTCTATATGAGAATTGGGTTGGGAAAACCCAAAATGTTTCTGATTTTAGGTCAAGTCAAGTAGGACATGTATAGATTATGTGTGAGTTATTAGATATTACAAAAGGGACTATATATCTTCTTTCTTTTTTTGATAACAATAGGGACTATATATCACTAGGCATGTTGCATGAGAGCTCTAGCGGATGAGTGGCACAAATTGACCAAAACATTTTATCGTCTTATCATAAGTTAATCTAAGATGTAATGGTGGACCTAAATATCGATTTTATAATCCTCATACGCCTACGTCGACTTTCAAGACAAAAAAATCATCATCCATAAATAATAGTGGATTTCATAATATGAACTCTCATGAAAAACAAATCATTCATATAATAATATAGTGAAATTCACAGTAAATTCAACTTCAAATATTTTTTTTTAACTTTCATTAATGGCTCCATTAGGTGATCTTTGTTAGCTATTTTTTGTTTTGTTTTTTCATGTGCTGGTTTGGCTTCTTGCCCTATAAGATTTCCAAAAATGATAATTCGATCAAAATACAATGATCAAAATATCCAACCTAATTTTATTGGCATGGACATGATAAATTAAGAATGTTTCATTTTTGTCTACCATAGACAAAATTTCATTAATCATAAAACGAAGGAAGTTAAGATTTCACTGTAAAATCAATCGGTAATAGAAGAAGTATTGCAAAATGTGGGACAAAACACTGCATATGTGGCCGTTGAATCCAACACACGAAACCTTACTATAATACCACGAACCACAAAACCACTTTTCAATGCGGACAAACACTTTCAACATAAAATTTGAAACTTGAATGGCTATTAAATATTTTATTTAACAATTTCTCAGCAGTATTCTCTTCTTTATGATCTTCCCCCACAATTAAAAGCAAAAAGAATTAAATAAATAAATAAAAAGAATTAATGAAAGGGTAGGATGGTCATTCAATGAAAAAAGAATTTGCTTGTGCAAGGCGACACCATGTTAGCAATCGCTCCTCTCTAGATCCCCAAGCATCTCGTTCTCCTCAACCTCTCCTCCATCTCACTCTTCAGACTCAAGTCGGCGGCGAGAGAGATACCCCCATATATTCTTCACTTTGAGTTTCTTAGGTTTGTATCTCTATCCTCCACTTATTGCTTTAAGCCTTTGTACCCATTTGAATGTTTGTGGCTTTAAAGTTTGGTTTTGTTAGTTGTTTTATTTAAGCTAATTGATGAATTGGGTTTTGTTCAAAGATGGGTTTTAGATTTGGTTTTCTTGTAGAAATTGCATGTGGGTTTTAGGTGTTCTGTTGATGAGTATTATTGTTTGCTGGTCGAATATAATCTTGTATCTGCTACTGGAAGATCTGATCTGATTGGTGCTTCTTGACATTTGTTTATGGTGTTTCTTTTCAAATGTTTGTGTTATATATTATTAGGCTTCATTATCTGGTTTGTGGATTTTATCAGTTCCATGTGACCCGTTCCCTTGAAGCAAAATTAATAGGTGTTGCTTTTCATAATTGTTACTTTGATTTTGAATTTGTGATTTTTTGAGCAGTTAATGGAGTCGAACCAAGCCAAACCCAGCCTACTGTGCAACCCTGAAGCCTCTCAGAGAACCCTGTATTCTATTCTCACACTTCTCGCTTTTCTCATTTTTAATGTTAAATGTATGATGCGTATTTTTGGTATGTGTAGACCTAAAGGATCGAATGGAATGATACATAGACAAGTAAATCCCTTAGTAATTTTAAAGGACTCCTTAATGTAAGAGGATTCATCATTCGAAGGGAAGTAGACTACTCAAGAATTTCACATTTCGTTTATTTTATGTCAAAATTGAATAAAGAATTCAGAAAATCTAATACTAATAAAATAAAAAGAAGAAGGAATCGCTGAAATGTTGCTTGATCTTCTTTGGGAACTTGAGTAAGGAGTAGTTGGGGTTTTATAGAATTTTAAAGTGGGAACCCCTCTCTTTATCTGTATTTGGTGTAACTACTTGAGCCGGATGAGAGGAAACTTTCACGTCCGGTTTTGTAAGGGAGTGATCCTATAGGATCCTATCCAAAATTTTCTTTTGCTAGGCCCATGGCTAAAAAACCTACTTTCTTACGATTATGAGGTTCATTCGAATATGAAATCCAATCATGGGGTTTCGGGGATTTTGCTTTTTATATGACATTTCAATCCTTAAATTCTTATTTTTAAAATTTATTTTTTGAAGGTACCCATATGTAACTGGTACATCTGTGGTGGCTTTGAAGTACAAAGATGGAATTTTGATGGCTGCTGATATGGGAGATTAGCTGCCAATCCAATTTAGATTGTGTTTCAATTTTTAATTATTTTTTGACATAAAGGTTAAAGTCCATCGGTTTATGAACAATGCTCATCATCTCTCTTTTGGAGTTTTAATACTGTTTACGTTGCCAAATTTAGACACCCATGTATGTTCCTTTTCATGTTTCTGTTTAGGTTTGTAACAATATGAAATGATGCATTTACTAATAGGTTCTTATGGGTCTACCCTGCGATACAAGAGTGTGGAACGAATGAAGCCTATTGGAAAGCATTCTCTTCTTGGTGCAAGTGGAGAAATAAGTGACTTTCAAGAGCTATTACGTTATCTTGATGAGCTCATGTAAGTATTGTTCTCAAGAAAAATTATGTAGAAGATACCTTCTCTAATGCTTTCATTGTGATTTTTGTTATGCTTCTTGGTATCATTTGCAATTGGAGTTAAAAAGATTATTCATTTTGAGTTTTATGGTTGTAGCCTATATGACAACATGTGGGATGATGGCAACTCTTTGGGACCTAAAGAGGTCCACAACTATTTGACCCGTGTGATGTACAATAGGCGTAACAAGTTCAATCCACTGTGGAACTCTCTTGTCCTTGGTGGAGTGAAAAAAGGACAGAAGTACCTTGGCATGGTAGGCCTCATATAATCCTTCCCTTAACGCGTTGTAGCATGCTGTGTGCAATTAGGAAAGCTGATTATTTATTTATTCAAGAATAAAGTTTCTGAATGAGCTGACTTAGTTACTTGTCATATTCTTTTATCCCTATCCAGGTTAGCATGATAGGTGTAAATTTTGAGGACAATCATGTAGCTACAGGATTTGGAAATCACCTTGCACGGCCTATTCTTCGTGATGAATGGCATGAGAACTTGACTTTTGAAGAGGGTGTAAAGCTACTGGAGAAATGCATGCGTGTCCTTCTCTATCGAGATCGGTCTGCTGTCAACAAGCTTCAGGTATAGTAATTAATTAATCTTATTTAGTCTATCTTCTGTCATTCTATAATAATAACAGTGCTATAAGCTATCGATTCCATAATATTAAGGCTTGTAAGAAATGATGATTTGACTAGCAATTACTGAGGGCCTTCTTATCTATCTATCTTTTTTTTTTTTTTGATCTGCCATATAATTCACCTATCTGTTATCTTTAATTGTCTTCAACATTTATAAACCTTTTTAAATATGAAACCTGGTAAACCTTTTTAAATATATTTGAAGTGTTTTGTTTTCTCTCTCTCTCTCTCTCTCTCTCTCTCTCTCTCTCTCTCTCTCTCTCTCTCTCTCACACGTTCAAATAGGTTTTCACTAAACTTTTGTCACTCTTGATCTTACTAGTTTGTCATGTAAGAAACTCTCATGAGCCTGATAAGTATTGTAATTCCCTTTCACTGGTGAAGTGCTAGTTATTTACTGGACTATTAATTGGGCTTTAGCTCCGGAAAGTGTTTAAAGTGGAGACAGAGGAAAGGAAAGGAAAAGTATTATGCTAATGAACATGATTGCATGGTTTTGATTTCAATTTTCTGTCGGTATATTTTCCTATTTCTACCCAACAAGTTCTCTAACATCTGTTCTGTATATATTTTATGCAAATCAGAAATCACATTGTACAATGAGTTGCTTGGTAGAATTTACTCATCGTTTCTATTGGTCATACTTATAAAAGGAAGGATTTAGGTCATGATGGGTCATTTAAGAGGGAAATTGTTTTCGATCTTTGGATGTGCTTAATGCTAGATATTGTCTGGTTATGAACATCACATGATTTTAAACACCACCTTCGTCTCTGAAGAGGTGCTGAAGGTTTGTGGCATATGTTTGTGGATTTAGTTTGGTGTGAAACAATTTCCTCCGTTTTGCCTCCTTTGCTAGTAAAGTGAAAACACTTATTTCTAGAAAGTTCTGTTAGTAAAGTGATATTGCACATTTGCACACATCAGATAAAAGCAATGAGATATTATTTTTGTTTTTAAAAGTGAAACTAATAGTTTGGAATTGGCATAGTTGTTGCAAGGCCAAAAAGGAAAATCCAACAATCAGTTTTTAAGGATCTTGATAATTTTGTGCATTGTAAGGGTGGAGTGTATTGTTTTGCTTGAACATGGATTGGCACTTCCTTGTAAGATGACACACTTTAAACTTTGAAATTGCAGATTTCCAAAATCACTGAAGAAGGTGTAACCATCTCTCAGCCCTACTCTTTGAAGACTTTCTGGGGTTTCTCTGCTTTCGAAAATCCAACATTGGGTGCTGAAGGATCATGGTAGTTGAATAGAGGCATGGCTTCTGAACTTGAAACAGCTAACTAGTAGCTAAGTTGAACTTTAATGTGTTTCTACAGTTATTGGAACCAAGAATTTGTAACAGTGTTGACTCGAATATAGCTGGTTGGCTTTTGAGAAACATTTTAGCTATAATACCCATCGTTTTCTTAAATTTGGTGTTGCAGCATCCAACGAGTATGAACTTATTGTAGTGAATGTCTATTTTCCTTTGAATCATTTGGCCAGTACGTGGTTTGAAGATCATATAATCGGTTGCGGAATACATACTTGCATACATTTATATATATATGCAATAATAGGAATAGGAATTCTATCCGGCATCTGATTTTCTTTGTTTTCATACAAAATAGAGTGGTCTTTTTCTAAAATTTTTGGGATACCGGGGACGGTAGGAGGATATCATGGATTGTTGTTAAGCAGGAGAAATGAGTTCTTGTTTGTTCTACACGGTTATTGAAGCTCCACAGTGCTTCTTTGTGGTAGGAGTGTGTTTTTTAAAGTTGAGCTAGGAGGGGATGGTTTTAATCAGTCTTAGTCTGACAATTGGAAAGTTTCTTTGGATTATAAAATATTTTTGGAGCCGTCAGATGTGAAATGTATGATCTAAATTCTTTGTGAGGAGACGATTATATTTATGCTCTCCAGATGGAAGGCAAAACTGTCGGAAGCTCAAAACACTTGACCAAAATTGTTCACGTCCTGGGTTATTGTCGAAGAAAATTAGCGTTTTACAAGAATAGATTATTGCTTCAACATCTTAACGCAAACGGTATCATTTTGATGGATAATGTCTACTTATAAAACACTGTCTCGATTGAACATACATTGAAAGTTTATAGCGTGGTAATGGAACACTGTCACGTGGTATGACCAATCTATGACCTATAATTAAGTGGGCGACAAAAGTTTTACTTTAGGGTATAGTATTATAACTGATTTATGTGTTAAATATGGATGAATCTTGGCTAAGCATACATAGAAGCAAAAACAGAACATTACCTGGATCTAGCTTTCTAGTATGCTTGACTCAGTTGAATCTTAGACCAACAAATTAACAATCAAAATGAATTTTAGGTAAAAACACTTCATTTCCAAGAGAGTACATGTAATGTTTACAATAATTTGGATGAGTTATCCACTATCAAGGAATGTTTTATATGAGATGACATTCTTTATTGTTATGAAAACAAAAAACAAACAAACAAAATAAAATAGAGACATCGGTAACCAAGTTTTATGCAGCTAGTTGTTTAGATGCTTGTAAGCTTGGAAGTGCGGGCTCCTTCTTATGCTTTTCTCGGGGGGAAATATCATGCCATGAAAGTCTAAGCTTGGCACAGAAGAAACCGAGAGAACTTGCACCAGAGACATATATGAGCTGAAAATGCAGGCATTTTGCACCTGCAAAGCGAAGAGTAAACAGCAAACTGTAAGGATGAGAACAAAATGAAAATACTACTCTTTTGAAGTGTACTAAGTTTGCTGTGCTCTTAGTATTTTGCTAAGACAAAGAAAATTGAACCCCATTTTCATCAAAACTAAAACTTCTGGTTGCCATTGTTTGCCACGGTAGTGGTTTTCGCGCATATGCAAGGTTTCCTATGCAGAAGAGATGACACTGGCGTCCCAGCACCCCCCCACCCCCCCCTCAACAGGGTCATGATCGACGACGGCGCCATCTCTCCTGCGTAGCGAACCTCTCAATGCTTTACTCTCCTTCCATCCATGATTTGGTTTTGCTCTACGAAAGAGGTATTTTGTAGTAACCCATCATGGCTTTGAATATTCTGTGTGTACTTATCCAGACCGTCTCCAGCCATATATATATTTCCATGAAGTAAAGACTCAGCCACAAGCATATCAGCCCCAATAAACCAGTACACAAAATTTACATGTTACATATATTTTCATGGAACTAATAATTATAAGAAAATAAAATTCCTTTTAATTATGAGGTCATTTGGGTAACGTCAGCCGTACCATATATAAGACAGGAGCTAAAAGGCGGCCTATGCTAGCTAGTGTCGGGGGTATCTTGTCAGGTCGGCCAAACTCTAAAATGCATCATTACCCACCGCAGCAAATGCTGGCCCCCCCAATTTATAGTCAAATCATACAGCTTAAAGACAAAGCAACTTCAACCACAGACACAAAAAGCAGCTAAAGCAGCATTTGATACATGGAGTTATCTCAATCACTTCACGAGAGAAATGCTAAGCTGGTGATCAAGTGGACTGATAAAAATTTACAAGGCATCAACAGTTATGTAATTGGAAGCATCAGGCTCACCATATTCCTATTTATTTAGGGGGTGTATTCAATTAGTATTATAAAGCATTTAAAAAGATTTTAAAAATTCGAGTGTATTCAATTTAGATTTATACAAACTTTAAAAGAGGTTTTACAAGTCTTGGTGTATTTAATTCGGATTTATATGAACTTTTAAAAAGTCCATTCAAATATGGGTGTATTCAATTAGGATTATAAAAAAGTTGAATTAAATTTAGGTGTATTCGAAAGGTCATATATTTGTAAGGATTTCAGTAAGTGATAAATTTTAGGTTTTAAGGGGAGAGTTATAAATAACAAAGACCAAAATAAATCCAACCTCCCCCTCAAGTATTTCATCAGACGTTTTTCTCTTGCCCTAGCTTTTCTCTCTGCGAAGACGAACAGCTTCCTTCCTCCATCTGTGAAGGTATGCTCCCTATTTTTTCTTTGATCAATACCTCGTTTTGTTTTCTTTTTCCATGATTTTTTCTTCATCGTGTTTTTCTTGTTATTAGGTTTATGCTTGTTACTAGGGTTTGTGCTTGTTACTACATGTTTTTCTTCTGAAATATCTATATACGACTAGATAGAAAATTGAAATAATTGACAACCTTTCTATAATCGACCAAAAAACAGAGACAAATATAGATGAACATTAAAAAAATGAAAGTCCAAAAATTTCAGCTTTTAAATGTTGTTTTGGAAGCCTAAACGACCTCAAAAGCTCAAAATTCACCATATATCACAGCAAAGCTGTGGGTTTGACTCTTTGCATCGTTCCCTTTTCAGAAAGGTATCATACACCCCAATCGGAGTTCGGACGCCAAATCTGTAAATTCCTACTGCTTCCTTTTTCCATTCAACATAAGATGTGTCATGTCTGATCTATGGTTGCTGATGTACATTTTTTGTATATTTTTTATGCTGTATTTTGTGATTGACATGATAAAGTAGTGTCACTTGTTTGTTATAAATATGGGAGAATATGAAAGTGAAGGAAGTGCGAGCATCGACATGTCTTCTAATGATCTGAATCGTCCTCGTTGTTTAGTCAATTGATTACCAACAAAATGATTTCCTTTTAATACATGTTGTATTATTGATTTAGCTAATGTTTCACAAGAAAAACCTTAAGAAGCGACCTAAAAAATAGGCGGCTAGGAGCATTGAGTTGCACTATTGAGTGGTCACATTATGTAGAATCTAGTTCAATGGTTTAAGAAGGAAAAGGGCACAATCATGTCTCGGCCTCTCATGTACTGACTCTTCAAGGGTGCCCTTTATTCAGTGAATGGCATCTGCAGGTCTCATTCCAAAATATACTTTTTTTGGTTATATTGGGAGGAAAGACAACCCACCACCACGTGGTGGACCCATTGGCATATTGTTATGTACTTCAGTTGAAAGGGTGACTTTGCTACCGATTGATTGTGTATGGTTCCCTCCTTTTGGTAACTGAACAGGAAGGGAAAGCCACACCACACCCAAAATAGAGAGAGAAGGGCCTAGGGATAATGTTGGGTTTGACCCAAAAAAGAGGAGTACAGTTTGTTGAGGACTTTTCTAAACATTCGAACTCAATGATTGAAATTAAAGGTAAATTAGCACCTTCCCTCATGACTTCATGCGAAGAGGTAAACCTATATACTTGCAACTACACCTCATTTTGGAAATCAACAACGAAGCCGGAACGAACAAGTTTGAAGATCTTAAATTTGTACAATCAAAGATTGGAATCGTACTAGACAATCATTAGACTCAAAAACTTACTTTGTTACGGAGTCGACCAACAATGTTGGTCGAGCTTAAAAAATCTCTTATACTACAAGTCATTCTACTTTGTGAACTTGTAGAATGTTGTAGCTGCTTGGCTTTTTTTGTTGTAGCTGCTTGGCTTTTTTTGTTGTTGCTGACTTTTCATTGCAGATCACTCATCAACTTGTTTCATTTATGATGATGCAGACCCATGAGAGGCTTTGGACCTCTCAGGTTTAAATATCTCATTATACATGCAATAAATCCATTCTTCTGGTGCTAGCCTCCCTTACTGGTTGGCCACAAAAATATGTACGGCAGAAGGCATTCCACTACTATAATTTGTACACACAAAACATATACATATTTGTCAATGTGTATCTACGCTACACCGGGCTGTATCTATCATGATCATGCTGCTACTCCTAAAAAGTATAATTCTTTATCAACGAGACAAATTTAAAATCTGAAAATCCTTTCAACATTGATAAGAAAAATATCACTAAATTAAGAGTAATGAAATTATAAAATGGAATTATTATAAACTTTCATACAAGGAATGAGATCGTTGCTATTTCTTTGCACTAGTCTCCCTCATATTTATGTTTGGAAATCAAGAAATTAGTACAAACTGAAACCCCTTTGAATCTAATTCCAGTTTAAACCAATACAACCAGCTAGGCTTCAATTTGATTCACAAATTTGAAGACATCCGCTTTAGAAGTTTTTGAGAAAGAAGCTGACAAAGCTAAGAAGAGCACTAGTCGAAAAGGGAAGAAATTTTGAATATAAGCGATAATCAAAGGAGAAGAAATTTTAATTTATGTACTGGCCTTTTCGGCTAACGGCCTCTGTGCTTGATCTATGAATGCAATATATCGCTAACGAAATTTTTTTTTTTTTCATTTTAGCATTTCCAAAATAGGAGTCTTTCATTCTCAGCCTCCAGGGACCAAGATTCATTCCGCAAACGAAACGAGGTCCTTAAGACTTCGTTTGGTTCACGTAACGGATTTGAGGGAAAATCACTTCCCGTGTCATTTCCTAAGGGATGGAAAATGGAGATTCCTTTCCCATGTTTGGTGATCCTGAGAAAGTAATCAATAAATATCACTTTATTTCCTTTCACATGTTTGGTTTGTGTAGGAATGTAAAAAAAGTTTGTTTAATTTTTCAATTATACCCATATAAAATCAAATAAAAAAATGCATTTAATGCTATATTGTAATTCTAAATTGTGAATGGGGACAATATGGTCATGGAAAATTTGTATTTAATGTTGGCTCATTTCCCTAAACTTTCCTATGAGGAGAAAAACAAAATCCAAGGGGGAGGAGGGCTTTACTTTCCCTCATATTTTAGAACCTGCAAGGCAACGATTTTTCATGCTTAGACTTATCAAATATGATAAAGCAATTAATTTCCTATTTCCAAGCCTCTTTTTCCATGAACCAAATAGGGCTAAGAGCACTTCAACCCATTTGCCATGGCAAAGGACAAGAGGAGGCAAGGACTGTTACTATTCACGTGAATAGTGGCAGCCATTGCAAAAGGCTTGCGGTGTAGAGGAATTTGTATAGAGTTTTGGTGTGGGAAGTGAAAAATATGACTAAGTATTTATTTTTTTAAAATTCTGAAAATTTTAGTATTTTTTTAGATTTTTTGAAATTTTTTGTTGTTGCTGACGTCAATAAACTCATGCTAAAGCAAAGATTGGTTTTGCTTGTGGGCTGGCCTGGTTTCGTGGGACCCACAACTTGCCCTGCCAAGTTTGGCCCGCTGAAAGGCGTCGTCTGGGCTTGGGCCCTGTCCCATCCTGGTTTGGAGCAACCGGTCGAAACGCTCTAAGAGGTTGCAAGCTAAACTCATGGGTCAGAAATTAGTTTTTTTCAGAAATTAGCTGACATCACCAAAACCTATGGGCTTTCCCGCCAAGTTCTCATTCTACCAGAAGAGAACCCATCCTTCTGAATCATGGGTCGTGCCTGATGGTGAAGATGAATTTGAGCTCAAGCCCTTTGTTTTTATTCACCTTCTTCATTGTCTTCAACACCAACCCAGATCAAGCAAGCAGGGCACTTGGCCTCTATCTTGCTAAAAAACCCAACTAGTCGCTCAGCCACCCAACAAATCCACTCTCACATTCTCACCTCTGGCTTTCTCCTCCATCACTCCATTTCAACTGCCCTTCTTCTCCTCTTCAACACTTTGCTTCGTTGCTATTCCTTTGGCCCCTTCCCTCGTGAAGCTTTCACTTTCTACAAACACCTCCAATATTTTTCCCTTTCCTTCGACTCCTTCACCTACTCCTTTCTTCTCCACGCCTCCATTACCTTAAAATCCAACAACCCAGGTAACCAAATCCATGCCCTCACTCACAAACTCGGTTTCCATTTCCGTGTCTATGTTCAGACTGCCTTGCTTATTATGTATGTTGCTTGTGGCTGCTCCTTGCTCTCCACGTGTTCTACGAAATGCCCGATTGGAATTCTGTCGCTTGGAATTTCATGATAACTGGTTTGGCCAAATGGGGTGAGCTTAAATTGGCTCGGTCTCTCTACTGTTGTGTCCTGTACTGCTATTATTGATGCCTACTCCCGAAAGAATCAGCCCCGTGAAGCTGTTGCTTTGTTTCGAAGAATCGTTGTTGAAGATTGCGTTGAGTCTACTGAGATTACACTTCTGGCCGTATTTCCAGCTGTTTCGGTTCTTAGGGCTCTTAAGATTTGCCAATCACTTCATACTTACGGTGAGAAGAGAGGATTTAATGCATCTGACATACGTGTCACCAATTCCCGTTTGGATTCTTATGCAAAATGTGGCTGCATAGAGAGTGCATTGAGATTATATGAGGAGGTATCTGTTGAGAGGAAGAATTTGGTGTCATGGACATCTATAATCTCTGGGTTTGCAATGCGTGCAAAGGGGAAAGAAGCCATCGAGTATTTTAATAGTATGGAGCAAGTTGGTCTCAAACCAAATCAAGTGACGCTCTTGAGTATTTTCAATGCTTGTAGTCATGGAGGATTAATTGATGAGGGGCTGAACTTCTTTAGGAAGATGGTCGACGAGTATGAAATTGCACTAGATATCAAGCACTATGGGTGCTTATTAGATATGCTAGGGAGGGCAGGGAGATTAGAAGAAGCAGAAAATATGGCTTTGGAGATTCCTTCCAATATCGTTAATGTTGTGATCTGGAGGACCCTGTTGGGTGCTTGTAGCTTTCATGGTAATGTGGAAATGGGTGAGAGGGTGACAAAGAAGATACTGGAGATGGAGAGAGGATATGGGGGAGACTACGTGCTTATGTCCAACATCTTTGCTGGGGTTGGAAGGTGCAGTGATGCCGAGAGAATGAGAAGCTTGCTGGATGAGAGGAATGCCTTCAAACTTCCAGGGCATAGTTTGGTCTAACTGGTGCTGAAGATGGGCAACTATGGTTGAGAGAGATTATGAATGTTGATGGTGATTGCTAGATAATCTCAAGTTTGAGAAAACAAGGCCAATATCTGAAAAACAAGTTATTAATGCATTTGAGCGTTTGGGAATTTATCATCAGGTTGAGAAGTGGCGTGACAGCCTCAGACAATCGTTTTCTTCGGTTTTGTTTATTCCCCTACTTGACAAGATTGAAACCAGTCATATTCAGGTTTGTCTTCACCACTTCCACCCCCTAAGTCATCTTCTTTGTCTTCTTTTGTTTAACAGGAGCTACGGTTGGTAAAAGAGTGTTATCTTTCAAACTGCAGAACAAAAAATCCGACGATGAATAGTAGTAGGGCATGTTTCTGTATATAGTGCATTCCATCAATACTACAGTATAAAAATCTTAAATTTATTGGTAATCCAAGCACCTGCCAAGCTTGGGATGAAAATAACTGCTACAGTGTCTTCAATTATAGGACTAAGGAATGGCAGCCAACATCAACTCTTGATGAAGATGGACTTATGCATCAGTTACGAGCTACTCTCATCCAGGCTATTGATGCTTCAGCCTGTACGTTGCTCTTCACTTATGAACATATTTCATTTAAAACTCTTCTTGAATTGTTTTAGCAAAAAGTATTTGCTGATGTTTTAATGTGACGCTTCTCATCATATGCAGCCAAGCTGCCTCAAGCCAATCTGCAACAAACCTCACAGCAGAATCCATTTGTCCGTCTTATGCAGGAGAGTGTGGATGCCATCACTGAACTCCAGAGGCTTCATTCATTGATGAAGGGAGAGTTGGTTTCGTGATTTTTCACTATGTATATCACCTTATGCGGGCATCTGACGTAGTCTTAGGGTTATGAATAACGGGATTTTGTGAAATTAGAATTTGACTATTTAAGAAAGATTGAATAACCTGAATTAACTACAAGGGTAGAAAGACCACACTTTTGAGGTCTTACTACCAGTCTATTAATGAGATCACTTAGGTTATGGTAACTGGAAATATCCTTTGCCTCTGTAATCTAATCTAAACTCGGTTTCTTCCACTGGAGTTTCACAGAGCTTGCTGAAGGACCCTGTTTGAAGAATTATGAATATCTTGGAAGTGGAGAAGTATATGATAAAAAGCACAACGTTGAGCTACCAACTGCTTCTCACTTGCTCTTGTATTTTGTTCTGTGATTTCCTGGAGCATTCAAAGTGGATGCTGCAGGTGGTGGATCCTGATCCTCCGCTGGAGCTCCTTCGAGCAGAAATTCCCCTATCCTTGGGTTAGGATATTTTCTTCCAGATATGAGGATGTTGGATTATTCTGCCTCCTTCAGATTGACTTGGATGGGATAATTTGGGAGAAACGTTTTGGAATAATTTGATCCAACCAGTCATTGACAGTTCCATTTCTTCATTTTCTTCTCATAAAACTGAGTTGTTAATAAACCACACGAGCAATTAAACTATATGACATTAGCTAGAATCCATATATGTAAGAAGAAGACGTCAAATGTTTGCATTCACTGTGAAACCATTATCATAGGACTGGCATAAAATCTATTAGCTCCTTTTCCAGGATAATTCCAATGTCTATTCTCAGAAACAAAAGCAAATTGCTGCACTATCCTATCATTTCTTCCATTTCAATTCTCAGGCTAACGACTGAATCATTTAGCCTTTTTTATTTATTTTAAAAATCATACTATAAAATATTTTCCTTCTACGATATGCCAATAGCCTTCTAATAATCATAAGTGTCCACACTCGAACAAGTTGCCCGTCTAGCTCAGTTGGTAGAGCGCAAGGCTCTTAACCTTGTGGTCGTGGGTTCGAGCCCCACGGTGGGCGATCGTGTTTCCCTTTTTATTAACTTTTTGGTATTCAAACTTCATCTTCAATCTTCAAAAGCTTTTCACAGCACTAATTTTTTTTTTTTTTTTCTAAAAGAGAAATTTACATAAATACCATCTGAACTTTTAGGCATGTGAGCTATTATTGCATAAACTTTTAATTTTTATTTTTAACCACCTGAACTGAACTTTTTAAAGTGTTGCAATCCATCACTTATGTCGGATGCTTAATCGAATATGTATATATAAAGCCTTTCCTATCCCCCTACCTTTTTCCAACGCCAATCTCACCCGTCATGCAAATTCAACACAATCTCCTTCATACAATCGTCCCTTATATTGAGAGATCTAAATAAGCAACTTCACAATTTTAAGGGCACCAAAAGTAGTGAAATTGGGCACAGTCAAGGAAATAAAAAAACTGGGGGTAGTGCAGTTTGATACGACGTACCAACTACCAAGAACTTATTCTTGGCTGCTATGCAAGTGATGAGTTCCAAATTAAATTTTGGGACATGGACAATATGGACCCGTTGAATGCTACTGATGTGGAGGATGGATTAACGATAAGGCAGCTCTCTCTCTCTCTCTCTCTCTCTCTCTCTCTCTCTCTCTCTCTCTCTCTCAGTTATATTGAATTGACATAAATACTCTTACACCTAACGAATATTTTAAAAGAGTTAGATATAGGTAGTGAGTTACAACACTTTCAAAGTTCAGATGGTTAAAAATAAAAAATAAATGTTAAGATAGTACTTACTCACATGCCTAAAAGTTCATATGGTATTTATGCAAATTTCTATTCTTTTAAAGTAAATTTTATTACAGAAAGACAATTAACTATTAACGAACACGGCCACAGGGACAGACTACAAGGCATGCAATTAATTCAAAAAGCATCAACAGATCAATAAGGCTGTTCAAAAACACCATGATCAGGTAAGGGTACTAGTGGAAAAGTAAGAAAAAAAATAATTTAATTTCAATTATTGTACAAACCAAATATTAAAATGAGAATAAAGTCTATTTCATTTTCATGGTTACTATTTTCAAGCATTTCCAAACACGGGAATTAAAATCATTTATTCTCATTCTCTAGGAACGGGGACTCAATTAAGAAAATCATTCTGTGAACCAAATGAATTCTTAAGAGCATCTATAATCATGATTTCTATTTTTTAGTTAAAATTTAGTTAAAAATATATAAAAATTATTTTAGGAGCTCTCTATAAAATTTCAACTTCAATCATACTCTCTAGTTTATGAAGTCATAAATACTTTAACTCTTTTTTAATTGGTCTATCTCTCTTTCCTCAAATTTAGGAGCTCCTAGAAGTCTCCATATTTTAAAATGTGGATAGAGAGCATGGTTGAAGTTGTATTTTTCCTATTCCTCCCTAAAATTTATCTAAAAATGTAATTTAGGGAGTTTATTGTTGATGCTCTAACGAGGTTGCAAACTAAACTCGCCGTTACTTTCCAGTTATAAATTTTTTGGCATCCTCACCATCTGGGCTTTTAGGCTTAGAAACACACTTACTGGACTTGACTTAACATACAAGTTGGGCTTGGTTTAGACCCAAATGCATGAAGCAAATCATATTGCCTTGTAATCAGACAGCAAGAAATGAGAGCCCATGTCCTTTCCCTTACCATGTGGCAAGCTTTCACAGTATGCATCTCTCCCATGGTCCTATAACCTAGTGTGTCAGATTTGCTCTCTACTATTAGATAGATCAACCCCTTTTGCTTTAATTACCTTTTCAGAGCTTACACCAACTCATTTCCCAAAATAAATCCCCAAAAACCTACACTGGAAATAGATACATACATACAATCTAAAATTCCCTCAATTATTTTTTCTCCACAGCCATCAAAAACCAGAGAAAATAAAACAAAAAATGCAGTCCATGTTAAACCTCCATGGCACCTTTGGCCTTCCTCTGTGTGTTTCAGGGATAACCCATCATCATCTCACCTTCTCTAAGGAGTATATTTTCATCTCTCTCTCTCCCTCTCTCTCTCTCTCTTGAATATGTGTTTTTGGTTTTTATTCTTTTTTCTTTTTGTGGGTGGTTTTGTTTTAGGATGGCAGATCATGATCGCAGAAGGGAGGCCATGAAAAGGCAGAGATCACAAGCCAGAGCAGAGCTGCATGCAAATCAAGAACTGGGTTTTGAGAGAAGCAGTGGAAGCGTGGGAGAAGAGATCAGGGAAGGCGGGTTTGATGAAGATCTGGCTAGTGTGCTACATGATCTGTGTTGCAGTTATTTGGCTTGTACTGCAAAAGCTGCATAGCTTAATTAGCTTCGCTTAGCTTATTAATTAATCAAATATTTATGTTTTTGGACCTACTTATGCTTAATGTTTAATATTATCTGTGGGGTTTGTTTTAATTTTTATGTTCATATCTTTTGAGTTTATCTTCGATCTGGTTTCCTCCTTGGCCGGTTTGTTTTTTTTTTTTTTTTTGCCTTTTTGTAGTTTTGTGATCTTGCTTTGATGTCATTGTTCTTGTTTTGGACTGTTTCTCTGCACACATTGTTCAAGTTCAAATTCTTGTTCACAGATAAATGAAAGTTTCTAGGCAATTCATCCTAAAAAGAAAAAGAAAAAGAAAAAGAATCTCGAGGAAGAAAAGGAAACAGAATCTTTTGGGGCAGAAAAAGAAGCAGAAGACAGATCATTGAAATTACCTCAGTGCAGAAATTAGTAAAACAAGAAAAACAGCGAGTGGCATTATTATATGAATAATATATAAGCCACGTATTCTCTTCGTTGATGTCCTCTCCTCTCACAAGCCATGAGCTTTTCAACCTTTTATTAGCCACGCATTTTTTCCTTCCTCTTCACCTTCGATGTCCACTTCCATTTTACTTAGCCCCAACCCTAGAACTCATACATGTATAAACCTTTGGTTCGAGTTCAACCCTACATGCTTTTAAAAGGAAGAAAGGAAAATAAAGAAAAATTTATGTTCCATTGATAAGTTTGTTAAACTGAAATTGGTAGGCGATTCAATGTAGTGGTTGGAAGTTCATCCATCCGTCCAATGTGGTTCCTACAATTTTGAAAAGGAAAGTGTGAAAAAGGGCTGGAGCTGTGTTTCAATACTCTTTGATATTGTGTTCCATTGTGAGATATGTGCAGCACTCAAACAAGTGAGTTACCATAGAAGGTGGGCACCCAACCATGACTGCAGCATTAGTCTCTCAGTTTTCCAAGAGACGTAAGAAAATAGGAATGGTAGACGGGAATAGCGTCCCTCTTTATTTAAAGGGTAAAACTAAGGGGCTTGTAACTGAAGTGGTTAAAAATATTTATCTATGTATCCGAAGTCCTAAATTCGATTTTTCCTTCCTCAATATCGCTTGTATCCAAAGAAAAAAAAGGTAAACTAAATAAAAGTGGCGGCGTCACTAGAATAAATGAAAGGGCTGGTCCGAACAAGCAAAATAAGGTGTATAGTGTAGTTAAATTTGGAGAAAGATGAAGTGATAATGTTGTGGTTTTCTTTCCTTTGGGGTTGGGTTGGAACAAACATGTCGAAGACATGAGCAAAACATCACATTAAAAGCAGTGGGCATAAATGGTACGTATGATGAAACAACTGACACTGTTGATAAATAAATACAAACACCCATCTTTATCAATTTGCACACTTTTTTGGTCACGCCATCGTTGACATATCTCTATCTTTTACTGTCGAATTAAGGCACCCCCGATATGTACTCTTGTCCTGTCTTCGATGTCATGGACTGTAAACCAATTTTTACCCTGGGGCAGCAATGATTGTGTCTCCGGCTAGAATTTGAATGGAGATTGTGATGGCTGAGATTCACTGTTTAGATCAAGAAAAGAAGAACACAAGATTCACTGTAAGAGCAACTCCACCCATTTGCCCTTAGCCATGGCAAGGGCGGAGCTAGGACAAGCACTATTCACGTGAATAGTGCTTGCCCTTGCAAATAGTAAATTGTGTCTCCACCCGTTGCCCTTAGCCATGGCAATTACTATTCATTTTTTTGTTTTTTCCTCCTATTTTTTAATGAAAATAATTAATTTGGGTAATATTTTCAGATAAGATTTTCAGATTCCTACGTGTCAAGACTATTCATAATCAGATAAAATTTTCGGATAAGATATTTGGATTCAAATTTCGGATTAATTTCAAAGTTCAAATTTCAGATAAATTTTTGGGTTCAAATTTCGAATGAATTTCAAAATTCAAAATTCAGATAAATTTGGGTTCAAATTTCAGATAAATTTGGGTTCAAATTTCGGATGAATTTCAAAATTCAAATTTCATACAAATTAGGGTTCAAATTTGGGATGAATTTCAAATTTCAGATAAGATTTTCATCCAATAAAATCAAGCCACGTGGCATGTCTATCTTGCCAAAATTTTCTATAAAACCAGAGTCTCAGCTCATACCTCTCACACCACATCTTTCTATATTTTCATTTGTGAGAGTTTATAATTCATACTTCATTCATTCTGAATGGAAGAATTTAGGAGATGTTTGGAGAGGCAAGAGAGAGAAACCGTAGAGCAGATGAAGTCAATGAGTTGCAGAGACAAGTCGATGAGCAAGTTCTCATAGCAGTGGCTTTGGAAGAAGAAGAGAACCAAGGTTGCCGCCATAGTTCACAAGCCGGCCGCCGCCGGAATGTGGAAAGACATAGGCATTCTCGGGGTAAGAATCTTTTGGAAGATTATTTTATCCCAACTTCTTTGTACTATGATGTTGATTTTTGAAGGCGATTTAGAATGCAACCTCATTTGTTCAATAAAGTCATGCATGATATTTGCAATTATGATGCATACTTTGTTCAAAAGTGTGATGCTACTGGGGTTTTGGGGCTTCTTCCGGAGCAAAAGCTTACAGCTGTTATATGAATGTTGGCGTATGGAGCATCTTCTGATCAGGTGGATGAGATTGCCCGGATGGGGAAGTCCACTATGTTGGAGGCTTTGGTAAGATTTTGTCAAGCTGTTGAAACTCTGTACACTAGGGACTACCTGCGTAGACCTACTCCCAGGGACCTCCAACGGCTTCTACAAAAAGCCGAAGCTCGAGGATTCCCTGGAATGATTGGTAGCATCGACTGGATGCATTGGCAATGGAAGAATTGCCCAACTGCCTGGCAAGGTGATTATGGAAATCGAAAAGGCCAAAAAAGTATCATTCTTGAAGCGGTTGCTGGTTTCGACACATGGGTTTGGCATGCCTTCTTCGGAGTTGCAGGATCACAAAATGACCTCAACGTGCTGGGTTAATCCCCCGTCTTCAACGATGTATTGAGAGGCCAGGGCCCCAATGTCACCTATGAAGTCAACAATACAGTATACCAGACGGGATACTACCTAGCTGATGGAATCTACCCGAGGTGGACGACTTTTGTCAAATCCATCCCAAATCCCTAATCCCAGAAGCAAAAATTATTTGCTACATATCAAGAGGGATACAGGAAAGATGTCGAAAGGTGTTTTGGCATCCTTCAAGCCAGGTGGTTGATTATTCGAGGGGCGGCCCGCATGTTTGATGAGGAGATCCTCAGAAGCATTATGATGACTTGCATCATCCTCCATAATATGATTGTGGAGGATGAGTACTATTATGATGCTTTAGAGGTCTACGAACCGGATCCAATGAACACGGCTTTGACACGGATTTATGAAAGGCCCATGGGGCCAAATGGAGAACCGTTTGAGCCGGAACCGTTGGTGAGGGATGGTCATTTGATGACCCGAATGATAGATCGATATACGGAGATGCAATCTTCGTATATTCATGAAATCCGTCAATTTCACTTGATGGAGCATCTATGGGCGGTGAAAGGCAATGAAGATTAATGATGGAGAATAGATGCTTTGCTTATGTTTTATTTAGTATGGTTTGGTTGTGTTTTTATTTTTATTGTGCCTTGTTTGTACTTTTATTTTTATTATTGTGCCTTGTTTGTACTTTTATTTTTATTTTTATTATGTTTTGTTTGAAGTATGGAATATGTTGAATAAAAAGGTAATTTATTGAATGCTTTGTTTATTAAATAATGAAATGTAATACAAGTCATTATGAATTACTACTAAAATAAAATACATGAATTACAACAACTTTAATAGAAAACAACTAAAATACAAATACATAAAAGATATGCTAACTAATTTAATGGTTTCCATCATTTAACCAATCCGTGTTGCTAGGCCCATCATCCCGGAAAAGTCTTCTTCTCATAACATCCCTTCGTTCTAGCTTCCAAAATTGTTTTGTTTTAGGGGACATATGACTTGTATCCATCGCCATGGTTTCCCGATCTGTCTTGTCCATATCTTTTTTGCGCAAATACTCCCTTTCTCGTGCATACTCAGCTTGAAGGGCCAACTCGTGATCTTGGCGTTTTTGCTCCATTTCTATTCTTATGCCGTTTTGCCTTGCAATTTCCTCAAAAAATTGTGAATTTTGATTGCTTGAATTACCCTTCTTCTTTGCCTTCGCGGCCTTTCGGCCAATGGGCCTCGGCTCCTTTTCGATGGGTGAGTCTTGACTCATAGGAGAATCGAGAGGTGAATCCGATGTCATTGAATCACGGAGTGGCGTCTCGTTTAACACAACCTCCGGACCCGTCTGAATAATAACAAAGCGTTTGCAATATTTCACCACCTCCCAACATTCATGATGGGTGAAACTTTTTTTGCCACCCCCGGTTGCACCGAACCACATTTGTGCTTGAATCATCTATTTAACAAAAAAATGGAAATGCAATCAATATTTAAAATATATTGGATATTAACAACATATTGAAAAATGCAAGCAATATTAACAAAATATTAAAAATGCAAAAAATATTAACAACATATTGAAAATGCAAGCAATATGAACAAAATATTGAAAATGCAAGCAATATTAACAAAATATTGAAAATGCAAAAAATATTAACAACATATTGAAAATGCAAGCAAAATGAACAAAATATTGAAAATGCAAGCAATATTAACAAAATATTGAAAATGCAAAAAATATTAACAACATATTGAAAATGCAAGCAATATTAACAAAATATATATATTAGGAGATTTAACTTAATAAAACAAAAATTATAAAATACTTACCTCGTTAGTACGATTTTGCCCACTTCTATAGTTGTCCATCGCTTTTGCTAGGGCATTTCTCCATTTTCCCAACTCTTTATTGAGAATTTTCCACCTACTGGATAATGCCATCTCCGTACGAGTAGACCCCAGAATTTTTTCACAAAATTCGGCATGAATTTTTTTCCACATATGAAAAAATTTCATCTCATTGCCGGACACGGGACAATGACAAATTTGGAGCCAAACCTCACACAAGGAAACATCTTCCATGGTGCTCCAAGCCCCTCCGGGTTCGATAGAAGAAGCCATAAAAATATGAAATCAAAATGATAGATGAAAAAGAGGAAAATGTTGTGTAAAAAGAGTGAATTATAGTAGAAGTATAATGAAATGTAAGAGTATTGATGTTGAAAGTGAAGGGTATTTATAGGTATTTATAGAAAAAAAAATATCAGATTTTTTTAGAATTTTTAAGAATTTTTTACGATTTTTTTTCATATTTTTTTCACCCAAAAAAGCCTCAGCCGTTGGATTAGAAAGGAGAAGCAGATCGGAAGGCAATGCACGCGCCAACGGTAAAAAAATTTGAACTGGCGCGTGCTGACGTCAGCGTGACGCAAGCGCTGAAGCAACGGCGTTTTGGACCTGGGGCTGGTTTGGCCTTTGGGCTGGCCCGAGTTGGTGGGTCCCACACCACCCCCGGGCCTGGGCGCACCGCTGGAGCGAACGCTGACGTCAGCAACGGCGTTTTGGACCTGGGGCTGGTTTGGCCTTTGGGCTGGCCCGAGTTGGTGGGTCCCACACCACCCCCGGGCCTGGACGCACCGCTGGAGCGAAATTTTTTTTTTTTTTTTCTGCCCTTGCCTCGGGCTGGGCTGCATCAATGGGATTGCTCTAAGAGCCAATTTGTCACTGGCCCTTCAAGTAGGCTGAGAATTCTGCAGTCGCTGCCCCTAAATTTTTACATTGATGTCGGCTTGTTATCGAGTGGTTCTTCATAGTGACGGTCATATTGTTGTATGGTGTTATTAAAGAGTCAAAATATAAATAAAGAGATAAACAATCACGCAAAAACACAAGGTATGAATATGTCAATGGTTTACCCAATGTTGGTTTTGTCCACAGAATTTGTATATATAGAGTGTTTTTACTAATAATCAATGAGTTTAGCATTTGACGCATATACAGAAGTCATAAGAAAAAAAACCTTTATTTCTAAATGGAAGAGTGTTCCTTTTTATTGGGGGAAGAGAGAGAGAGAGAGAGAGAGAGAGAGAGAGAGAGAGAGAGAGAGAGAGAAAGCATTGCCTCTGCCCTGCGTTGTTTCTTCAATATGGGACGAAAGAGTCCTTTTGTGGACCTCGCATGCGAAAGTTCCCTCCTTGTATCCATCTGAGATTCACATTTGTGATTCATCTAGTATTACAGAATATTTCATACTTGCCTCAAAATTTGAAAATAAGATTTTTGAAATGCACACAAATAGTAAATACTATGTCATACTCCACGGCAGCAACCAGAAAGAAGACAGGTCCTCACAAAATCATAGAAGAAAAACCCATAAGAAGAATAAGATATCCAATGTTTCTCATTCATATAGTATTTGTTCTCATTCATGTAGTACTTTACGACCCGTCGGAAAGTACTTGAGTGTGATCGTCATACTACATTGTGGGTTATACTACCATTTTTATAATCAATACATGTGTAACGAGTTTATACTTTAGAATACTGTGTCAACAGACAAAATACGTGTTATGACAGAGTGATCGTCATAAGATTATTTGTTATAATCAATATACATATGACGGGTTTATATTTTAGAATACTGTGTCAACATACAAAATACGTATATGAGAGTCACGCTCCTTCAAAAATTTCTGATTAACATAGGTTTTGTTGCCTCACGATTACAAAAATGAATATAAGAGAGCAATGCATATGCACAGTCTTGATCTCTTGGACCCCTGTAGTCCAAGAGATTTATGGTCACTCACCGTTGGATGTAAATTCAACGGTTGACTTGACGGGTAATAATCATTTATGTCATATTGCATTTATATATATCATTTTGAACCATTGAATTAATATCCAACGGTGGGTGACCACTATCTCTTGGACTCCTGTGGTCCAAGAGATCGGGACTGTGCATATGCATACGTGATTAATCGTGGAGATGTGGGGACAAAATTGCTGCCAAAATGCGATGCGAGGAATAGGGTTTGGGTGGATCCCTATAAGCTATGTAGATTAGGTTATCTACTTTCAAAGTTTCAATTATCAGCTTATCCCCCATGCTTTGCTATCCTTTATTTAAACGTCGGTTCTGGATCAGATTACTACTAGTAAAAATGAGTATTTATGCTCTTCATTTGAGTCTTACTCAAAAACACATATGGCTGCTTAAGAACAGCTGTTTTAATGTATTCCGATTTTCTTCCGTTTACTAACACATGAATTTTAAAATTACTTCGGTTTTCATCCGTTTACTAACACATGAATATTGGAATTAATCGGAATCCAAATTTACCATGCTTTTAATAACCGGACTCCACAAGTCTAATACTTTTTGTTAGGCACACAGCACAAGTCCAATTCCACGATAAAACTAAACCAGTGTGAATAAACAAAGAACAAGAATGCCTCCGAAGGCCTTTTAAGATATCGCAGGATATGCACACGATATAAGATTTGGCATCAACAAACATGTTGCATCAAAATTCATATACCATAACAGGACAAAGCACATGTGAGGAAATGTGAACTACCAAAGGGCTATAGAATCATTACGAAAATAAAACATAGTTTTTTTAATTAAAATCCAGAGTAGCAGAACCAACAACAAAAATATTTAGTTGCCTTGGGTAAAATCCAAAGCACCTAGACTCAACACCGAACCGAAGGACAAGGACTCCGTATGCTGTAACGTCGCCACCGCCTGTCAAGCACCCAATTCTGGGACTGAATGCCTAACAATGATGACCAAAAACTATAACATATAAAACAGTATGACCAACAAACCATAGTAATAGTGACAATAGGTAAGTTTTTACTACTATTATTATATTTATATAAGATTTCCCCTGCGGAAATCTGATGAGCCAGTCCGGTTCACTTCTTCTTAGCAGCGGCCTTGGTGATCTTAGCACCAGTTGGATCCTTCTTCTCAACACTCTTGATGACACCAACAGCAACAGTCTGTCGCATGTCCCTCACAGCAAATCGTCCAAGTGGGGGGTACTCAGAGAAGGTCTCAACAACCATGGGCTTGGTGGGAATCATCTTCACAAATCCAGCATCACCATTCTTCAAGAACTTGGGCTCCTTCTCCAGTTCTTTACCAGATCGCCTGTCAATCTTTGTCAACATCTCAGCAAATTTAACAGCAATGTGGGAGGTGTGACAGTCAAGAACAGGAGCATATCCTTGTCCAATCTGGCCAGGGTGGTTCATGATGATGACCTGAGCGGTAAAGTTTGCTGCTTCCTTTGCAGGATCATCCTTGGAGTTGGAAGCAACATAACCACGCTTGAGATCCTTAACAGCAACATTCTTCACGTTGAATCCAACATTGTCACCTGGAAGGGCCTCTTGGAGAGATTCATGGTGCATCTCCACAGACTTAACTTCAGTAGTCAGCCCAGTGGGGGCAAAAGTCACAAGCATACCAGGCTTCAGGGTACCAGTCTCAACTCGTCCAACAGGGACGGTACCAATACCACCAATCTTGTACACATCCTGAAGTGGAAGTCGAAGGGGCTTGTCTGATGGTCTCTTGGGCTCACTGATCAAGTCAAGGGCCTCAAGAAGGGTGGGTCCCTTGTACCAGTCAAGGTTGGTGGACCTCTCAATCATGTTGTCACCCTCGAACCCAGAAATGGGCACAAAGGGGATCTTTTCTGGGTTGTACCCGACCTTCTTGAGATAGGATGAGACTTCCTTGACAATTTCATCGTACCTTGCCTTTGAGTACTTGGGAGTGGTGGCATCCATCTGTAAACAATAGTTGATGTCATGTGACAAGTTAGAACTGCTTCTGAATAACTACAACAATGGCTGATATCCAATACCAATTGAAATATAAAACATAAGGCTCACCTTGTTACAGCAGCAAATCATCTGCCTAACACCAAGAGTAAAAGCAAGTAAAGCATGCTCTCGGGTCTGACCATCCTTGGAAATGCCAGCTTCAAAACCACCAGTGGTGGAGTCAATAATAAGGATGGCACAGTCAGCCTGGGAGGTGCCAGTAATCATGTTCTTGATAAAGTCACGATGTCCAGGAGCATCAATAACAGTGCAGTAGTACTTGGTGGTCTCAAACTTCCACAAGGCAATATCAATTGTAATACCACGTTCACGCTCGGCCTTGAGCTTGTCCAGCACCCAGGCATACTTGAATGACCTTTTGTTCATCTCAGCAGCTTCCTTCTCAAACCTCTCGATAACACGCTTGTCGATACCACCAAGCTTGTAGATCAAATGACCAGTGGTAGTCGACTTACCAGAGTCGACATGGCCAATGACCACAATGTTGATGTGGAACTTCTCTTTACCCATTACAGGATTTCAGAAAGATAACTGAAATCACAAACCGATTACCAAAACTCAATGAGCAAATTAGCTTGAATAGACTACAAGATCATCACAACATGGATATTCGTCAACAAACAATAAACACACTGCAGAGCCATGAGCATAACATAAGAACGAAGAAAACAACTAACTTTAAAGACTAATGAAAAAAACAGGGTGATGCATTACTATTACAGAACTCAGTCCCTTAGATGTTCATAAAGATTTGCAATCATGTCTGCAAATCATTACAGGTATGTAGGATCATCACTGTTTCCAACAAATAACAACTCACAACTATAATCTCAAAAAGAAATCTCTCATTTTTGTAATCACAACAAAATACGAAATGGGAAAATATAGTTGCTCCTGAAATTCCCCAAATCAACATAATTTAAAAAATTTAAGGGATATTTTCAAAAAGCAACACCTATTACTATGGCTTCAAGGGAACGAGTCACATGGAACTGATCAAATCCACAAACTAGATAATGAAGCATAATAACAAAAGGGATTAATATTTTTCAAAAATATAGGGACAGAGTATATAAGAATACCAAACCATCATTCAGATACATGATTGTACTTCATCAAAATATAAACAAATATCAAAACAAAATATTTTCTTTTTTCCGAATCCTAATTAAAGAGGCATGAGAACGGATTGAAAAGAACCCTAATCCAAAAACAAAATCAGATGGGGAAAAAAAAAATTTCCCAAACATGATCAGAAAAACGAAACACCTAAAACCCACATGCAGTTTATACGAAAATCCTGATCTAATCACAAACACCAACAAAACCCAGTTCACAAATTCATCAGTTCAACAAACAACAAACAAAAGGAGAATTTTTCAAAAGCTTTCGAGACATGAACATCTAAAAAGAATTAGAGCTAAATCGGAGAAATAGAATCGCAACTGAATTTATTAAATAAACGCTGTAACAAAGAGACAAAGATTTGAACCTGAAGAAACGGAGGAGAAGAACTGGAAAAAGATTCAGAGGTCTCTCTCGCCGACTTTGGTGTGATGAGCGAGACAGAGCAGAAGATGAGAAAAGTGAGAGGAGCTTGTGAATTTTTAAATAGAAGCCAATCTGCGTCACTGTGGTTAGGGTTTCATTCGCCGCCCTTGGATCTTGGGTGATTTGATCTAACGGCTGTAGTGTTTACTTGCGAGTTATGCTGCTGACGTCGTCATCCATGCACGTGTGACGTGTCATAATGCGCTGCGCTGGCATATTATACATTTCGGGTAATTCCATTTCGCTCTTTTAACTGCTAACGACATTCATTGAATATTATAATTTTTTAACTAATTCTTAACGGGAATCAAATATACAATCCGCCAAAAAATGACACTCGCAAATTTATTAAATGCTATAAAGAATAACATCCATCAAATATTGTAATTTATCACACTCGTTTTACTTTTCTTTATTTTCTGCCCAAAAATATCACTTGCAACAATTATAGAAATCTGTTAAAGGTTACGTAGAGAGCTTTTAGCTCAAGCTTTTAAAATATTACTTCTTTTTCTCTTGATATCATTTGTATCATAAACAAAACTATATATATTTGTAGTCTAATAGACTAAGTCAATGACAATTTGGCATCATAATGATTTTGTATTTGTTTTGGTTCTTCTTATCAATAAAATATTATCGTTTTTTATATTTAAAAAAAAATAAATAGTACCAATTGATCGAGGAAAAAAGCAACAACACTCTTTGCATTTTTGCATTGCGGTGATATCTCACTCTCATTACTCTTTTGCACAAGTATAGAGATTTTCATACTCTTATGCTGCCCATTTGTATTCATTCTCTTATTTTTGTTATTTGATTCTCATTATTTTATGGAGTAATTATTTGATTCTCGTTCTAATTACTCAATAAAACACAAGATTATAAAAGGAATAAGTACAAATGAATAAAATGATAGTGTGAAACCGACATGTTACACAACAGTTACACCCACATATATCCAAATAAAAACCTCATTCCTAATTTTAAACCCTTCATTTCTAGACCATACTACATTTTCCCCACAATGCTATTTTAGAGTATTTTTAACATGGGAAATGTTCAAATTTATTTTAATTCCTTATGCAATTATTATAAATTTATGAATTGGAGATAATTCTCTTTAACTCCATCTGTGTGCCAATTTACCATAAGACTTTGAAATGGCGTGAAAGCTTGCAAAACCAATATGGTTGCAGCTATGTATTTATAATGATTGTATAGATAAGTACAAGTTTGAAAATCATAAACTGTTCCTACAAACCAGGATATATGCTATTAAGCTATAAAGTCATATGCAACATAAAACTCCTATTTCAAAAGAACCAGAGGATAAAGAACTGTCATTCAAACAAGATGAATTCAAATTCAAAAACTCAGTAGACTTATCCACGTCAAAGGTCTAACAGGCCCCCTCAAGCTGAGTGGTCCTTGAAGAACAGGAAGCTTGAAAACAAATGTCTTAAACTGAGAAGAATTGAGACCTTTAGTGAACAAATTAGCGATCGAGCAATTATAATTAACATTCAACTCACCACGAATCACTTTCTCCCGAACATAGTGGTAGTCGACTTCTAAATGCTTAGTCCGTGAATAAAAAAAGGGATTGGAAGCAAAGAGCAATAGAAGAAGTATTATCACACCATATGGGAGACGTAGGTAAGAAAATACACAGATCTCGTAACAAGGAGCGCAACCAAGATAACTCAGGAGCAGTATAAGCTAACTGCATGTACTCGACATCCGTACTAGAACGTGAAACAATCTTCTGCTTCTTTGAGCTTGAGGAAATTAAATTAGAACCAAAATAAACATAAAACCACTTGTAGAATGTCTTGTATTATGATCCCCTACATAGTCAGCATCAGAATAAGCATTTAATTCAAGCTTGCCAGCTCGATACCGAAGCCCATGATCATATGAGACCTTCATATACCACATAATGCGTTTCACTGCATGCGAGTGCACTGTTGTAGGTGAGTGCATGAATTGGCAGACTTGGTTCACAACATAAGACAAGTCCAGCCGAGTAATAGTGAGGTATTGTAAGGCAAATTATCAGAAATCGAATTCATTTTGTCCAAAAAGTCAGAAATTGACATATCTCTCTTAATAATACGCAACAACTCATTTCACAAGTGTAAAATCCAATTATGTGAGGTGGACACATAATGACTCTCCAACGATTGTTAAGTTTGGCGAGAAGTGGGGGAAAGATCGACAATAGCCAATACTGCCGGACTCAATGAGTTGTTGATCCAACTGAGAATGGTCTGATCTTGTTGCACCCAATTAAGATAAACAGGATTCAGTAGAGAAGTATTTGTTGCTGGGAGATGCTTGGGTGGACATGGCACCGAGCCATCAACATAGCCAAAAAGGTCATGACTGCCAAGAATGAGACATATTTGAGCCAACCAAAGTGGATAATTGGTCATGTTGAGCTTGATGGTAACAATAGTGGAAATTGTTGGTATAGCAGCATGGGTGGGTGTGGCATAATTGTTGGTTGGAGGTGATGATGGGTTTGCATCATTGGTGTAGGCAGGAGCAGCACTTGAGTTGCTGGTAGCCATGAGAACATAAAAAAATTAATGCATCATTTGACTAGAGGCTCTGGATACCATATAAGACTTCGAAATGGCATGAAAGCTTGCAAAACCAATATGGTACAAGTTTGAAAATCATAAAGTGTTCCTACAAACCAAGATAACAGTTATTAAGCGATAATGGCCCATTTAAATTGGAGGCCATCTTGGTTTAATATTTACTCCATAAACATTTATCCACGTTAGACCTTGGTTTAATATTTACTCCATAAATATTTAACTTGAATAATGGCCCATTTAAACCAGGAATGAGTGACAAATAACCTTTTGTGACTAGCATGTGTTAACTTTATTTTTTTATACAAATAATATTATATTTTAATTTAATTTAAATTATGGATAGTGAGATTCAAATTCGGGTGCAGAGTGGGAAACACATATACTCTAATCAACTTGGCTAAACCCATAAATGTGCATGTGTTAACTCTTTGCACATGGTTAACAATTTTTAATAGAAGTTAACGGATGTTAACAATTTAATTGCCACCACTCATGATTTAAGAGTGACATCTTTTTCAAATTAAAGTTGAGTGCGTAAACATTGATTTACATATTTAAGTTAAGAGAGATTATTTTTAAGAAGAAAAAAAAATTAAGAGAGTTTATTCGTAATTTATCTTATAAATTCCAAATTTAGCAAAAATGCTCACCACAAGATTAAATACAATTTTTTTTTATTTTAGCAAATTTAATTCAGGTTAATAAATATTTCCATAATTCAAGTTTGGTCGATGTACATTTTACTTTTCAACATAACTCCAATACATAAAAATTATTCTTTCTTCAATACACAAGAGGGAGCTTTTGCTAATTTTCAAATTTAGAGCTCGAGCTTCCTATCGCTCTTCTTCACGAACGCTCAAGTCGACCAGCCCCCCTTTCATTTTTCTGTTATAGCTCAGGTTCGTATCTCTCTGTTATGGCTTTTGTCATTAAAAAAAACACGCTATGTTCTTTATGTTTGATTCAGCTCTCAGCTTTCTCTATGTGTGGTTCTTTGGTTGAAAGCCCAACCTTTTGTTTGTTATTTGTCCGACTGAAATGAATTGATTTTGACACAATTTTCTCTGGGTTTCTGTATATATCGCCAATGGGCTTAGGTGTTCCTGTCAGTTCTCAGACGATGTTGGAGAAATTTGTTTTCTGGGTTTAGTTTTGAGATTTTGGATTCTGGGTCGGCTTGATTTTGTTCTCATGTTTACTTGGAGGCCATCTTTTATTAGTATCAATAAAATCAAAACGTGTACTTTGATGTATGTGATTTTTGGCTGATTGAATACAATCGCGTATGTGATTATAGAAAGAAAAAAAATAATAAAATGGTGCTTTGAATTTAATTTATGTTTCTTCTTTGTTTCAAAAATTAGGTGCTTTTGTTTTCATGCTTCGTTTTCTGGTCTTGATTGAATTAGTTTCATATGAGTCGTTCCCTTTAACCAATAGGAATAGGTGTTGCCCTTTGGAAATCACTCTGAAATTTTATTTTTCATATTTGATTTGGAAGATCATTGCAGGAGCAACTGTATATCTTTGTTGTTGTTTACTTATTTATTTATTTATGGTTGAGCTTCTGTCCATGCATTGTATTTATCTATCTGCTGATGAAACGGCCATGGTTTGATAATCTGAGAAAGTATGCCCTTTGTTGTGTATAAGTTTAATTATAATAAAACTAATTGTCTGATTGAGCTTTGATAATTTGTATGTTGTGATTTCAGTTTTCTTGGTGAAAGTCCATAATGGATTAGGAGGCTCAACCAAATTAACAAGTTCAGCAGTAAAAAATTGGTGCTTCCCATCTTTTGGTAATCATTCAGTAAAATGATTTCTGTTTGTAGATATGGCTTTAGAAATAGTTACATGAACGGAAACTTCAGTAGGCTCTGTTATGAACATTCGTTTCATCAATACTTGTCTAACCCGCAAAGGATGGCTGTTTCTCCATATAGTTCGAATCCAATTAATAGCACTTTGAGGCCTATACATTATTTGAGTCAAACCCAAATTGACCCAGTTCCCAAAATTGCTTCAAATGGATTTCTGGGTATATATGACCGGTTTTTGTTGTATAACTTTTACTCAACCAAGCCCCCTTCGCGATCTTTTAGAAGGAGAGAAAGTAAAAGAGTCAAATCCAGTAAATCAACTCTTGATGAAGTCCAATTTCAAAGGGCCATATCCCAGTTGTTGCCTAGATTCACACCTGAAGAACTTTGCAATGTTATAACTCAGCAAGACGATCCTATTGTGTGTTTAGAGTTGTTCAATTGGGCATCACAACAGCCACGGTTCAAACATGATGTTTCTACTTATCACATTACGGTAAAGAAACTTGGGGTAGCTAAAATGTATGAAGAAATGGATGATGTTGTCAATCAAGTGCTTGCTATTTCCTACATTGGTTCTGAGGCACTTTACAATTCCATTATCTATTTTTTCACAGAAGCTCGGAAGTTGACTAGAGCTGTCAATATATTTAAACACATGCAGAATAGCAGAAACTTGAATTGCAGGCCTTCAATTAGGACGTATAATATTCTTTTTACGGCCTTTTTGAGTAGGGGATCTAATTCTTACATAAATCACATGTACATGGAGACCATTAGGTGCCTGTTTAGGCAAATGGTGGATGATGGGATTGAACCTGATATTTACTCTTTGAATTCTATGATTAAGGGGTATGTACTTTCCCTTCATGTCAATGATGCACTTAGAATATTCCATCAGATGGGTGTGGTCTATAATTGCTTGCCCAACTCATTTTCGTATGATTATCTCATCCATGGGTTATGTTCCCAAGGCCGAACAAACAATGCTAAGCAGCTGTGCAATGAAATGAAGAGTAAAGGGTTTATCCCAAGTAGTAAATCATACAACTCGCTTGTGAACGCTTTGGCTCTTAATGGAGAGGTTGAGGAGGCAGTGAAGTATTTGTGGGAGATGATTGAGAAGCAAAGATCAGCTGAATTCATTACTTATAGGACAGTGCTTGATGAAATCTGCAGACAAGGAAGGGTGGGAGAGGCAATGAGGTTGTTGAAGGAGTTCCAAGAGAAAGACCTTCTGAATGGGCATACTTACAGGAAGCTTCTATATGTGCTTGAAGATGACTATGGAGATTCGAGTGCCCACTCTCAATTCAGGTAGTGTCATTGATCATTTGTGAGCACATCTTTCCGATTACTTTGATGTTATCTTCCACAAATCTACCGGACTGCCAGTATTGTTAGTGCGGGATAGTGCCTAAATTAGAGCCTATATGTGGTTGGCAGCTGGTGTGTGGCAAAATTTTCTGAATAGGTTGTTGATAAGTGGATCTGGTAATTTGGATATGAAGAAGCAATGGTATAAATTTTGAATTCTTTTCTATACCTGTCATATCAGTCACTTGTAGCCTAATTGGCTGTAAGATTTATACAATCTTTGTAACAAGTGTTTGGACGAAGGTTTTTATATACCTGTCATATCAATCACTTGTAGCCTAATTGGCTGTAAGATTTATACAATCTTTGTAACAAGTGTTTGGACGAAGCTTTTTGTATACCTGTCATATCAGTCACTTGTAATAAGTTTTATCTATTGGAACAGGTTGAGTCTCCATCTGTTTGAATTGGGAAGTATGTTATCTTGGAGTGATAGTTATTAGTTTGCAGCTTACTCAATTTGCTTAATTGGATGTGAATAAACTCTGATCCAGTGTTTCCTTCATTCTTGCAGATAAACTGAGTTCTAAAAGTAGCTCTTCTTTTACTGTTGAAGTTAAGCCGTTGCATCACTACATAGAGTTTGACAATCACGAAAAATGTTGCCATTTGGTTGAAAATCAGTTTAGGCAAGAATAACATTTTAGCTCACCTCAAACAGTGCTGTTAAGAAATCAGCACAACCCTCTCTACGAGAGCTTGCTGCCAAATGTATTCACTGGCATCTCTTCCACTGGCACATGCTCTCGTGGCATCCTCCTCCTCGTCCAGGATAAATCCAAGTGATCTGGAAGACTCTTTACTCCAATTGGTCCAAGAGCACCACCATGCCTCCCTCAGAATCCACAATCTCACTGGTTAGTCCCCCAACACTTGTTCTTGGGTTTTTTCCTTTATATTGCAAAAGTTCTTAACTATTGGAATGAATTAGTTACTAATTAATTAATTAAGCGTAATGTAAGTGATTGTGGCAGAGAAGGCACAGAATGAAGCAACTAAAAAGGCAGTGTGTGTGGCAGAGCTTCTGGTGGAAGCAGTGAAAAGGAGGGTTTAATAACAAGGCACTACTTGTGTTCGAGTTTTTATCACTGTGCACTTTTCCTCTAACTTGCTAATTTGTTGGACGTTGTCTTGTGGAGTCTCCACGTTTACCTATTGTTTTGAGTGAGTTTCCCTACAAACATGAGAAGGATTTTTTGCCATGTATTTTTAACTGCTTTATCTCATTAACAAGTTACTTGGAATACCATATCGAAAAATCAACTAGGAATTCGATGTAGTTTGATCTTGTCAAAAATTATTGTCTCTGCGTTGAATGGTAGTGCATATAATCCCCAAAAAAAAGAAAGAGAGAAAATTGATCAAAGCATATCATTAAACTTGACAGACTATGGCGTCCATAATCTAGGATTGCAAGTTGCGACTTCTCTTCTCCTCGATACCTGACTGAGAAAATCTACGTCGAAGAATGTCTAGAACCTCTTCTATTTTCACATCTTTAAGGGCCAGCAGAACCATGGCATGATAAAGCACATCTGCCATCTCTGAGGCAGCTCGTGGCTTATCTTCATTGTCCTCTAGTGTTCGGCATAGCTCATCTGCCTCTTCCCTGGAGCAGCAAAGAAAACCATGAACAAAGGTTTACTGTTGAAAATTAGGATAGTTCATTTACTAACAAAGTTCTCTAGTAAGGATAAAATGCATATGAGTTCTCCAGTTCCTTTTGGTACCTTTGATTTCTTGAGAAGTTATCACACAAGGTAAGAGAAACTTATATCATTACAACTCAAATCTGACACAATTTGAACATCATACCTTATTTTTGAACACAACAACTTCTCATCAAGTAGTAGTCGTCGGGTCCATGAGGGCTTTCCACTCTGTGGGACTTCTAATTCTCCTTTTCGCTGGGCAATTGTAGACTCCAATGAGTACAAAGTGGTCAACGCTAATTTATCTTCTTTGTCCTGCCACAAACTATCTGAATCACTTACAATTCACTGTAATTTGACTCATGAATGAATGATAAAAATATGTAAGCTCTTTTAGTTCATTAAATGCTGAAAACCTGTTGATTTTCTAACAAATCAAACACTGGGGTGTAATAGCAAGTCTCTGATCCTGTGTGGCAAGTGGGTCCATCAGGCTTCCCGAGGTAAATTATCTGAGAAATAAGTCTGAGTTAAAGTAATTAAATCAAGCACATAAACATGGATTAAAAAATATATTCCAATTAAACTAGCAAGCAACATACAGAGTCTCGATCACAATCAAGGAAGATGTCATGGACATTAATGAAATTATTGGAGGTCTCTCCCTTTGTCCACAACATTGAACGTGAGCGACTGTAGAATGTTGCTTTCCGTGAGGAAACTGTTGTAGCCACTGCTTCCCTGTTCGCAAAGCCTTGCATCAAGATGGCTCCCGTGTCAACATTTTGAGCTATGGCAACCGCCAAACCTCTGTTATCCCATTTTACACTATCTAACACTGTTTCAACCTGAAATAATACTAACAGATATTACAGTCTCATCCATTTGCATATCCAAAATACTATCTTGATAATGGAGAAAAAGGAAAAACACGATGTACAGACTAAATTAAGACAAAACCTATAATATCTGTCACCAATATGAGATATGGCACTACAATATCTGTCACCATGCGCATAACTAATTTTACATGGAGCAGTTATGGCTGATAATCAGAAGACAAAACCTACGGGTTTAACAGAACTAAACAGCTGAATCAAACAAAGGTGGCAAGATAAAGTATATGCTAATATGGAAAAGATAAACCATACAAGTCCTATTGAAAGGTTCATTAAAGAGCAAGAATACAAAATATAATACAAATGAAATTTAAAAACTTGGCATCTGTGGCAAATCAAACAGATGAAGTGGCATCTGGTTTTCGTCTAGTTGTTATACCTGTGTTTTAGCTTTCTTTTGTGGTCATTTTGACCACTGCTGTATTTTCTTGTTATATCCAATAAAATTTGTTTCTTAAAAAAAAAAAGAGTTCTTAGAAAATGATGAATTAAAAAATGTTTAAACAGTAGCCAGATGATCATGATGTTGTTCTTAAAAAGACAAGTATAAAAAATCAAGGATTACAAAGTTGAGACTGTTTGATTATCAGATAATCAATATGAAGAGAGAAAATAAATCCTTTTGGAATTATTGATAACACAACACTGGAATGATGAACACCGTTAAGACAAAAAACATTAGAGCAGCAGGAACGCCGTTCTCAAGTTTTGTCCTATCTTTTGCCAATAGGTTTTATGGTCCTCCTATGCCCTATTTAATATATGGTAGACACTCACCAGCACTCTTCTAAGAATGCTTCGAAAATGTACGGAATTTTGAGTCTTTTTTAATGCACACTGAGAGAAAGAAGTTTGTAAAAGTAAGTTTACATTTCTGACAATTGGCTGTTACCTACACACATATGTGACAAAATCTGGCTGAAGAAAAGGAAATTTGAGTCTTTTTGAATGCACACTCAGAGAAAGAAGTTTGTAAAAGTAAGTTTTGATTTCTGACAATTGGCTGTTACCTACACACATATTGACAATATCTGGCTGAAGAAAAGGAAAATTATAAGTATTTGTGAATAATATGAACAATAAAGAAAGGGGGTCAGTATGTAGAGTTCACATGTGGCCAAATATAGCACTTATACGTAAACTATTGGGGAACATTGGGTACTTTTCTAGAAGATGAATCATGCGAAAGAACAGGTATTGAAATGAACCAGTGTAACAAAATTTTATTTTATTTGAGAAACAGCTAAAGAACAGGGGTTAGATGTAGTCAGTATTGATTCTATAAATGCTAATGGGTTTATCAAGATAAGATAAAAACAATGAAGAATCCTTCTGTATCACTTATTAGAAATATTTCTATGTAATACTTTTTCTTTGGAAGTAAGGAGCGTACAGTCCAGATGGTATCGAACAACAATGGACAGCTTCAAGATATGCTAATGAGAAAAAACCATCCAGCAATATCATTCTCTCTTTTCTCTGTTTAAGACCTGTAAGTCCGTACCACAACACAACAGTCTGGGTATGATCTGACTGCATAAATAGGTACCTTTGATTGAAGATGAAGGTCCCTGTCCAAGTTGTTGGTGGAGGCATAAACAAGGGAACTGCTCTTTCTCGTGAAATTGTCTCTACCATAATAATAATTGTTAGAAACGGAAGGACGGCAGGGGAAAGAAACTCTCACAGATTGCAGACAGTGTAAATGTGAAATCGCCATTCATGTCAAGCTTCCTGTGACAACATATACAAGATGAAGCCATTTCTTACCAAAAAGGAACTAAAAAGGGAAAGTAAAAAAAAAAACAACGCATTCATGAAAAAAAGTCCACAATGACATACCTAGGAATTAAAGAAATAGGTGTGAGGTACTCAAGATTAAAATCTTCAGAGGAAATGAGACAAAGGAAATGATATCTGCAATAATAAGATAGATAATCATGAGAGTAATGACAGTACTATGGGCGTCTCTGTGTTCTCTCTGTGTGTGTGTGTGTGTGTGAGAGAGAGAGAGAGAGAGAGAGAGAGAGAGAGAGAGAGAGAGTACCATAGCAGAGAAATTCTTCCGGCACCCTTTTTCTGATTCTTATGATGTCCTGAATAAAAAGAAAGGTTTATGATAATGCTCTGTAGATAAAAAAGCAGGTTCCCCCAATGATCAGACTTGAAAAAGCAGTCCCACCCAAAAAATGAAAATGAAAAAAGACTTGCAAAGGTAAGAACTAATAAAACAAATAATCACATATTGGCCTAACCTAGCATTGGATATCTCGTCACATAACTAACATATGAAGTGAATATAATTCTACAACAGATTCATGCTGATGAGGCAAATATAGAACATCATAACTTCTCTAGAGAGCTTTTTTTATTTTTATTTTGCAGTGATTTCGTATTGTAATCACCCACTGGCAATGGATGTCACCGTAATCTGGTTCAAGTAACCTCCTTTGAAGAGGGCTTGATTAAACCAGTTCAATCCTGTCTGAAATTTTGAACTTGCATTAGCAATGACCCCGGCAGCAAGATTAGGGGGAAGACCAACTTTATCAAGCACAATGACAAACTCTTCCTAAGCTATTGCTATAACCACATAACTGTCACCGCATTCATGCAGTTCAACTAATCAAGGACTACATGGGCGTTTTGTTGTGAAAACTACACTGCTGTAATGTGAATGATTGCTGCAAAACTAGAACTTGAAAGTGTCCAACAAGTTTGGAATCACACTAAACACATTTTGCAAATTCCCTTCTACTTTCTTTCTTTTTGAATACATGCTTAAATTAATAAAACAGGGAAGACCACTGCACAACAACAAAGGCCTAAACAAATCCGTAAAGAGTAAAGACAAAGACCAGGCCATACAAGGCAAGCAAAATGATCAAACAAGATACTTAAATATACATAACAGTATTTCAAATTCAGAAAGATCGCAAGGCTACACGCCGAATTTCTTTTAGGCTCAACAAATATGTTCTCTTTACAACATCTGCATAAAAGTTCTAATTCTGTTAAATTCCTCAGCTCATATTCAAAGAACGGAAAACAAAATTTGAATTTTTCCTGTGTCATCAAATCATAAGTTGCAAATAGGTAACTTTAGTTTCATAATCAAAATTCAGTACAATAAATACAAGTTCAGTTAAGTTGATCTGCATATGATAGCAGAAGAAAAATAACAAAAGAAAAGTACATGTGAATCCAACTCTACAGATACAACCAAATGTCAGCATAGCTTAAACAGGAACCTTGAATTCAACTAGACTAGAAAATAAACCCAATAACCAACCACATAATATCAAAGTCATCCATTTCACATTGAAAGCTATTCGGATTGTTATCACCATTGAGAGTTTTCAAATTCTAAAGGAATCCCACTTGGGTTTCATTACTGTGTAACCAAATCAATTATCCTTTTCACATTACAAAGCCAATCCAGTTCACATAGTAGATAAAAAAATGGAACAAAACACTGAAAGGGAAAGGGAAAAAGCAGAGCAGAATGCTAAGACATTGACAAAATCAACTCAGATCTGAACATGCTTTTACAAACTGCTCAATTCATAAGTAAGTAAAACTAACCAATCCTAGAAATGCAAACAGCTCAATTCAAGAATCATAACATGCTTGAATTTGCATTGAAATTTTTACGTCTTATGCCATGTGTTGAAATAAAAATACAAAGAGTCAAATTAATTAACACCACCAACGGCAGAACTAAAAAAACCCAACTTAACCAAACGACTCTAAATCCGAAAATCAACAGATCTCCCCACCCCCTTCTCCCTCTAACAGCTTCAGCAAATTCTTAGAGAAGCCACTGAAATTCATATCCAACCACCACCAACTTAATCAGATTCTTAGAGGATATAAATGCTAAGTTTTCACCATCAAAACCCACATCAGTGCATTCCAGTATCACATGATTCAAATGTGAACAAGAGATGTGGGTGCGTTTGTGTGCTGATATACCAACTCACCTTCAGACTTAGAGAAAGAGAGGCGTAATGCTGCTGACGTTGCTGTTGCTGCTGCTGCTGCTCGCTGTTGCCGATAAAACAAACGTATGTCTATACTCTATATGGAATGTAGGCAAGTGTGCGTGCTCTCTAACATTACGGGCTCCACGGCAATTCCAAACCCAACCCAAATTTTGGCCCAATCCAAGCACGTCTTTGCATTGTTATATTCAGAAATTGATCTACACACCTAATTTTAATGTCAAATCTACCCTTATTTTAAAGGAAAAAGACACTTTGTAAAAGCAAAATTTATTGCCACAGCTACCCATTGAAACCAAACTCCCTTCAAATTTTTTCACTAAATCGCAACATAATTTATTAAATAAACGCTGTAACAAAGAGACAAAGATTTGAACCTGAAGAAACGGAGGAGAAGAACTGGAAAAAGATTCAGAGGTCTCTCTCGCCGACTTTGGTGTGATGAGCGAGACAGAGCAGAAGATGAGAAAAGTGAGAGGAGCTTGTGAATTTTTAAATAGAAGCCAATCTGCGTCACTGTGGTTAGGGTTTCATTCGCCGCCCTTGGATCTTGGGTGATTTGATCTAACGGCTGTAGTGTTTACTTGCGAGTTATGCTGCTGACGTCGTCATCCATGCACGTGTGACGTGTCATAATGCGCTGCGCTGGCATATTATACATTTCGGGTAATTCCATTTCGCTCTTTTAACTGCTAACGACATTCATTGAATATTATAATTTTTTAACTAATTCTTAACGGGAATCAAATATACAATCCGCCAAAAAATGACACTCGCAAATTTATTAAATGCTATAAAGAATAACATCCATCAAATATTGTAATTTATCACACTCGTTTTACTTTTCTTTATTTTCTGCCCAAAAATATCACTTGCAACAATTATAGAAATCTGTTAAAGGTTACGTAGAGAGCTTTTAGCTCAAGCTTTTAAAATATTACTTCTTTTTCTCTTGATATCATTTGTATCATAAACAAAACTATATATATTTGTAGTCTAATAGACTAAGTCAATGACAATTTGGCATCATAATGATTTTGTATTTGTTTTGGTTCTTCTTATCAATAAAATATGATCGTTTTTTATATTTAAAAAAAAATAAGTAGTACCAATTGATCGAGGAAAAAAGCAACAACACTCTTTGCATTTTTGCATTGCAGTGATATCTCACTCTCATTACTCTTTTGCACAAGTATAGTGATTTTCATACTCTTATGCTGCCTATTTGTATTCATTCTCTTATTTTTGTTATTTGATTCTCATTATTTTATGGAGCAATTATTTGATTCTCATTCTAATTACTCAATAAAACACAAGATTATAAAAGGAATAAGTACAAATGAATAAAATGATAGTGTGAAACCGACATGTTACACAACAGTTACACCCACATATATCCAAATAAAAACCTCATTCCTAATTTTAAACCCTTCATTTCTAGACCATACTACATTTTCCCCACAATGCTATTTTAGAGTATTTTTAACATGGGAAATGTTCAAATTTATTTTAATTCCTTATGCAATTATTATAAATTTATGAATTGGAGATAATTCTCTTTAACTCCATCTGTGTGCCAATTTACCATAAGACTTTGAAATGGCGTGAAAGCTTGCAAAACCAATATGGTTGCAGCTATGTATTTATAATGATTGTATAGATAAGTACAAGTTTGAAAATCATAAACTGTTCCTACAAACCAGGATATATGCTATTAAGCTATAAAGTCATATGCAACATAAAACTCCTATTTCAAAAGAACCAGAGGATAAAGAACTGTCATTCAAACAAGATGAATTCAAATTCAAAAACTCAGTAGACTTATCCACGTCAAAGGTCTAACAGGCCCCCTCAAGCTGAGTGGTCCTTGAAGAACAGGAAGCTTGAAAACAAATGTCTTAAACTGAGAAGAATTGAGACCTTTAGTGAACAAATTAGCGATCGAAAAATTATAATTAACATTCAACTCACCACGAATCACTTTCTCCCGAACATAGTGGTAGTCGACTTCTAAATGCTTAGTCCGTGAATAAAAAAAGGGATTGGAAGCAAAGAGCAATAGAAGAAGTATTATCACACCATATGGGAGACGTAGGTAAGAAGATACACAGATCTCGTAACAAGGAGCGCAACCAAGATAACTCAGGAGCAGTATAAGCTAACTGCATGTACTCGACATCCGTACTAGAACGTGAAACAATCTTCTGCTTCTTTGAGCTTGAGGAAATTAAATTAGAACCAAAATAAACATAAAACCACTTGTAGAATGTCTTGTATTATGATCCCCTACATAGTCAGCATCAGAATAAGCATTTAATTCAAGCTTGCCAGCTCGATACCGAAGCCCATGATCATATGAGACCTTCATATACCACATAATGTGTTTCACTGCGTGCGAGTGCACTGTTGTAGGTGAGTGCATGAATTGGCAGACTTGGTTCACAACATAAGACAAGTCCAGCCGAGTAATAGTGAGGTATTGTAAGGCAAATTATCAGAAATCGAATTCATTTTGTCCAAAAAGTCAGAAATTGACATATCTCTCTTAATAATACGCAACAACTCATTTCACAAGTGTAAAATCCAATTATGTGAGGTGGACACATAACGACTCTCCAACGATTGTTAAGTTTGGCGAGAAGTGGGGGAAAGATCGACAATAGCCAATAATGCCGGACTCAATGAGTTGTTGATCCAACTGAGAATGGTCTGATCTTGTTGCACCCAATTAAGATAAACAGGATTCAGTAGAGAAGTATTTGTTGCTGGGAGATGCTTGGGTGGACATGGCACCGAGCCATCAACATAGCCAAAAAGGTCATGACTGCCAAGAATGAGACATATTTGAGCCAACCAAAGTGGATAATTGGTCATGTTGAGCTTGATGGTAACAATAGTGGAAATTGTTGGTATAGCAGCATGGGTGGGTGTGGCATAATTGTTGGTTGGAGGTGATGATGGGTTTGCATCATTGGTGTAGGCAGGAGCAGCACTTGAGTTGTTGGTAGCCATGAGAACATAAAAAAATTAATGCATCATTTGACTAGAGGCTCTGGATACCATATAAGACTTCGAAATGGCATGAAAGCTTGCAAAACCAATATGGTACAAGTTTGAAAATCATAAAGTTGTTCCTACAAACCCAGATAACAGTTATTAAGCGATAATGGCCCATTTAAATTGGAGGCCATCTTGGTTTAATATTTACTCCATAAACATTTATCCACGTCAGACCTTGGTTTCATATTTACTCCATAAATATTTAACTTGAATAATGGCCCATTTAAACCAGGAATGAGTGACAAATAACCTTTTGTGACTAGCATGTGTTAACTTTATTTTTTTATACAAATAATATTTTATTTTATTTTAATTTAAATTACGGATAGTGAGATTCAAATTCGGGTGCAGAGTGGGAAACACATATACTCTAATCAACTTGGCTAAACCCATAAATGTGCATGTGTTAACTCTTTGCACATGGTTAACAATTTTTAATAGAAGTTAACGGATGTTAACAATTTAATTGCCACCACTCATGATTTAAGAGTGACATCTTTTTCAAATTAAAGTTGAGTGCTTAAACATTGATTTACATATTTAAGTTAAGAGAGATTATTTTTAAGAAGAAAAAAAAATTAAGAGAGTTTATTCGTAATTTATCTTATAAATTCCAAATTTAGCAAAAATGCTCACCACAAGATTAAATACAATTTTTTTTTATTTTAGCAAATTTAATTCAGGTTAATAAATATTTCCATAATTCAAGTTTGGTCGATGTACATTTTACTTTTCAACATAACTCCAATACATAAAAATTATTCTTTCTTCAATACACAAGAGGGAGCTTTTGCTAATTTTCAAATTTAGAGCTCGAGCTTCCTATCGCTCTTCTTCACGAACGCTCAAGTCGACCAGCCCCCCTTTCATTTTTCTGTTATAGCTCAGGTTCGTATCTCTCTGTTATGGCTTTTGTCATTAAAAAAAACACGCTATGTTCTTTATGTTTGATTCAGCTCTCAGCTTTCTCTATGTGTGGTTCTTTGGTTGAAAGCCCAACCTTTTGTTTGTTATTTGTCCGACTGAAATGAATTGATTTTGACACAATTTTCTCTGGGTTTCTGTATATATCGCCAATGGGCTTAGGTGTTCCTGTCAGTTCTCAGACGATGTTGGAGAAATTTGTTTTCTGGGTTTAGTTTTGAGATTTTGGATTCTGGGTCGGCTTGATTTTGTTCTCATGTTTACTTGGAGGCCATCTTTTATTAGTATCAATAAAATCAAAACGTGTACTTTGATGTATGTGATTTTTGGCTGATTGAATACAATCGCGTATGTGATTATAGAAAGAAAAAAAATAATAAAATGGTGCTTTGAATTTAATTTATGTTTCTTCTTTGTTTCAAAAATTAGGTGCTTTTGTTTTCATGCTTCGTTTTCTGGTCTTGATTGAATTAGTTTCATATGAGTCGTTCCCTTTAACCAATAGGAATAGGTGTTGCCCTTTGGAAATCACTCTGAAATTTTATTTTTCATATTTGATTTGGAAGATCATTGCAGGAGCAACTGTATATCTTTGTTGTTGTTTACTTATTTATTTATTTATGGTTGAGCTTCTGTCCATGCATTGTATTTATCTATCTGCTGATGAAACGGCCATGGTTTGATAATCTGAGAAAGTATGCCCTTTGTTGTGTATAAGTTTAATTATAATAAAACTAATTGTCTGATTGAGCTTTGATAATTTGTATGTTGTGATTTCAGTTTTCTTGGTGAAAGTCCATAATGGATTAGGAGGCTCAACCAAATTAACAAGTTCAGCAGTAAAAAATTGGTGCTTCCCATCTTTTGGTAATCATTCAGTAAAATGATTTCTGTTTGTAGATATGGCTTTAGAAATAGTTACATGAACGGAAACTTCAGTAGGCTCTGTTATGAACATTCGTTTCATCAATACTTGTCTAACCCGCAAAGGATGGCTGTTTCTCCATATAGTTCGAATCCAATTAATAGCACTTTGAGGCCTATACATTATTTGAGTCAAACCCAAATTGACCCAGTTCCCAAAATTGCTTCAAATGGATTTCTGGGTATATATGACCGGTTTTTGTTGTATAACTTTTACTCAACCAAGCCCCCTTCGCGATCTTTTAGAAGGAGAGAAAGTAAAAGAGTCAAATCCAGTAAATCAACTCTTGATGAAGTCCAATTTCAAAGGGCCATATCCCAGTTGTTGCCTAGATTCACACCTGAAGAACTTTGCAATGTTATAACTCAGCAAGACGATCCTATTGTGTGTTTAGAGTTGTTCAATTGGGCATCACAACAGCCACGCTTCAAACATGATGTTTCTACTTATCACATTACGGTAAAGAAACTTGGGGTAGCTAAAATGTATGAAGAAATGGATGATGTTGTCAATCAAGTGCTTGCTATTTCCTACATTGGTTCTGAGGCACTTTACAATTCCATTATCTATTTTTTCACAGAAGCTCGGAAGTTGACTAGAGCTGTCAATATATTTAAACACATGCAGAATAGCAGAAACTTGAATTGCAGGCCTTCAATTAGGACGTATAATATTCTTTTTACGGCCTTTTTGAGTAGGGGATCTAATTCTTACATAAATCACATGTACATGGAGACCATTAGGTGCCTGTTTAGGCAAATGGTGGATGATGGGATTGAACCTGATATTTACTCTTTGAATTCTATGATTAAGGGGTATGTACTTTCCCTTCATGTCAATGATGCACTTAGAATATTCCATCAGATGGGTGTGGTCTATAATTGCTTGCCCAACTCATTTTCGTATGATTATCTCATCCATGGGTTATGTTCCCAAGGCCGAACAAACAATGCTAAGCAGCTGTGCAATGAAATGAAGAGTAAAGGGTTTATCCCAAGTAGTAAATCATACAACTCGCTTGTGAACGCTTTGGCTCTTAATGGAGAGGTTGAGGAGGCAGTGAAGTATTTGTGGGAGATGATTGAGAAGCAAAGATCAGCTGAATTCATTACTTATAGGACAGTGCTTGATGAAATCTGCAGACAAGGAAGGGTGGGAGAGGCAATGAGGTTGTTGAAGGAGTTCCAAGAGAAAGACCTTCTGAATGGGCATACTTACAGGAAGCTTCTATATGTGCTTGAAGATGACTATGGAGATTCGAGTGCCCACTCTCAATTCAGGTAGTGTCATTGATCATTTGTGAGCACATCTTTCCGATTACTTTGATGTTATCTTCCACAAATCTATTGTTAGTGCGGGATAGTGCCTAAATTAGAGCCTATATGTGGTTGGCAGCTGGTGTGTGGCAAAATTTTCTGAATAGGTTGTTGATAAGTGGATCTGGTAATTTGGATATGAAGAAGCAATGGTATAAATTTTGAATTCTTTTCTATACCTGTCATATCAGTCACTTGTAGCCTAATTGGCTGTAAGATTTATACAATCTTTGTAACAAGTGTTTGGACGAAGGTTTTTATATACCTGTCATATCAATCACTTGTAGCCTAATTGGCTGTAAGATTTATACAATCTTTGTAACAAGTGTTTGGACGAAGCTTTTTGTATACCTGTCATATCAGTCACTTGTAATAAGTTTTATCTATTGGAACAGGTTGAGTCTCCATCTGTTTGAATTGGGAAGTATGTTATCTTGGAGTGATAGTTATTAGTTTGCAGCTTACTCAATTTGCTTAATTGGATGTGAATAAACTCTGATCCAGTGTTTCCTTCATTCTTGCAGATAAACTGAGTTCTAAAAGTAGCTCTTCTTTTACTGTTGAAGTTAAGCCGTTGCATCACTACATAGAGTTTGACAATCACGAAAAATGTTGCCATTTGGTTGAAAATCAGTTTAGGCAAGAATAACATTTTAGCTCACCTCAAACAGTGCTGTTAAGAAATCAGCACAACCCTCTCTACGAGAGCTTGCTGCCAAATGTATTCACTGGCATCTCTTCCACTGGCACATGCTCTCGTGGCATCCTCCTCCTCGTCCAGGATAAATCCAAGTGATCTGGAAGACTCTTTACTCCAATTGGTCCAAGAGCACCACCATGCCTCCCTCAGAATCCACAATCTCACTGGTTAGTCCCCCAACACTTGTTCTTGGGTTTTTTCCTTTATATTGCAAAAGTTCTTAACTATTGGAATGAATTAGTTACTAATTAATTAATTAAGCGTAATGTAAGTGATTGTGGCAGAGAAGGCACAGAATGAAGCCACTAAAAAGGCAGTGTGTGTGGCAGAGCTTCTGGTGGAAGCAGTGTGTGTGGCAGAGCTTCTGGTTGGAAGTTCTTAAAAAGACAAGTATAAAAAATCAAGGATTTTGAGACTGTTTGATTATCAGATAATCAATATGAAGAGAGAAAATAAATCCTTTTGGAATTATTGATAACACAACACTGGAATGATGAACACCGTTAAGACAAAAAACATTAGAGCAGCAGGAACACCGTTCTCAAGTTTTGTCCTATCTTTTGCCAATAGGTTTTATGGTCCTCCTATGCCCTATTTAATATATGGTAGACACTTACCAGCGCTCTCCTAAGAATGCTTCGAAAATGTACGGAAATTTGAGTCTTTTTTAATGCACACTCAGAGAAAGAAGTTTGTAAAAGTAAGTTTAGATTTCTGACAATTGGCTGTTACCTACACACATATGTGACAAAATGTGGCTGAAGAAAAGGAAATTTGAGTCTTTTTGAATGCACACTCAGAGAAAGAAGTTTGTAAAAGTAAGTTTTGATTTCTGACAATTGGCTGTTACCTACACACATATTGACAATATCTGGCTGAAGAAAAGGAAAATTATAAGTATTTGTGAATAATATGAACAATAAAGAAAGGGGGTCAGTATGTAGAGTTCACATGTGGCCAAATATAGCACTTATACGTAAACTATTGGGGAACATTGGGTACTTTTCTAGAAGATGAATCATGCGAAAGAACAGGTATTGAAATGAACCAGTGTAACAAAATTTTATTTTATTTGAGAAACAGCTAAAGAACAGGGGTTAGATGTAGTCAGTATTGATTCTATAAATGCTAATGGGTTTATCAAGATAAGATAAAAACAATGAAGAATCCTTCTGTATCACTTATTAGAAATATTTCTATGTAATACTTTTTCTTTGGAAGTAAGGAGCGTACAGTCCAGATGGTATCGAACAACAATGGACAGCTTCAAGATATGCTAATGAGAAAAAACCATCCAGCAATATCATTCTCTCTTTTCTCTGTTTAAGACCTGTAAGTCCGTACCACAACACAACAGTCCGGGTATGATCTGACTGCATAAATAGGTACCTTTGATTGAAGATGAAGGTCCCTGTCCAAGTTGTTGGTGGAGGCATAAACAAGGGAACTGCTCTTTCTCGTGAAATTGTCTCTACCATAATAATAATTGTTAGAAACGGAAGGACGGCAGGGGAAAGAAACTCTCACAGATTGCAGACAGTGTAAATGTGAAATCGCCATTCATGTCAAGCTTCCTGTGACAACATATACAAGATGAAGCCATTTCTTACCAAAAAGGAACTAAAAAGGGAAAGTAAAAAAAAAAACAACGCATTCATGAAAAAAAGTCCACAATGACATACCTAGGAATTAAAGAAATAGGTGTGAGGTACTCAAGATTAAAATCTTCAGAGGAAATGAGACAAAGGAAATGATATCTGCAATAATAAGATAGATAAATCATGAGAGTAATGACAGTACTATGGGCGTCTCTGTGTTCTCTGTGTGAGAGAGAGAGAGAGAGAGAGAGTACCATAGCAGAGAAATTCTTCCGGCACCCTTTTTCTGATTCTTATGATGTCCTGAATAAAAAGAAAGGTTTATGATAATGCTCTGTAGATAAAAAAGCAGGTTCACCCAATGATCAGACTTGAAAAAGCAGTCCCACCCAAAAAATGAAAATGAAAAAAGACTTGCAAAGGTAAGAACTAATAAAACAAATAATCACATATTGGCCTAACCTAGCATTGGATATCTCGTCACATAACTAACATATGAAGTGAATATAATTCTACAACAGATTCATGCTGATGAGGCAAATATAGAACATCATAACTTCTCTAGAGAGCTTTTTTTATTTTTATTTTGCAGTGATTTCGTATTGTAATCACCCACTGGCAATGGATGTCACCGTAATCTGGTTCAAGTAACCTCCTTTGAAGAGGGCTTGATTAAACCAGTTCAATCCTGTCTGAAATTTTGAACTTGCATTAGCAATGACCCCGGCAGCAAGATTAGGGGGAAGACCAACTTTATCAAGCACAATGACAAACTCTTCCTAAGCTATTGCTATAACCACATAACTGTCACCGCATTCATGCAGTTCAACTAATCAAGGACTACATGGGCGTTTTGTTGTGAAAACTACACTGCTGTAATGTGAATGATTGCTGCAAAACTAGAACTTGAAAGTGTCCAACAAGTTTGGAATCACACTAAACACATTTTGCAAATTCCCTTCTACTTTCTTTCTTTTTGAATACATGCTTAAATTAATAAAACAGGGAAGACCACTGCACAACAACAAAGGCCTAAACAAATCCGTAAAGAGTAAAGACAAAGACCAGGCCATACAGGGCAAGCAAAATGATCAAACAAGATACTTAAATATACATAACAGTATTTCAAATTCAGAAAGATCGCAAGGCTACACGCCGAATTTCTTTTAGGCTCAACAAATATGTTCTCTTTACAACATCTGCATAAAAGTTCTAATTCTGTTAAATTCCTCAGCTCATATTCAAAGAACGGAAAACAAAATTTGAATTTTTCCTGTGTCATCAAATCATAAGTTGCAAATAGGTAACTTTAGTTTCATAATCAAAATTCAGTACAATAAATACAAGTTCAGTTAAGTTGATCTGCATATGATAGCAGAAGAAAAATAACAAAAGAAAAGTACATGTGAATCCAACTCTACAGATACAACCAAATGTCAGCATAGCTTAAACAGGAACCTTGAATTCAACTAGACTAGAAAATAAACCCAATAACCAACCACATAATATCAAAGTCATCCATTTCACATTGAAAGCTATTCGGATTGTTATCACCATTGAGAGTTTTCAAATTCTAAAGGAATCCCACTTGGGTTTCATTACTGTGTAACCAAATCAATTATCCTTTTCACATTACAAAGCCAATCCAGTTCACATAGTAGATAAAAAAATGGAACAAAACACTGAAAGGGAAAGGGAAAAAGCAGAGCAGAATGCTAAGACATTGACAAAATCAACTCAGATCTGAACATGCTTTTACAAACTGCTCAATTCATAAGTAAGTAAAACTAACCAATCCTAAAAATGCAAACAGCTCAATTCAAGAATCATAACATGCTTGAATTTGCATTGAAATTTTTACGTCTTATGCCATGTGTTGAAATAAAATACAAAGAGTCAAATTAATTAACACCACCAACGGCAGAACTAAAAAAACCCAACTTAACCAAACGACTCTAAATCCGAAAATCAACAGATCTCCCCACCCCCTTCTCCCTCTAACAGCTTCAGCAAATTCTTAGAGAAGCCACTGAAATTCATATCCAACCCACCAACTTAATCAAATTCTTAGAGGATATAAATGCTAAGTTTTCACCATCAAAACCCACATCAGTGCATTCCAGTATCACATGATTCAAATGTGAACAAGAGATGTGGGTGCGTTTGTGTGCTGATATACCAACTCACCTTCAGACTTAGAGAAAGAGAGGCGTAATGCTGCTGACGTTGCTGTTGCTGCTGCTGCTGCCGATAAAACAAACGTATGTCTATACTTTATATCGAATGTAGGCAAGTGTGCGTGCTCTCTAACATTACGGGCTCCAGGGCAATTCCAAACCCAACCCAAATTTTGGCCCAACCCAAGCACGTCTTTGCATTGTTATATTCAGAAATTGATCTACACACCTAATTTTAATGTCAAATCTACCCTTATTTTAAAGGAAAAAAGACACTTTATAAAAGCAAAATTTATTGCCACAGCTACCCATTGAAACCAAACTCCCTTCAAATTTTTTCACTAAAATGATGATTTCACCTTTTACTAAAATAAAATTTAAGCAAATGGCCATCTAGTGCAGTTGTTTAAAGTTATTGATTCCCCATAAAAGATTTTGGGTTCAAGTCTTATCATTCGTATAGTGTGCGTGAGTTCGCACATCTCAACAAGAAAGGTTATAATAAAAAATAAAAAATAAAAACTAAAAACTAAAAACTAAAATTTTAAATTAAAAAAAAAAAAACCATTACTGGGCCTTGAAACTGGTGTGCATTGTGTCCCCTTAGATTGAAGCACCGGTGCACTTTCTAAAGATGAGGTGCTACTTTCCCGCTGTGATGGCCTAGAAAAAAGCCTGTAATTGTTAACTTTTTTGTTATTTATAATCTTTTTTATTTTAAGGAAATGATAGTTAATTTTAAGTGTCCTTTTAGAATTTGTTGAGTGTGTTGCAAGTAAAGGCATAATATTTTGAAGTGTGGGCCTATATGCAGAGAGCAACCAATAGCTTGAAGATCAACTTTTTTTGAGTATCTCCACTCATAAGAGCAACTCCACCAATTTCCCTTAGCCATGGCAATGGGGGAGTTAGGGCAGCCACTATTCACGTGAATAGTAGTTGCCCTTATAAATAGTATTTTGTGTTTCCACATGTTCCCATGGCAAAGGGCAATTACTATTTATTTTTTTGTTTTATTCACAAATTTTTTTACCTCAATAATTAATTTGGATAATATTTTCTGATAAGATTTTCGGGTTCCTATGTGTCAATACTATTCATATCTCATAATCGGATAAAATTTTCAATTTCAAATTTCAGATAAATTAAAAAAAAATTGGCTGGTATTTATAGAAAAAAAATTCATTAATGTTTGGGTATTTTTTAAAATTTTTCCAAATTTTTTTCAATATTTTATTGCAAACAAATTGGCTACCGTTGGATTGGAAGAAAAAATCCGATCGGAGAGCCCAGATGACACCACATGACAACAGAAAAAAAAAATTCAAATGAGTGGGCTGACGCCAGCCTGGCGTCAGCAATGAAATTAGCCCAGCCCTCGGGCTTGAGCTCGGGCTGAATTGGCCTGAGGGTCAGCCCGACTTCATGGGTCCCACTTCCAACCCATGCTTGGGCTTCTGGCTGGAACTGGGGTTTTTTTTTTTTCCTCCCCCCAACCTCTGGCTGGGCTTGCCGTTGGAGTTGCTCTAAGGGCTAAGGCTAAGGCAAGGGCTGCACTATTCACGTGAATAGTGGCAGCCTTGCCATATGTGGTTCCACCCCAAAAGGCTAGGGTAAGGACAAGAAAAAAAAAAAAAAATATGCAACAAAATATAAACTTGTTATGTATTTTATAGGGAAAGTGAATAAAATTGTTATGTATTTATAAGGAAAACATCCATAATTTTTTTGTTTTTGTTTTAATTTTTTTTTAAATTGAATTTTTTTTCCTTTTTTTTTTTTTTTGGCTTGCTGACATCACCCCTGACGTCAACGCCCTCAGGCTGAAGCCCAGCCAAGATCTGCCTTTGGGCTTGCCCTGGCTGGTGGGACCCAGGCCTTTCCCGGGCTGAATTTGCTGCCCTGGATAGTGGATTGGGCTCGAGGGGGGCCTTTTGCCCTTGCAGCGCCCCTGCGCTGGAGATGCTCTTAGTGTGACGAGTCAGACAATCATTTTATTTAAAATTTAGATATGATCACAAGTTATAATTTTATGATTTACATAAGTAAATTAGTATTAGTATATCTTTGTAGCTTTGTTTTGAGTTATTTGAAACGACTTGATGGGGTTAAGTGGTGGGTGTATTTTCCTTCTTGATCAAACTAGTTTTTGGCCTAGTACTTTATTTTTCAGTTTTTTTTATTAGGTTTCGCGATTGAAAAATTCAAACTATAAAAATCTTCTATAAAGGTAAGACACATCTTACTTATGGTAGGATGCATGGCTAAATAAAAACATGCCCCGTTTTTGACAAAAGGGACTATATATCGCTAAGCATGTTGCATGAGAGCTCACAAATTGACCAAAACATTTTATCCTCTTATCATGAGTTAACCTAAGCCATAATGCTGGACCTAAATACCAATTTTATAGTCTTTACAGGCCTACGTCGACTTTCACATCAAAGGAACCATCATCCATAAATAATAATGAATTCCATAATATGAACTCCCACCAAAAAAAAAAAAATTCATAAAATAATAGTGAAATTCACCGTTTTTTATAATGAGTATTCAGCTTCAATTTTTTTTGTTTTTTGTTTTTGTTTTTTCATGTGCTGCTTTGGATTCTTGCCCTATAAACTTTCCAAAAATGATAATTCGAGCAAAATACAATGATCAAATATCCGACCTATTTTTATTGGCATGGACATGATAAGTTAAGAGTATTTTATTTTTGTCTACCATAGATAAAATTTCATTCATCATAAAATGAAGGAAGTTGAGGTTTCACTCCAAAATCAATCGGTAATGGGAGGAGTAGCCCAAAATGCGGAACAAAATGCTGAACGTATGACCGTTGGACCCAACACGCCAAGTATTTCTATGATACATGAAGGAAATTGAGATTCCACTATAAAACCACTTTTCAATGTGAAACAAACACTCTCAACATAAATTTTGAAAGTTGAATGGCTATTAAATATGTTATTTAAAAATTCCTCAGCAGTATTTTTTTTTGTTTTCCAAAATCGCTGAAAGTTTTATTAATAGCGAATAGTGAAGTTTACATCGGCGGCAAAAATTTTAAAAAACCATTCAGTCCCAAACATAATTACCTCATGTCTATTAACGAAACGAGCTACAGTGGGCTGCGCCCAGTTGCAACACCGGGTGCAAACACAATAGACACCCGACCCGAGTGAGATGAGGCATCAGCTCAGCAGTATTCTCTTCTTCATGATCTTCTTTACCGCCACAATTAAAAAGCAAAAAGAAATAAATAAATAAATAAAGAGAATTAAATGAAAGGGTAGGATGGTCATTCATCAGAAAAAGAATATGCTTGTGCAAAAGTGGCGACACCATGTCTAAGGATTAGGGCATCAGCAGCGCCGCAGTGGCAAGTGAGCATTACAACCGTTAGATCAAATCTACCAAGATCCAACGGCGCATAAAGAAACCCTAACCAAACAGATGTAGCAATTGCTCCTCTTTAAATCCCCAAGCCTCTCATTCACCTCATCCTCTCCTCCATCTCACTCTTCAGACTCAAGTCGGCGGCGAGAGAGATCCCCCATATATTCTTCACTTTGAGTTTCTTGAGGTTTGAATCTCCATCCACCCGTTATTGCTTTAAGCCTTTGTACCCGTTTGAATGTTTGTGGCTTTAGAGTTTGGTTTTGTTATTTGTTTGATTTAAGTTAATTGATGAACTGGGTTTTGTTCAAAAATGGGTTTTAGATCTGATGTTCTTGTAGAAATTGCATGTGGGTTTTAGGTGTTCTGTTGTGATAATCTGTTCTGTTGATGAGTATAATTGTTTGCTGGTCGAATACAATCTTGTATCTGCTACAGGAAGATCTGATATGATTGGTGCTTCTTGACATTTGTTTATGGTGTTTCTTTTCCAATGTTTGTGTTATATGTTACTAGGCTTCATTATCTGGTTTGTGGATTTTATCAGTTCCATGTGACTCGTTCCCTTGAAGCAAAATTAATAGGTGTTGCTTTCCATAATTTTTTACCTCAAAATTTACGTCTTGTTTCTTTGGGAAACAGTGGAGCAACTAAATTTTCAAATGGTGTAAATTTTGTTCTTTGTTTTTATTTTGTAAATTTTCCAATGTTATAAATTTATTGGTAACTGTGATGAACCTTCAGACCTGTAATGATATGCGGACATGAGCGCAGATCTAAGAACATCTAAGGGACTGAGTTTAATTTTTTTCTCTTGCTAATTTGCGAAAACTTTTTTCGTTATGCATGCTTTGATATTACAATTTACAATGAAGATGTTTTTTGGTTACAATTATTTTATGGTGTTATACAGTTTGTAGTTTATTTATTTACTAGTAACGGTGATGATCCTACAGACCTGTAATGATTTGCGGGTATGATCGCAAATCTTTAAGAACATCTAAGGGACTGAGTTCTGCAGTAGTAGCACATATCTAATTTTTTTTTTTTTTTTGGCAAATCTTTACCATCTGTACTTTGTATTTGAATTCTTAGTTGTTGCTTATGTTCAGTCTGTTTGTTGTTTGGTGAAAAGTCCATGTTACTATGATCTTGTATTCTATTCAGGCTAATTGCCTGTTGAGTTTTGACACTTTTTGTTTGCAATTTCAGATATCTTGCTGAAATTCCATCATGGGTAAAGAGAAGTTTCACATCAACATTGTGGTCATTGGCCATGTCGACTCCGGGAAATCAACCACCACCGGTCACTTGATCTACAAGCTTGGTGGTATTGACAAGCGTGTTATTGAGAGGTTTGAGAAGGAGGCTGCTGAGATGAACAAGAGGTCATTCAAGTATGCCTGGGTGTTGGACAAGCTCAAGGCTGAGCGGGAGCGTGGTATTACTATTGATATTGCCTTGTGGAAGTTTGAGACCACCAAGTACTACTGCACAGTTATTGATGCACCTGGACATCGTGACTTTATCAAGAACATGATTACTGGAACCTCCCAGGCTGATTGTGCTGTCCTCATCATTGATTCCACCACTGGTGGTTTTGAAGCTGGTATTTCCAAGGATGGTCAGACCCGTGAGCATGCTTTGCTTGCGTTTACTCTTGGTGTCAAGCAGATGATTTGCTGCTGTAACAAGGTAAAGCTTATATTTTATATGTCAATGGTATTGTATGTCAGACATTATGGTTTTTGTTATTTATTAGCAGTGCTAACACATGACTCATTATTTAAACTGATATGTACAGATGGATGCCACCACTCCCAAGTACTCAAAGGCAAGGTACGATGAAATTGTGAAGGAAGTCTCATCCTATCTTAAGAAGGTTGGGTACAACCCAGATAAAATTGCCTTTGTCCCCATTTCTGGATTCGAGGGTGATAACATGATTGAGAGGTCCACCAACCTTGACTGGTACAAGGGTCCCACCCTTCTTGAGGCCCTTGACTTGATCAATGAGCCCAAGAGGCCCTCAGACAAGCCCCTCCGACTCCCACTTCAGGATGTGTACAAGATTGGTGGCATTGGTACTGTACCTGTTGGACGTGTTGAGACTGGTGTTGTGAAGCCTGGTATGGTTGTTACTTTTGGTCCCACTGGACTGACAACTGAAGTTAAGTCTGTTGAGATGCACCATGAAGCTCTCCAGGAGGCTCTTCCAGGTGACAATGTTGGATTCAACGTCAAGAATGTTGCTGTCAAGGATCTCAAGCGTGGTTTTGTTGCTTCCAACTCCAAAGATGATCCTGCAAAGGAGGCTGCCAACTTTACCTCTCAGGTCATCATCATGAACCACCCTGGCCAGATTGGAAATGGATATGCTCCAGTTCTCGACTGCCACACCTCCCACATTGCTGTCAAGTTTTCTGAGATCTTGACAAAGATTGATAGGCGATCTGGTAAGGAGATTGAGAAGGAGCCCAAGTTCTTGAAGAATGGAGATGCTGGTATGGTGAAGATGATTCCAACCAAGCCCATGGTTGTTGAGACTTTCTCTGAGTACCCACCACTTGGTCGTTTTGCCGTGAGGGACATGCGACAGACAGTTGCTGTTGGTGTCATCAAGAGTGTTGAGAAGAAGGATCCAACCGGTGCCAAGGTCACCAAGGCTGCAGCAAAGAAGAAGTGAGATGTGTTTTACCGTGCCCCTGAGCTAGGCTAGTTTTGTCCAATGCTGTTTCTTTTCAATTTGTTTGGTGTTATTATGGAAGTTTTGTGGACAGTTTTGAATGTTTACATCGTAGTACTCTACCAACCCCTTGTAAGGGTTGTGGAGGAGCTGAGCAGTTGGATCATCCTCCGGTTGCTCTGCTAGCTGTGTTGTAGGCTCCTCGTGTTTTCGTTTTATACATTGAGATGAGTTGTGTAGTTGAACAACTTCGTATTAATGTTTGCAACTTCTGTTTTTATGTTTTAACTTGGATTTTTCTCCAGATTTTTGATCTTATGAGATTAGTTATGCTCTATTGTTTACTCATCTAAACATTGAGTATTATATTGCCTAGCAGGTTTCTTTGTTTGAAGTAACGGACATAAAGCTTCTGTTTTGATCTGTTGCAAAAGGCTTTTAAAATTTGACTAAAGCGGATAAAAGTTTTTAGGAAAGTTTTAGTTTTCTCCAAATACACTGCTTACAACATAGGGAATCTAAAATGCAAGTTCTTTGTACGATCTCAAAATGTATGAAATTGTGTTGGATTAATATTAATTTAGTTGGAAGTAAATTCTGTCATCACGAAATAATTGTTTTGAGCGACATTTACACAGGATGCCGTCTTCTCGCACCAAGTTGGATGAAACCTAACATGCTTTTCCAGTCTCTGTCTCATAATGACAACTAAAAGATTTTTATAGATACCAATGAAAATAAACCTTCAATATAAATATGTTTGGCATATTTAAACATCTTGTAAATCCAAACATAAATTAATTGTGATAACCTTAATTCCACAATAACATAAATCTGCTCAATACTTTGGATTAACCTAATGAACATCCAAAGAAAATCTCCTGTGAAAATGACTTGAGTATTTAAATTCGTTTACGAATACAAGCAGCTGTTGCCCATATATCAGTTCTAGTTAGTATTCGCCTCACTGGAGTAGTCATCCCAAGTACAAAATTGTAATGCTAGAACCCAACTACTGAAGATGCGCAGCTGTCCATAAAAGCATATACCGGCAGTCCGTCACAATGTGCACTAGTGCTGGTTCAACGCGCAAGTCACATCTGCAGAGGTAACGACATTCAATTGTTACATACAAATTGATCACAAGGATCCCCAGATCCACATTCTCCAAGTCATTCTTTAAACAAAGGAGATATCTCCATTCTTTTTCTTTAATAAGTAAATAAAGGAAATTTCTCAAGATTTCATAATCAACCCTCAGAACGGATTCAGAACCTCTTATGTGGTACAAAGAAAAAAAAGCTCTACAAAGAGATGTTTAGTTTCTACCTGACAATAAATCACAATTCTTTATCACTGTCAAGCTGTGACTTTGTAGCTGCCTTTTCAGCTTCTTCTAAGACAAAAGTCTTAAGTGATTCAACATCCCTCGGCCCTGACCATTTGCACAAGAAACAATAACTAAGTCAGATACTACACCAGAGAAAGTCTAATAAGTTTTTGAAACAATTAGCCTTGAGTGCCTGCAGGCTGCACTTGACTCAAGTCTACAAATAATGCACAAGGCAGATGAAACAGTTATTTGGATTGGTAACAGAACAAACCTACTTCAAATCTTAAGGGATGGCTTGAATGGCCAAGCCAAATACACACATGTACACAGACACAGAAACATGCAATAGTGGCCCGAAAGATCAAATTTAAAAAGACCTAAAAAATCATTTCCCTCACCCACAGATTTTTCAATTACCTATATTTGATTGTGGGACCTGAGTAGTTGACTGTAACCTGAGGTATCAACACTGATTATAACAGACAAATACGAAAATAATTTCCCTCGTCAAAGATTTTGCCATTACATATATTTCTTATGGAACCCAAGTAATTGGCTATAATCTGGGGTGTCATACATCACACAGAAATTATAGTCATTGTGTTTTTTTAACCATGGCTACCAATCTAACAGTTAACAGAACTGATGTCACCATAAACATACTAAATAAGGCGGCCATTATTACACATGTACATACTAACTAAGCCAAGGATCTTTCACCACAACAAATATCATCATTATCACTGCCATACCAAGGCAGCCAATCTTTCACAGGTACACACTAAACACAGCACCCCTTAAACATTCTAGAAATTTCCATCTCACATTCCCTCATCCACCCTAAAAAAGGAAAAAATAAAATATAGAACCATGCACACATCTCTTTCATCATTGCGGCATACAAAGGTAAATTAACTGCAATAAAGATTACTTTTCCAAGATGATACTGTATTGCCTCTTTCAATATCTGACGCTACCAAATGTTAGGTCTTCTTATTTGTGTTGTGATGAATTTTCAATGTTGTTTATTAAACTTAGGACACTGCAACTGTCCAGACTCTAATAATATAAGTTGCCAAGTTGCTGAAAATGGCATGAAACTTCAGAATAGCTGATCCGGTGGTCAACTAAGATGCCCAAAATAAATTATAACGCTTTCCCAAATGAATCTGTATCAAAATAAAATGATTGAAATCTATTTACTATTTGGCAAAGCCCTCTTCAATAGGAATTTCATAGAAATTTAAAAGGCACATTTGATCAAATTATAAAGTGATAGTATAACAATAAGGCTAAGTTTTGAGATTCAGATCAAATGTAAGGCATTATTTGGGGGGAAGGGGGGCCGCGCGCATAGATGACAATGGATTAAAACGCAACTGATCTATCAGAAATGAAATTTGAATCCTACCCTGATATTTTGCAACTTCTTCTCCATCATAGAATAGCTTAAACGTAGGATATGAATGAATGTCAACTTTTGAACATACTGGTTTACTTGTGCTGCAATCAACTTCCCCAATCTCTATTTCATCTTCGCCTTCAATTACCTTCCCAAGGTCCTCCCACAATGACCCTAAATTCTTACTGAAAACAAATGTTGTTATTACTAGTAAGAATATCAATCTTAATAATCTCATAATCATAGACTTAGCACAGCTGGGAAAACTTACCAATGTTTACACCATGGTACACAAAATTTCACAAACCATGCAGTATCTTTCTCCTTCACCTAAGAAAACACATATGGACATAAACAATCAGCAAGGCCATAAATCATAATTAGCTAGCTTGAGATATCTTTCCAAATTACTTCCTACTAACTCAACGTTTTGTGCCCCCCCCCGGATTTCTTATCAAACCCAGCTCATAACATTTTTCATTACCAGTTTGATTTCGGTGTATAAAATCGTCATTCATGCAGAGCATCCATACTAAAATTAAAACAAAATTCACTCAAAGAGCAAAACTAATTTAGGCATTAGGATTAATAAGACCACTAGGGATTGGTGAGCTGGGTTAGGGTTAAGAACCCCAGCAACATGTGTTTGTGTGTAGGAAATGAAAAATGTGATCTGCATCAAGTCCTACCCAATCTGCCAGAAATTGGGCACAGAACTGAAACACATCTGGAACAATAAAAGCACAGCAATAACTCATAAGCTTGTTTCATATATTGGATCTGCGATTTTGAATGTAAAAAAATGAAGAATTTGAAAAGGGTTTTGGAGTTGTTACCTTGTCGGAGAAGGTGTCAGCGGTTAGGGTTATAACCTCGGCTCGGGTATGAATTGTTAGACTTAGAAGAAGAAAGAGAAGAGCTGACATGAAAATTAGAGAAGCAGAGTGGGTTTTCATCGCTGCTGCGAAAATTACAAATTTCCGGGAAATTAGATTGAAGGGTAAGAACGAAGCCACTCCAAATACCTAGAGACGGGTGCTAGTTCTCAAAGCGAGAAAAAACAAGGCAAAAAGGCCACCAAAAATAAAAACAAGCATATGCCACATTGACAATAACGATGAAGGAGGTGATGATAAAAAGTTATGTGATTACCAAATTAACCTTAATTTAAAAAAAATATAACATATAGTCTAAATTAGACTAAATTAATCTAATTTAAAGGAGGGAGATTTGAATTTGGGAGTAAAGGAATGAACTCATTGACTAGCCAACTAGCATAACCTACATGTGCACTGAGACAGTCGATTCCCGATGTGAGTCTTAATTTAACTGGACCGTTGCACGAATTGTGGGGCCGATTCATGTGACCGATGCTTGCATTTTTTCCTTTGTCATGCACACACCAACTTCAGAGTTGTTCGTGGATAGGGGTGAGCATAAAAACTGAACCGAGTCAAACTAAACCGAAAAAGGAAGAATTTTGACCAAAGAAAGGGTCAATGAGTCGTGGGTGCGGAGGCATGATTAATCTAAATATAGACTTATCTAATTTTTTTTGAAAAAAAAAAAGGTAGTAAGATCAATTTAAGAAAACTAAATAAATAAATAAAAATAGCATGCTAACCAACGTCCTTTAAGCTGAATTTGCTTCCATCCCTTTTGAACATCTCATTCAAGTCTCTTTGTTATGGCTTTCTCTACATTTGAGAAAGTAACGCACCATTGAAATTGCAAATACTAGAGGCAGCAGAAGCTTACTTTTTTCCCTTTTAACAAAGCCATCAGTTAAGCCATCAAAGTGCCTCAACTCTGGCATTTTCTTGTTCTAAACAGATTCTATCCAAGAAACCAAATTTAATGGAGTATGTAAAGAGGAAAAGTTATTATGCGGGATAGGCTTCAGATGTCTGCATCAATGGTTCATATATCATTGATTTTGATGTTAGTTTTTGTTAGATTGAAAGTGATTTGCTTACTTCTTCTTGTTGGACTTCATCCTTGGTTAGGGGTTCCAAACACTGCCATAGCTAAATACGTATGTCAGTATAACTGGAAATTCATAGATTCATCACAAAGCACCAAGTAGAAACATAAAGTAGTAGATTTCTTATTCACAAGCAACTCATTAACAAACCCAGGAACAGATACAGAACCAGAAATTCAACTACAAAAAAAACAAAAAAAAAACAAAAAAACAAAAAAAAAACCTAAACACATAAACAAAAGCTCCTAAAATAGCTCTGATAAAAAAGAAAAAACCAACACCACCAAACTCTTGTTCACCTCCACCACCCTTAATCAAAACCCATAAACATGTCAGTTCCAAAACTCTTGATCACTTCTGGCACCCTCTCAAATGTCCCCCTGTCATCCCCCTTTGGTTGCTTCCTCTCATCTCCCTCCCTTGGCTGTTTCTTCTCATCTTCCTCCCTTGGTTGCTGCCTGTCCTCCTTGTATGGCGGTGCTGCTTGTGCCGAAGGCAAGATCACCGCCTCGCGCTGAGCATCAATAAACTTTCTCAACCGATCCTCACTCACACCGAAAGCAGCTGCAAGCTCAGGTCCTCTGATTGTCTGAAGAACAGAGCTAGCACCAGCCAAAAACTGAGGCCTGTTCTTCCTTGCCGAGGTTGTGAATCCAAAGAACTCAAGCGCCCCGCTTCTTGATGCAATTTGACAGAATGGGAAGTACCTCGGCACCCAAAACACATCACCGTCTTGTACATTGGTGTTCATTGCCGATGTCCCATTTGGGAACACAATCTGTATTGTCCCAGAGCCTCTCAACACAATGCCGTACTCTGTTGCTGTCGGGTTCACATGCGGAGCCATCATAGCCCCTGCGGTGAGGTTGACAAGGTAGACACCTACGCCGGAGTCTTTCAATGGCGCATAATCCGATTCGTCAAGCTCCATGCTCCATCCGTAGTTGTTTCGGAAGTCGGGTTTTCGATCGTAGAGGTTGTAAGAGTGTGGTGCTTTTCCTTTTCCCTTGTCATAGTCTTCTGCCCTCTTCTTATTGTCATCTGAACCGGCTCCAAACACCGAGTTCAAGAGCTTCCTCCATGACCATGTTTGTGTTTGGTCTTGATGATGATCAGGTTCTTGTTGGAAGTCAACCATTTTCTTCATTTCTTGGAGCCTGTCTTGCTCTTTCAGCTGGAGGAATTTTGCCCAGAGGTTTGGTGAATGAGAATCACTCAAATACACAATTGGACCCTTTTGCTGACTTGTTAACACCTCCATTAGTTCTGATGATGAGACCTGCAAATATTGTGCCATTAAGTTTTGTAGGCATTCTGATTCTAAGAGGGCCACATTTCTGATCATATTTAAACCACATGATGATGTTTAATCATAAATTACTTAATTAACACTTAATTAAGTACAATTAAGTTTGGATGCTTACATTGAAGGCATTTGTGAGTATGTCATGGTCAAATCCAGCAAGTACAGATTGTGGGTTGCTTCCTCCACCAATGAAGAAAGACTGCATTATTTACCCAAAAAAAAAATTCAAAAATCAAAAATCAAAATAGGGTTATAGAGATTTAGAATTGTAAGTGCTATAAACCTCATTAATTCAGAAAATTTTATGATGATTAAGAAATGAAATTTATTTTGCCTGCATAGAACCAAGCCCCAAGCTCTCAGATGTGTCAAGGCTGCAGATGATATGAAGCCTCTGTCCTTCCCCTGTATTCACCAAGTAAAATGGAGAACCAGCTGGAATTCTATAAACATCCCCAGATTTCAATCTCCTCTCCCCCAGTTCATCTCTGTAAATCAAACCCACCTTTGCTTCCCCTGCAACAAATTATAATTATTCAGCTCAAAATCTCATGCAGAGTCTTCCACTTTGCATACTTGCATGCATTGAATTCAATTCAATTTTAATCCAAGAAAGAAGTAAAACCAAATTAAGAAGAAACCAACAGAGCAAAGCAAAATTAAGCAAATAAAATATTACCTCTGCGGACAAAGAGGACGAGGTTTGAGTCAAGATACTGAGGGATGAAGAGGGACTTGGGCTCCATTGTAATAAACCCAATATGCATTGGCTTATCAACAACTCTCCCTCCCACCCTCATCACAACACTCATCTCCCCTGCTTCAGTTTTCACTACTTGCCTTGAGTGTGGCAGCAAATACCAATCTTCTTTTTCTGATTCTGGTTTCTCATACTCTGGCCTCCTCATGTCACCACTTCCTGGCCTCCCTTCTCTCTCTTCCTTCTTTCTCCCCCAATCTTCATCTGGGTCTCCAGTGTACCCCACAGCCACTGAAACTCCATACCACATCACAAGCAGAAGAACCCCAAAGCCCAGAACTCTGTTTCCCATTTTTTCTTTTTCTTTGCTTTTGCTCTCTGATGATCTGATCAGTTGTTTTTCCTAGCTAGTTTCCACTGTATGAAGCTTCTGGGTGAAGTGGTGGGGGAGTTTATGAAGAGGAGAGGGAGACAGTTGGGGGGGACACGTGTCCTCCATGCAGAGTTTGTGGGGTTTGCTGGCGGGTTTTGGTTTAGACACAGTTGGGATTTGAAAAGAAATATTCGAACACTTTGTAAGACAGGGACAGATTCATCGGCATGAATATCTCAAACCAAACCAAACCTACCCTTCTACTCGTTCTCTTCAGAAATAATCAGATTTTTGTTTGTTTGTTTGTTTTCATTCTAGTTTTTAAACTCGCAGTAATTTTCTGGTGTTTACTATGTCTAAAGACCACATGTCTGAACAGAGCTCTTTCCATTAGCCTCTATTTTTTTTAATTTTTAATTTTTTATTGTCACAAGCTGTTACATGAACAAATGTATATCATCAACAGATCATGCAGCCTTGAGCCTTATGCTATGTTATTGATCTATCAATGTAATCAACGCTGAAGAAACTTCAAACCCTTTTTCTGATTTGTTGCTAGAAGCTAAATGATGATTTTTTAGGCATTAATGGTAAGGAACAAAGTTTCGTGAGCCTGGCATTATGGCATATCATTATTTTTACTTCAATTTTACAGTTTTGGAGGGATGACCACACTTGAGCACCACAGTAGCATCTTTTGCCTACTTCGTTTGTCTATACCCTTAGATGCCTCTTGCATGACATTACGAACCATATTTATGTATCTCTCGTCGTCACATGAACATGATGATTTCTCTCAACAAGCAACTTTGGGAAATATTACATACAGCGGTTAGCACGTTGATATGGTCTTAATATTTTGTCGCGTAGGCGTAGCGTACAGAGATCTCCATTCGGACAATTGAAAAAAAATCAACCATTATAACTTGCCCTATAAGCGTGGCGCTCCTAACGGTCACTTTTCCACAGACTCGCCCAAAATGACCGAGTCACCATCCGAGTCACTCTCTGACTCGCCCTTCAACCGCAACATCGACGACAAGAAGAACGATATCGTGCCCGAAATCCCAATTGAGATTGTGAGCGAGGAAGAGATGGCTCTGCTCGAAGCTGCTTTGGTCTCCGCCCGCGCTTCCTTCTCTGCAATCCCTGCAATTCGCTGCTCAACATTTTCGTTCCGCAGCAACGTCAGGTCTATTAAGTCGATCACTGCTTTATCCAAGAGGAGGTTATCGGGTTGCTCCGAACCCGATATTGAGGATTCGGGTAGTTTGAAGAGTGCCCAGAAGAAGACTCGGATGGCTGACTCGTTTTTGCACAGGTTTAGGAAGAAGGGCTTGTCTGTAACTGATATTACTGCCACGGTATAGAATTTCTTGGCTTCCAGACTCTTTTTTCGAAGTTTTTGCAAAATGGGTTTGGATTTGTGTTTGTAAATTTTGAGGCTTTATTGCTGTCTGATTGTGGATAATATGGGATTTTAGGAAATGCGTTTGGATGGTTACGCTGAATGTTTGAGAAAATTGATTTTTGAATTATATATTGCAATGACAAAGATTTATGTGAAATAGAATGATTTAAATTTGTTAGTTTTCTTAGTGCCACATCAATGTGTATGTTGGAAATCTAATAGCAAAATTTGATCAGAAGGACATCTTATTATTCCCAATTTGAAATCTTGTATTGGTTGGGTAAATGTGTGAGCCGGACTCCCATTGAGCATCTGTATCTTCCTGGTGTGAGTGTGTGAATGCTTTCATTTTCCATGTATTGTGGTGTTTTCCATATGTAGTATAGCCAATGCAGCATAATTTAGCAGTAACTGTGGATAAACAACCTCAATAATTTGAACACTGTTATTGTTTTGCGAGAGGTTGTGACTACTCTTTTTTGTCATCCAATTAAGGATTTCAAAAGATATTTGACTTAGATCTATTCTATTTCATGTTAACAACAGGAATGGTGTGAAAAACAAATGGAGTTTGTTTTACTCGTTGGCAAGCGAAAAGTCAGCAAGGCTATGAAAAAAGGCAGTGCTCGCCACGCAAAACTTGAGGAAGAGGTACGCATTAGAGACTGACTTTTCTACTTTTGTAGTATTTCTGGTTTTGTACTGCATGAATGTTACCTGTTTAAATTGTTTTGCCAAAGCACTCTTCCATACCTTTCTGTTGTTGTAGGGAAATTTATTTGGCTTTTGGAAGTTCTTATTCTTTTTACCTCCATGTTTTCTATGCACTCTTACAATCTGATTATATTTTTGTACAGGTTGTAAAAAAAGTTAAAGTTCGTATCAAATCAATAGAAGATAGATGGGCTCTGAAGCTTCTGAATTTTATAACTGGAGTAAATCAATTATTATCTGAAGGATTGACGCGTGAGCTGCCACTGTAAGTTAAACCATCTCTTGTCTCTGATTCCATCTTTGATTCCTGATACACTATTTAGGTGGCTTTTAACGTCCAGATTGACAATCAATGGGTTATTATAAAAGTTTTACCCATGCGAGGTCAAAGGTTTATCATTCTGTTTATAAATTTATCTTTGTTGTGAACTTGTGAAAATTAATTTATCTTTAGCATGTGTGTTAATTTGATATTATTGGGTCATCATATCAGGATGGCCCATTCTTGTGGTAGGGGATAAAGTAGTTCTCTCATATATAAGGAATGACATGATCAAGCTTGCAGCTCTGATCCTTGCTTAGCAGTTTTCTTATGGGTTAAAGGTTAATATGAGCCCTGGATTGTAAAGATTGTAGTGCCTATAAGTTAGTGTACATCTTGTCATGTAGCATGATGGAAATGATCCATAATATGTACACATGATAGATACTTACTCGTTTGAAATATGCTTCATGCTTCTCTCAAATTGATAACATTTATATATTGGTATGTCGGAGTGGCAGGTATGTTCTTGTACTTTAGACTTTCAGTTAAATCTCTCTTTCTCTCTCTCTCTCTAAGAAATTGGAGAGTTGATCTTTCTAACCTCCTTTCTGTCATTGATTCGCTATACTTTCTTATCATATCAGAATAGGTTTTGCAGAAGGGGTATGGATGGTTGGAGTGATTGATGAGATTCGAATGCCTGTAACAGAAACCATCAGAAACCCATTATTAGTTGACACAAAGACTCGTGTGAAAGATACACTTCCTGCTGAACCACAACGAAGAAATGGAAGGTATGCTCTTTTGTTGGTTTATGTTTCATTGCCATTGATGAGAAATGCTCCAAAAATGAAGTCACTCTGAACATTTGTTTTGGCAGGCTTCAATTAATGTGCTACAAGTATATGTGGGACGATTTAGTTGCTGATAAATTCCCATCCAACAAGTTTTTTGATTTCTTTTCCTTAAATCCTCATCATATCTTATCTGATGAAATCAGAGAGATGACTGCTAACTCAGGGTTCCCTGCAGAGGTAAAGATTCTCTCCACTTTAATTATTAGATACATACTTCTTAAACCGATCACTTAATAGAAAGATGCTTCTTCGGCAAAGAGCAGCATCTTTTTAGTAAGGGTCTTCACTTGTTATTGATGGTTTGTCCAGTAACCAAATGACATGGATCAGTTCATAAAAATAAAATGGTATCTAACATAGAGTTTTCAGATAATTACCACTTCAAACGCATGTTTCTATAGCTTTTGTAAAAATTTCTCTTGGTTGTGCAGACCCTTGATGATGTAGTGAGATACTATAGAAACACATGTAGCATGCTCTCCCCTGCTCATGACCAGCTGTTATTGAGGTGAGAAACTAAAATTTATGCCAGAGGTTTCCATGTTTGTTTTCATGTGTAGTTTCTTATAAATATTATTATTGAATGAATATGTTTACCACAAAAGATTCATGTGGTGCATACTAGTTGAGCACACATTAGAAATGAAAGGTAGCCAGTCCATTTGATTATCCTAATCATCTGGTCTCTAGCTTTGTCCATCTTAAGTTGTTGTAATCCAGTGGCCACTGGTTTTTATTTTATTTTAATTTTAATTTTAAATAATGATTTGTAAGAGGTTACATCCAAATCTTATCTCACACCCCTGTTATGTACTTTATCTTAACTTAGCATCAAGTTTCAAAAAGTGAGGAGCAAGCAGAACTTGAACAATAGACATTAGTTGTGATGCATAAGTTTACCGATTTTTTGTTCATGTGGACATACTTGGTGACAATATCTTTTGGAAAGACACTGATACGACTGTTTTTGAGTCAGATATGAGTTACAGAAAGATAATTCATTACTTGGTGAAGATGAGTTTGCATATGACTCTGATTGGGTCAAGAATCAAATTCAGGGTTGTCTTGAGTTCTGGCTAGGAGAGCGAGAAGCCAGTTACACTCCTGAGGAAGAGCGATGGAAATGTGGGTTCTGTCAATATTCTTCTGTCTGCCCTGCTAAAAATGGTAACCATAATGATCCACCAAGTTAGAGAAAAATACAGGCATTGGCGGTGTTTCAATCAGCATCCGCAATAAGGGTACAAAGAAGCACAAGTTTTTAGAGTTGCTTCTTTTGTAATTGCTGTGTTGTATTTGTCCTTAGGATGTGCCATGAATGTATCGTTCAAGTTGTATTGTGACCGTTATTTGATTCAATTGTTGTAAATTATTCTTTGGACGGAGTTGTCAAATTCAATTGTTTGATTAGTAAAGTTTATGAATAGATGTCTCTGTCAAAATTATGTGCAATACATTTGACGTGCATATAATTACTTTAAACTAGTAGAGAGAGCTCCAAGTCAACACAGTTTCATACATGATTCATGAACCCTTCAAGTGAAAACTCTAATTTGTCAGCTGTTCTTTGAATTATCATCAACAGCCAGAAAATGTAGAAATGATTTAAAGGTTAGACAAAACTTTCTTTTATTCTTTTTCTCTTGGTATATGAAGTTTGGTGCTAATAATGAAAAGGAAAAGAAAAAGAAAAATAGAGCAGAGTCAGAAGACTCCGAAGTCCTAATTCATGTTGTAACACATAACTTTATTTATTAATACTATACCTTAGATTCATCCATCCATGTTTTAACACATCAATTAGTAACGCCAATGGGGTCATACTAATATGTTTGGCTTAAAACTAGTGATATCAGATTCAAAACCTCAAGACACCAATGTGTGAGTAAATCCCCGTCCCCTTCTTACTTTTGATCCAAAAAAACATAACACATCAATTATTAACACCACGTAATTGTATGTATGAGTAATGGACTTTAAAACTGGTGGGGATAAGTCAAAGTAGCAAATAGCCCGCCGAAACTACAAAACCATTTGCTTGTTTGCGGGCTCTCTCCCTCTCTCCTTCGTTGTGCTCCAAAAAACCAAGACCCGAGCTAAGAGATGCAAAGTACTAGTATGCTGAACAAGATCAGGTAAGCTTCAGCGATGAATGTGTGACTTTTGATATCCATGCATTTGTGTGCCTGTGTTTGAAATTCTAGCTTGTCCCATTTAATACTTTGGTTTGGCTTTATCAATATAGCAAATCATTATCTGCCATGAACCTTCTGTGCTATGTTTTACACCTTCATGTGAATCATATCCGTATCTATTTGGGTTCTGGCTGGTGGGTCCTTGCAAACATTTGGATCACTGCTCTGCTCACTATACTAGGCTTATCTATGTTTTGTCTAAATTGATGCCTATTGGATGCTCGCCAACTGTTTGCAATAATTCCTCGGACAAGTGACTTATGAATAATGCTAACCCAAAAAAAAAAAAAAAAAAAAAAAGATGGTTTCCACTTCACCAAGCAGTTTATGTGAAAACAACATTTTGTCACACCAATTGTTGGTATAGTGTAATTTGATATTCATATATGATTTATCTTGAAGTCACAGGTGTAAGTAGATATGTCAAAACTTGGATTTTTTATGGAGAGGAAAACAACATTGTGGTAAAAGAAATCAACAGAATTTGTTTGGCTGGTAATCTGAGGGGCAACGTTAGAGGACCCTTTACAACTATGCTCACCCGGAATTTACTCTCAGTCAATGTACCTTGTTTGAGAGGTTTTTCATCAGCGGCTGCGAGTTTTCTTAGAACTGGGGATACATTGAAGCTATCTAGAATATTCACAAGTGAAGATGTTTTAGAGTACTCCAAAGTGAGTCATGACTCTAATCCTCTGCATTTCGATTCTGAGTCCGCTCGAAATGCCGGATTTGAAGATCGACTGGTTCATGGGATGCTTGTTGCTGCCCTGTTTCCCAAGATCATATCTTCTCACTTTGTAAGTCTGATGCTTTATGTTTTTACTTTTGGCTTGTTTTTTGGTTATTCAGAATGTTACAGTACTTTTTATAATCTCATTAATGGGAGAATAGAAAGAAAACAAATTAATTAAATCAAGCTTACTTTTCATAATCACAAACAAAGAAACAAAAAATTTGAGGAAGCCTTATAATAAGAACCAAATTGGGTGAGTATGAATTTCTGTTGTAGAAGTATGTAAGGTTGGAATTGAGTCAGAAATATATATGATCCAAGAGCCACATACAGTTACTTGATAATGAAAAATTTTAGCTATCACATTGTTGAAAAACATCCTATCCTGGACTCTTTAGTGCGAAACCTTTCCTACATTTATGTTCAGATTTCTTTTTTTTTTTTTTGGTCGCAACCGTTGAGATCCAAATGTCTAATTTCTTGACATTGTTATGGTATTTTCAGCCTGGGGCTATATATGTTTCCCAAAGCTTGCATTTCAGGTTGCCCGTCTATATTGGCGAAGAGATTGTTGGCGAGGTAGAAGCAACTAATATAAGAGAACAGAAGAACAGATGCCTGTAAGCTAAATTATTATTTGACAAAGCAATTATTCTGCAGTGCTTGACTCAAATTATATAGAGACTAACTTATCTGGGTATTTGCTTTCATGTGTGGTTCAGAGTGAAATTCAAGACAGCATGCTTCAAGAATGGTGCTATCGTCATTGACGGTGAGGCAATGGCCATCTTACCTGCACCAGCTGTGGAACAAGCGAATACTTCGGCATGACAGAAAGCCGGTTCAGTGTTGAGCTACTGCCGCATTGATTGAAAGTACAAAAGCAATTCAGTGTGGCTGAACTTCTACGTATGGTTTAGTCGAACTGCTCCATCCCTTTATTTAATAAAAATTTATCTCAAGGAAATTACATTGTAAACTCTAGATGGATAACGTTTACTTTTTCTCTCTTCTTTTTTTGGGCGGATGATTTCAAGATTTCTTCAATCAGCTCCGTTCAGATTATGGGTTCCCAATATTACATCCATGGAATTCGATTGTAAAAGCTGAATTAATATACAATTACATGTAAATATGCCTGAGGAAATACTAGCATCACTCGTGTGTCGCTAATTTCTGGCCTTTGATGTATAAATGGCCAAAAATTAGAATATCATTATGCATGGATGGATGGCAAAAAAATCACCCGTATGCGAGCAACTGAATATAGAGATGTCCTCGTATCTCCAATCTACTCGAACCCACAGCTGAGGGGGCTTCCCTGCCAGTCGTGCCGTTACTGATCGAACCCCTAAAACTTTCACAAATTCTTGATTCAATCACCAATTAGCAGTCCATACTTTCCCCAACTTCGAAGTGTTTATTCTAATATTTCATCATACAGTTTGAGCTTAAATTTTGCTAAAACTAGAATATACTTATTTTGGTTAACCAAATTGTAATATTTCATCATTAAGTTTGTGTTTAAATTTTGCTAAAACAAGAATATACTTATTTTGGTTAACCAAACAGAAATAAACTTGTTTTGCACGAATAAGCAATAATGGCTAGTGTGTTGGGGTGAGCACTGGGTACCACCAACGATCACCATCACCATCACCACCACTATCATGGGTACCGAATTCCCATCCTGAGAGAGAGAGAGAAAGAGAGAGAGAGAGAGACCTTTACTCTATTTCAATTTTTTTTTTCTTTCCAAAATCTATTTCAAAACTTCAATTGCCTATATACACAAAACTTCTCAATAGAATCAACTCGTCAAAATTTTCCTTCTCCTCCTGACATACAAAATTTTCTCCTTCATTTGAGCAGTGAAGCTATCTCTTCATAGAACACTGGCATCATCAAAGGAAATTGTACGAGGTCAATCTGACCTGACCTGGTCTGGTCCATCACGCGTCTAAAATGAATAGAAACCTCAGAAAAATTCCAGCGTGCCATCAATGGTGGCAGGTGGGTCAATTGCAATACAGGTAGCCTTTCCCTCTGAATGCAACTGGGGTAACTTATTGGCCTCCTTTGCTGCAACCCCTTCTGCAGTCCATAAGGTAACATGTGGCCACTCATTTTTCGATACTACTCTTTCTCCTTCAACAGAGCCAAGGCTGGCTTCAAGTGCAGCCATTTTATCCGAGAAGAACAGCTTAGTTAGATCCACAGGGACCGTTTTGTGGAGGAAGGTGCCATAACTAGCCATGGCAGTAACACCGTGACTTCTCTTATGTGCAAGGGTAACATGAGCCTTATTAAGATTCTCCAAATGCTTTTCTTTAAGGAAAGCTCCAGCTTCACTATTTTTCGCAGCCAACTGCATGAACAGAATACATGCATGAAGAAAACAATTCAAGAATGAAATACACACGATTCAGTAGTATAAATTTCAGAATCCAAAAAAAGAAAACAATGCTCTTCTGGAGTGAGAAGGATTTGCGCTCCGAATCCGACTTGATCAGAAATAAGCAATGCATATAATCTGATGTTACCCTTCATTTTAATTAACCAGAAGTATAGTGCAGATGCAGATGAATATTTGTCTATCATTTCATTCTTGGCCAAAATTAAGGCACTGCCAATTCTTTTTTTGTATACAAGCAGCAGGAAATCAGGCATACATGGCAGTCAAGTGAAAAGATCCAGCCCACAAACACGAGGCTGCACCAGCCTCAGTGGCAGACTAAAACCAGACTATGATAGCCATCCATTATAAATCTTAATAAGCACTGTATTCACTTGATATTAGAAAATCAATATTCTCTCAGGGCTAAAGCAGAGCAGCAGAATCGAAGGTTCCTCTTGGCCTGGGCGAGTACAAAAAATTTACACAATGTCACCCAAGCCCAAATTGCAATAAACACAGCAAAACATGCCTAGCCCAGAAATCTGTTAGCTGCAGAATCAAAGATATGCTTCTCAAGGACGTTTAACAGTGACTAGGAACAAAACTTCGTAGTTAATTGGCTAATTTAAAAATCATACAGGTTGGAATTTTGTTTGTCCAAAAAAGGATTTTATTTAATCAGAAGTCAGATGAAACAAAATAAGCAACTTAGATTCTAGTTCATATTATAAAGAAGAGATGAGAAGGCAAATATTCACTTATATTATCTGGTGGATTTTAATTAAGTTCTACATGATATTGCCAGTAAAGGGACTTGTAAGAATAGATGAGAAAGCAAACATTGACTTACATTATCAAGCAGATCACTGATTTCCGTAACAGGCAAGCTAACGGCAGCAAAAACAATGGCCCCAAACTTCTTCTTCCCAGTATCTGGAGTTTTGTACTCACCTTGTGCAATTTTTCTCAGCTGTTCTGATACATCCTTAACAGCAGACTCAAAGGGAACCTGAGGACATTAAGATTGTATGGAGAGTTCATTTAAATATCTGAAAATTTATGGTTCACCAAGCAAATTCCAGTGACTGTCACTGTAATAGAACAGGAAAATGCGGAATCAGCAGCTCAGAAGGTAAAAAGGAAAAAAAAAACAAAAAATGATGCCGACCTGAACAGAATTAAGATACTCTGCATTGCCAAATAAAATATCCCGCAACTGTTTCTCCCATTTAGCCCACTCCTTTGCATAGGTTCCTTTTGTCGACTCCAATCTGAGTACAGGTTTACAAGCAAGCAGGTAAGGCAACCACACGAAAGCAGCAGCAACAGTGGTTAATCAATGACTAGCCAAATTATAAGAGCTATGCTACTGTTGAAAAGGGTTTAAAATGGTACTGTTTAAGAAGACAGCTAAAAGCTCTGTTTTGTTGAAATGTCAATTAAGTGGGAAAGTAAGATGAAAACAAAAGAGAATCTCCGTTGTGCTAAAATCTAATTTCATTGGTAAGTCTCAACAAAAAGATTAACATTCTATTCTTTACAATTAAAAGGGGAAAGAGGAGTTTCATTATAGAGGATCTATTACAATCATGAAATTTCAAAGCCAACAAGGAATTGAAAGAACAAGCCTTGGTTCACACCAACATGATCTAAAGCATGCATACAGTTGCATTACCTTCCATGTTTGGCAGTGTGAAGCTTGTATAGATTTATTCCCTCCTCCATAATAGACTTCACAGGATCGGGCAATGGATTCCTGGGTACGCAAAATAAAACCTCCATAACATCAGCCTAATTGCATTGCAAGAGGACACATATAAGATTTATATTTTACACAAACAAACCATAACAATAGTGTAACTGCATGGCAAGTGAGGACAGATATAAGCCTTAAATACAAACGAAAATATACCTCATCCTATGCTTTGTGGAATCAATCCTACAAACCAATTGCATTATCTTTTCTTTTATCCATAACAGTTTTGAAACAGTCACATTAAGCAGTGAGAGCACAATCTTTTAATTCAAAATTTTGGTAAATAAAAGTTGTGATATATATATATATATATATATTAAAGATTTTTCATTATTAATTACTCAACCGAACTGAGAATTCCCCTTAATTTTTAACACGACCACTATCCACCCACCCATGAATTAAGGAACGAAAAGGGTGCTCCTAGCAAAAAAACCCACCTTAACTGGTGAATGATTTGATGAATCATGAACAGTTTTCCCCTGATATTTATCATTATGAAATAATACGAGGTGCATTTTCAAAATAGAAATGAACCAACATGAGAGGTACCAAGCCTTTTGTTTTTCTTTGAAAAAGAAAAAGAAAAACTACCTATCAGATTTCAGCAATGGCATCTTGACAAGTGAGCCAAAACGCTCTACTAATTCGCTGTCAAACTCCCGGCGACTCTGAAAATTTAGACAATAAAAATTCATAAAAACGAAACAAATTTAGGTGCATCAATATAGCATGAAATAGAAAATTTAAATACACAAATCATGTCATGCCTTGCCCTCATAAAGGTGATAGAACATTAGCAGCACATAGCCAGCATTTGGAGATTCCTTGTCAAGGTTTCCCTTCAGAAATAACAAGTATTAGGAACATGGTAATAAGTGGAGGTGTCTGATGATATTTTTGAACAAAAGGAAAATGTATAAATAAAATACATACCGGATGATTAGCACGTTGAAGCACCCGAAACATGAAAACCGCTAATGCATCAAGCGAAAACGGATTTGAATCAGTTCCTGCACATTTAAAGACCACAATGTAAAAGCATACAATGCCTTGAACATCATTTCCTACACAAATCAAGGAACATTCTATTCATTATTTGATGACAGTAGTGATCCTAAAGTGAACTGGAACCCAACAAATAACAGAATCAGGGGCAACAGGACCTTCAGAATCAGGAACAACTGGAACTGCAGAGGCCCTGGTGCTGTGGCACATGTCTTCTATCTGGAAAAGAAGAAAAAAAACAGACGAGGAAAATAATGGTGTAAATCTGACATGTACAAAACAGTAAAGTTTGGTTTGAGAAACTTATAAATAGAAAACATAAAAATTCCTGACATTTTGTTTTAATTTACCCCAAAAAAATTGTTCATATGTAGAGAATTTTCCTAATGCGTCCTCTCAATTGAGTTCTTGGCCTTAAATTCACGAGGACACTTTGCCACGAAACTGTTGCCATCAATCTTGTTGGTCAACAGGTTCTTTCAGTTCCTTTAGGGTACCATTTTAGTTTCTGGATCTTTAGGGTTCTAAAAGCAATCCACTTTTACCAATTAGTCCTTTAGAAAGTAACTAGCATTGGGAAATAAAGTCTTTGGTTAGGACCTTTGGCAACAAAGCAGCCTCCACATGGGCTAGATGGAACACAATTTCTGGATACTCACGAATGGATTGTAGAACAATCCTTGAAGTGAATCATGGCAAAGTGAATGCCAATAGAAGATTACCTGTCTCCATACTTCTTCATTTGGTGCATTCTTGTCTGCAAGCATTATTGAATATGGTTTTCTCCTGCGCTCATCGGCAACCTTCTGCCAATATCTTCCTGCTTATAAACAATAAACAAATAACCTTACTGTTAACTAGTCAAATAATCTTTTAGCATACTAATTCACAAATCATTCTGACAATAAGATACCAACAGATTTATTCTGAAAAGAAAGAATTATCTAAATAAAGGCAAGGATAATATACTGAGAAAATGGGTGGGCAATCCAGAGATCTTTCCAAGTACTCTGCAAGGTTTCCCATCCCCAATGTGGGACAATACTCTCAACACTTGTAATAAAAATATGGATCATGCAATTGAGAAGAAAGCCTCAAATTCTAAGATATTTTGAAATTTTCACGAAGCCCAATCATATTCTATATTTCAATAATTTGCATAAATCCATAAGTTTTGCTATTACAATGTACAACTCTTAGAAGAAGTTTCGAATTATAGCAGTAATTGGAAGCGAACTTTCAGGCTATATATCACTGACATTATTAACAGACTTTCATTCTAGCAATCTTCCAAAAAATTTCAACTAGTAGCATGAATGATTCATACATAGAGACAGATAAACACACTAATCAACACCATGATCAGGGATAACTTTGACCTGAAGCCATGATGACCTGATCAGATTCATACATACAAACATACCAACACTGTCAGCATGATGATGAAGGATATCTATGATATGAATGCATAATGGCATGATGAAGAAACTGCTAGAATCCCCCAACTTCAAAAATGCTAATTTCAAGTGCTTAGCAAGCAGTAATTAACCTACAACATTTATTCGAGAATACAATTACCTTTGATAAGGTCACCCATCAGGCTTTGAATTGGCCGATCGTCTCCCATTCCTTCTGGGGCATTTAGTAGTTCCTTGCATAGTGCTGACTTAGCAGAACCAGGTAGTCCTGAAAATGCCAATCCAAGAAAGGAATATCAAGACATGCATAGACCAAATACCCCATCAAAAGATATTCAAATTCATAAGGGCACACTGCAAAAGAAACATAGCTGAAATGGTGGGTGCAATGTAAAACCATGGGAGACATTGGCTTCTCAAGAAATGAAAAAGTTCCATGATGTATAAGTAGAGAAATATCAATTCAATGTTGTGTATTGTATTCATGAGAACTTCTCAATGTTGTAATTAAAAACCACAACTCAGTCAATTTGGCAACATTTTTACCAGGAAAGAAGACAATCAGACCCTCAGCCTTTGGAATGGTGTCCCTGGCTGAGGCACGGGGGCTTGATGGTGCAACCTCCAGGTCCCTCTCAAGATCACCTTCTTCGTTTCTTCCTCCCTCAACAATGGCCAAGAAATCTTCAGTCCTTACTAAGTTTCCAGCAGATCCTATGAGAGCCTGATTTTGTGGACTGCGTTTTGCATACTGTTCAAGAAAAGGCTCAGCCTCACTGAGGTACACTGATGACGACAGCTGTTTGTTTCCACATTTCCTTCGTATATACACAGCCCTGAACATGAAGCGGCAAAATTCTAGCAACTGAGCAGAACAAAATCACAAAGTCATAAGCACCAAGAAAAGAACAGAGTAATGTTATATAAAATCACCATTCATCAAGCATCTTGCTGAGTTCCCTCTGCTTTGCTGCTGAAGTTCCCCATACTTTCATTTGCCTATAATGACAATGGCAATGGAAAAATAGTTCATAAAACAAGATTCCGCCGAACTAGCATGGAAATATTGCATTTTTTTAGCAATAAGGTAAGCACTACGGGGTCTCTTTCATTGCAATAAATAACCACTATACTAGTTTACAACATCAGTTTTCTCATATACCCGTTAGATTTAAAAAAATGTAGCTCCAATTATGTAACATCTTTTTGCGACCAAACAAGATCTTATGTAACATCTTTTTCGACCAAAAAAAAAAGATCTTACGTAACATCTTTAAGCCATGCTGTGAACCATCATGTTCATGAATTGGCAGGTACTAGATTTTGTCCTTCAATAACTTTGAAGACTTAATATAAATAAACAACGGTGACTAATGGCTAAGTTTATAGAGAAATTACAACAGTAGAAGTCCTATCAGGAAGGAAAAAAGTGGGTTCGGAGTGGAACATGAAGATTTTAGTCCATAGGTCTAGAAAGAGTGGTCTTTTTTTGGGTAAGTAGAAGGAGAGATCATAGTTGGTCATGCTGTCTGCAATAAATTACCAAAAATATTATGTTCTGAGGAAAGACCACATAGAAAAAGGGCAGATCTGTATTGCTTCTGGACAAGAAGCTCCAAGGAGCTGTTGCTAATCAATAAATTTTTTGGTCAAAATATCAGAACTGACGACAGGTTTTTGGAGTTTACTCATCCTCACAGGGTCATGAGCATTTGTCCTGGCCATCGAAAAATGTGAATCTGGCAGGTTAGTTTCCACTTTCTGGGATATTCAATTTGATTAAGTCGTAGTATATAAGTTCCAAAGACTATACTTGCATTTGTCCCCTATACATGTCCAGTTGATCATTTTCCAAAGACATGACAGTATACAGTACCCCAATCCCCAGATGCCTCATTTCAAGTTTCAGACACAACATGTAAGATAAGCTCAGAAACTCACCTCAAGTAATAGGCTTTATAAGCAGCTGGACCTTCTTTAAAAAGAATTGACAAACCATTACGAATCAAAAAGGTTCGCAGCTGCAGTGAAAGATAAGCACAATCAACGTTTAATTCTTTGAACCATCATAAGAAGATTCCAACATTGAATGGTACATACTGGGCCAACTTCTAATTTTATACTTTATATCCACCCATGTTTACATTTTTAATCCCACTTTGAAGACAAAACGGGTAATAGCCTACCATTTAACATATTAAAATATAGCTGGTCTACTAGTATTTTCCTTCAATTTAATAGTCACTTCCTATAAAGAAACTATTTACCCTTCGCTCATTCATTCACCATACTGAATTTCCATAAGAATTCATTATTGTCTGTAGTATACTGTAGCTGCAATATATTCTACTTTAACCTTGCTAATCCAGAAGATATAATCTTTATCTTGCTACTATTATAATGCACCACTTTCATAGCCATTTTCAAACAATAGAAAGGTACATTTATCAGCCATAAATGTTTCACAAGTATTCTTCTAAGCAAGAATAATATTTGACATGTAAAAGGGAACAACCAACATACTAATTTTGCTTCCTTAATAGATTTTTATGAGTAAATACCTTCCTTTTATGATATGAATGCATACCTTATATGTAAGAAATTTCAATTTTATCATTAAGTTTGCATCTTCATCAGCCAATCCATATTTTCCGGGCATATCACTGCTAACATCTTCCACAATGCTACTTTTGTCTTTTGCTATCTCAGCAGCTCTCTCCTTGCTTGCCTTGAATAAATTAATGTCAACAAAAAAACCTACATAAATATGAAGTGCATCAGTTACTTAAATAAACAACTTAATGAAGTAAAAACAATATAAGGCAAACATATTCTTCAGGTTTGAAGATATTAAGGCATGACATGTGTGCATTATTCATTAGAGAGACACATGCATTGTAGAAAGGCTCATAGAATGTTATATGGGCTTATAGTTCCAGTGGTAAAATACTTAAAACCAAACCTGCGATGAGAGTTTGATTCTCACCCTCCCTCAAACCAGGCCTGATGCCTTATTTGTACCAAAGAGAAGGTTAATACAATGATTGAAAGGCTAACCAAAATGAGATTCATCGTCCCCATGCCCAACGGGCATACTTTACATGACCATTATTGAGGATATAACCAAAAATGTGCATTTCCCAGAACAGAAATAACAATTAACTGGTAATAAGCATGATGTTTTAAATTTCATTCAGCAAAGGTTTTTTTTTTTTTTTTTTACCTCGATATAAAGGCCACAATCCTGGCTTTGACCTGAAATACACCAAACCTTTTACTTTAATGAATTCACGACATGTAAAACAAAATAATAATAAAAAACTCAAAAATAAGATAATAGAGATTAGAGAGTGAATTTGATGTTTGAACAATACCTCATCTCTTTCTGGTAACGTCGAAATGCGGAATCACTATGGACATGGACGACCATTTTATAGAAAAGGTTGTCACTTGATATGGAATCAATTTTGTGGTAGTTATAGTAACATTTAAAGGCAGCAGGATAACGTTTCTCTTTCATCAAACGAATCATTTCCTGATTCAACAAATAAAATATTAGTCCGAACCAAATCTAACACTCTGAATAAAAAAAAGGCCCAAAAACATGACAGAACCATTGAACTTTCCACATGCAATTCATAATTTGAATGAGTCAAGGAGAAAATTATTTGCAAAAGAACGATACACAGTGAGAACGTCTACACAGTGGAAACATGAATGAAGCCAATATGTACTAAACCATTACAAAAACATGTAGACCAATCGATGCATGCATTTAAGATGGATTGGATTTCAGAAGTTATATTTCATGGAAGGTAAAGTTTTACGAATATAGTTTGAAATGAAAACTAGACTGACCTGCAATTTGGTGGTAGAAAAATCAGCAGCATGAGATTGTAAAAGTTTTGATAGCACCAATTTATTATCTGCATTTCTGGAATGGGCATCACCAGCTCCAGTTCCAAGCCAGTCTGAATGGTCAGGGCAAAAAGAGGAGCCAACACCCTCAAGAATCGCTTTTATTTGCTGCATGAGGATTTTCAGAAAGATTAAAAATAAAAATAAAAAGTATTGGATCTGCCTTCCACTTTTGTTGATAAAGTCCGAGCACAAGAAATCTCATATTCGAAGAATTAACCATTACCTGCTTTTCACTCGACCTATTTGCAGCACAAAGCTCCCTTACACTAGGTCCCAAATCAAGACCAACTGAAAAATAAATCAAACACGGTAAGATTTTAAATAATAAAAAGAAAGATTCAAAATTGACTAGCATTCTCATATGTCAATAAAATTATCTTCAAAAGGAGGGTAATGGGAAGAACTTCAGCTTTAAATGGATTTTCAAGTCCAGGCAAGCATGAATATATGTCATCAGTTCAAAACTAAAGTTTTTTTTGCATTATCAAATGAAAAAGAAATATTTGTCCATGACTCTACTAGATTAGTGAAAACAGTTTGACATGCAAGCACAATTACACAGCCAGAGAAAAAGGAAAGGATCTCAACTATTTTATTTTAAGAGATCCATCAGTGGATATCTTGATCAATTTCTTTCTCTTAGTTCCAATATATCCATTCTTTCTCAACTTTTCTCATATCAGTGTTCTTTTACAAGTCCCAAAAACACTTCCAATGTCACACAAGCAGATCAAAATTTTGAAATATGTTATCTTACATGTTTATAACCAACAGTAAATTGTTGCCCGTGTTTATGACTCTCTTTATTCCTCATTCTTCTAATAAGGCAAATTTTGAATAAATACAAGGAACTGTTGCTGTGTTTTTTTTTGTTTTTGTTTTTTTACTTATTCAGTTCAAGAGATAAATACAAGAAGGGACTAGGCTGAACTTCATATCAAATAGTTTGATTTATGCTTACATTATAACTACAACATTCTAAAACACAACTTAGATATGCTTACCCAAAACAATCTCAACCACAATTTTTAAAGCAGTAGATAATGAAGAATGCATCAATGGGTGAGATAAACATTAGGTCTTCTCTCCCCTGAATCAAACCCGAAGTGTTGACTCTACCATGATAGTTTGAACCTATAAATTGCAAATTTAGTTTTTGTAACCAATGCTTTAGTCCAAATCTAATGAACAGATACCCATACGTAATTTTAAGCAGTATTAATAAGCCACAAGGGAGCTTCTAAGAGGGTGCCTTCTTGAAGAAAAGAGCAGACCACATCTGGAGACAATCCTACCATGTGCTCCAATGATAAGGACTGTTTACTTTTTATTTCCTTAATCAAGGATATCCTTGCAAAAATATCAGCCAAATTGAAAACAACTTAGACATTTAATTGTGATGAAATAAATAGATGAACAAAATGTTATAAACACTGAAATAATTATGGTGATAATCCAACAGTTAAAAGACTTGGATTTGGCTGATATTGGTGGGGTGAGACATTTTATGGAGTTGCAGTGTGTGCTGTAATTGGAGGAAAATAAAAGGATTTTTGAAGAATATAGTGGGGGATAAATTCCGGTTTTGGATATCAGGCGGGCCTTATTTTCTTCAGAGTTTTGGGCCATACCTTTTTTTATTTTCTATTTTTGCAGATTGAGGGCTGTTCTTCTCTCAATTTCAGTGTTGAGTATATGAGTATAACACATCAATACTGTATGGCCGTTAGAAATTAGTGACTGTTTATACCTTTTTGTTACTGTAAGTGGACAGCTTGCCCACTGTGAATGTACCTTTTAATGTGGTTCAATAAAACTTTGGTTATATAGTCAACCTATCATTTTACCTTCTGATAGCAGACGAAATTTCATTTAGGCACAAGAAATGGAAAGGGAGACAAGAGTTGAATAAATTTCAAGAGTGAACATTGTGGCTGAATCAAAATAAGACCAGACCCAAAAGACCAAAAAAAAAAAAAAAAATTCCATGTTGATGTGATCTATAATCCCAAAAAAAAAAAAAAAAAAAAAAGACGAAAGAATGAAACATCGTACCTCCATCCATTGGTGGAGGAGGGAAATCGTTCAGGACTTTCTCCATGTGTTTTGAGCTCTCCTGGCTTACAATACGAGCAACAATACCCTCTAAGATTTCACCCTGTTCCTTTACATGATCTTTTGAACCTGCATACAGAATTACAATTGAGTTGGAAACCTCACAAATACCTCTTGAAACCAGTGTCCAACTAAGGATAACACGAAAATATAAACACAAAAGAAAATGGCAGATCTGATTAATTGAGCACCTTTGTGATGCACAACCATCCATTGAGCAAACCATGAAAAAATGTGCCACATTCTTTATTGAGTTTATTTTAATTTTAGCAACAGTATCTATGTTCCCAATAATTTTTTTAAAAGCCTCTTTGCCAAGTGACCTGCAATAGGCTTGAAAGGCTAAGAATACATGGATATATGTGTTTCAAAGGTGTACCAAAGGGCCAAACGTAGATGGTCTTTCAAGAGGCTCATCGATCAACAGTCCTTTTACCATGTATTGGTACAAATTTCAGACTCGGCTTTTCTTAGGTCATTTGAATTCAATAAACTCCTATGAGTTACAATTTTCTATCCCTTCCCTCCATGTTCCACATCATTTGTGGCGTAGGTTATTGGATTGATCATGTCCAAAAAATAAGTACTGTGATGTATTATAATATAGACACAATGTTTTTGGTTCTATCACTTCGTGTCTTTATTCTTCCCCTTCATCCTACACAGGTTGTTTAACAGGCAACATTTCTGAAAGTTAAGCTGACAAGCATCACCAGTAGCGAATATCAAAATTAAAGCAAATGCACTGAAGAGTTTACCAGGTATAGATATATCTGCGATTTCATTAAGAGCTATGCATACAGGTGTTGCAGTTCCTTCTTCACAGAGAGCATCAAAGGCAGCAAAAAATGATGTCACTGCTTTCCTTTAGTTACAAACAAAGGAAAAGATTAAACAGGACCCAATCAATTTTGATATTATGATCTTATCATTCCTGTATAATGAAAATGGAAATAGTTGGTCGTCACCTTGTTGAGAACAGCCATACATGATTTGTCGGTAGACGCCATTTTCTACAGAAAGCAATTATCTCAGGGGTTGCGTAGAACTTTGGCTTCCCATTGCCCAAATCTGTGACTGCTGTCACTACAACTGTTTAATAAATAAAAAACACATAAGCAGAAGTTCTTCCTAAGAATGTTGCATTGCAAGAACTAAGGAAAAAAAAGAAGATATGCAACAAGAGATGCTTTATGGAAATGAAAGACAAAAAGATACAGTAGTGGGCTGCAAAAGGGAAATTGCAATAACCCATTATAAAAATAAATTTAAAAAAAAAAACCAGCATCTAAGTGTCAAATACCAAGTATAAGTAAAGTTGTCTACAAAGAAAAAAAGTGATAACAATGACAATGATGAAGATGATGATAAAGGACAATTTATACTAAGTGAAAATCTCAAATAAAATTAAGAAAAATTATCTCCTCTAGCCCCAAAATAAAGGTACATCTGTAAACCAGTTCAAATTATACAATGCAGTGGCAGAGCCAGGGGAGGGCAACTCTATGCTGACTTTACAGAGTACTTTAACAAAACCAAAGGAAAATGAATTAATTAAATGACTCAATACCGAAATCTTCCTTAGGGCGCTGTCCGTGGTCTCCTAGAACAGCAGTTACGAGTTCCATTGATATGCACACACGGTTCCTCTGAAAGAGTGACCAACAAAAAAGTTAGATTCCAGAAGGCAGGGGAAGGGAGCAAAGAGTTATTTAAGCATAATAATTGGTGACTAAGTTATTAAATAAACAGAATTTGAGAATAAAATTTGATTAGGAACTATCAAAAGCAGCCTTAGATTTGACTAAACAAAGCACATAGAGGAAGAATTTGATAGCTTTTAATGGAGTTCAGTTTTCTTTATGATCAGGTTTCTCATGTGGACAGCACCTCAAGAAAATCATTGAACTCTGCTTGCATTTTTGCTGCTTCACGTCCCCATGCCTCCTGAAACATCCGTCCAAGAACAAATACACCTACAGCAGTATATCTGTAGTAGAAATAGAATATTCAGCAAACCATGATGAACCTATATAAATGAGTACAGAGCAAGCAAGAAATACATATATAATGGATACAACCAGCACATTAAATTTCAAGAACATGTTTCCATCAATCAGAAATGTTCTCCCAAAGTGGTTCCAGAACTTGCCCGGTAATCAGATTAATTGAAGTATACCTCCAATTTGAGGACATTAAGCAATAGAACAATTATATTTAAGAAATTCATGTCCCTTTTGTTGTGCACTGCACATATCATTCCCACTTCTTCAAGATATGTTAGAAAATCAGCTACTAATAACAAGCAACAAGGATGGGCTACACAAGTGTACCACTCATAACCCCAAGATGTTCAACATGCATGGCCATTCATTGATATTTTCTTTCATTGATTGGATTGAGCAATTAAAATAAAATAAAAAGGATGGAAGAAATGGTCGTCTCGTGCGTACATATTCCCAAAGCTGTTTTTGGCATATGCCCCACCCTTATTACCAGCGTACATAAAAAGAGACCCAGAGTGTTTAAGTGAAACCTGCAAAAAAGATCATTATCAATAAATTCTTCAGATTTAAAAAAAAAAAAAAAAAAGGGAAAATGGCATCAAAATTAGGATGAATCAACTAGAAAACTGTAAATTTAAGCAAGCATAAGCAACTGGAGGCTCCCCAACACTTCGGAGAGAACAAGAATTATTGTTAACATGAAAGCCAACAGATGAAATTTCCATGCAAAAAGAAAGAAATGCAATTTTTGCAAGTAAAACAAAGAATTCATAAAAACCCCTTACCTCCAAGGTAGCCAAGCCATTAGATACCATCTCTATCATCCTTGTCCTTATCTGAACAAAGACAGATTAACCAGACAAGCATTCAGGTATGATCCAAGAAAAAATAGATAGTCTAATCATTATGTAAAGGCAAGTAGCAATCGGATCACATCATTCTATAAAAAGATGACCAGATTGCTGTTTGTTTCTCTTGGCTATATGAGATGATCCAATGAACACGACATCATTGTTCGAGATAGCCTTAAGCATGGTTATTCCCATACAAGAGACGCAAATTGGATGGAAAGTTTGAAATTGGAAAAGCATGAAGACAAAAATGTACCTCCTGATCTGACTTCTCATTTTCAAATTTGGGATAGAAAGTAGCGCGCACTTGCACCTGAGCATATGTGGAGTTGTCCACAGTAAAATTTTCCAACAGGTCACCCTTGAACAACTTACTTAAACCAACACTGGTTTTTTTATCTGCTGCTTGTCCAGCTCCATTGCCCGGGATTCCAACTGTACTTTTATCAACAGGTGCTTCAACTTCTATTGTCTTAGCTCCACTGACTGTCGAATATGATTTAGGAATCCAGATTCCTTTCTGACCTTGGGCTGGACCCTGATTTACGGACTGGACCTTCCCAAACTGTATGGGTTTAACTGAAGCATTGGTCTGCCCACTGCTTCCACTGAGACTCAGTCCACCAACTCTGTTTGTGGCAACTTCCATAGCAGCTGCTGATGAATCCCCTGTGGAGGTTGGTTGGCTGTCAGTCTTTTGTTTTTCTGTCCACTTTTGTTCTCTAAGCCCGCCCCTTCTCTGGAAAGCAGACCAAACATCTCAATCATACCATTAACTCTAGGAAAGCTGAACTAAAGTAAACAAAATTACAGTATCCTCTCTCTTAATCACATTGCAGTAAGCCTGTAAGGCTCTTGGCTTCATCCGGAGCAATGTGAATTTAACTTCTAAATTGCAACCAGAGCACATTAAGATATGCACACATCACCCATGTGCACCACACAAAGACATGCATGAATACATATGTAATTTCTATGCTACTAGGCTATACAAGACTACCTCATATTGACATAGGGAAACTAACCTAGTTTTCACTGAAACTAACATCATATTAAGAAGTAACCATACAGTGCCTAAATACCACATGGAATTACAAAGCTAAATTCAGCCATAATTAGCAAACGATCATCATCTACAAAAACAACACCGTTCAAAATTAAAACTAAATTGAAATCGAAAATAGAAATTAATTGATTTCCAACCAAACTTTGGGACAATAAACCACTGAGACGACGATCGACGATCGACGATCAACAAGCGAAACCATCACCAATCAATTAAAATCACATTGCTCCGCATTATATAAACAAACATAACTCAAACGAGCTTCGAAAACACAGAAAATGATCGCTGGTAGAATAAAAAAACAGCGTAAAATTGGAAGAAAAAAATTGGTACCTGGTTGTAAGGCATGGTTGAATGCGAGGGAGAAATGGAAGAGGAGAAAGAGAGCGAGAGAAAACGAGGTTTGGCTGTGTATGCGTACGAAGGAGAGGAGGACCTGAGGAAGAGGAAGGTTCCGGAAACGAGGGCTGGAGACGAAGACGAGAAGGCAGGAGGGAGAGCGAGAGCATGGATGATTTTCTGTGACGCCCACATTCAATCGCTACTGTCGACGTGCAACCCTCTACGCTTGTATTTTTATATGAGAGAGAGAGAATGTGGGTGAGTCACCAAGTGGAAGAGACACACGGCGGGTTCTGGGAGGTTTTTTTTTTTTTTTTTTGGTCAACAGTTTCTGGAGGTTGCTGCACTGGGGTTTTGTGTGTTATAAACCTTGGAAGTAGGAACAAGCGGCGACCGGGTTCAGGGGAGAGAGAGGTGCTCTATAGTCCAATTTTCCTGTTTTCCTTTTCCCTGTACCTCCCTCTTACTTATCTACTTTCTTGACACTTGTCCCTTCTATGTTAACCATTTTAATAAAATTAAGGGGGTGTATCCAATTCTAACTTTTAAAGACATTTTTTAAGTGAGTGACTTTCCTAGAGTTGACAAATTCTTAATGACTTTTACCTACTTTAAAAAGTTAAGTGACAAACTTTCATATACTTTTGTCATAGAGTTTTATAGACTTTTAAATACTTATTTTTTTAATTTATTTTACAAATAACATTTATCTTTTATGTTGAATGAATTAGTCGGCATACATGGAACAAAAAATTGGGGAAAAAAAAAACAATTGGATACAAATCCTTATTAATTGTGTATATTTTCATAATAGCTTATAGGTAAAATGCATCCAATGCACCTTTTAAATTTTTATTTATCAAAATCTAATCACATAGTAACATATTCTTATCAAAAGAAATAAATATTACTCAATCATCAATAATATTTCATAAACACTTACAAATCAACAGAAATGGTCAGATTACAACTTACAAGAGTCTATATTCCCGCAATTCTCCTAGCCCAATATATGGGATGTAATCAAATTGAGAATGTTATATGAAAAAATTATTCACCTAACGAATTATGGGTTAAGAAACAGTACCTAAATAATAAATTAATGGGTTTAAGGGCAAAAAATTATATAATAAAATATTATATGCAAACCTAGCATATGAGACAATCAATATAATAAAATATTTATATGCAAACATAGCTTTGTGATGAAATATTGATAAGCTTCAGGATGCAAGCATGAAGAAAAGAATAGAAGAAATATTCATCAACAGAGGGAAAGTACACGTGTGGATGGGAAGAGAAGAAAAACATTCAAGATTTTTTACTAACATGAAGGAAGTGGATGACAAGATGGGATACCAAAGTGGAGCCCTAACCATAAAGAAAAAAGATATATCTGCTTGCTACTTGATATAACGAGGGAAGAAAGAATTGGAGACGTTTTGGTTCTATCTTCCTAGCTTCCCAATATTTTCATAAAGTCTGGTGTAAATTAGCAAGAATTTTGGTAGTAAGAATTAGCTTCAAAAGTATTGAAAAGTCATTTATTTCACAAAGTTTTCAAAAGTCATTTACATTTTGGATACCTCAAAATTTTTACATACTCTTTAAAACTCACAATTGAATACAACTAAACTTTTAAAGACTATTTAAAAGTTACAATTGAATACCTTCAGACTTCTAAACTCATTAAAAGTTAGAATTGGATACATCCTCCTAAACTAAAAACAAAAACCAATTATAAAAAAAATAAAAACAAAAACCAATTATAAAAAATAAAATAAAAACAAAAACCAATTATAAAAAATAAAATAAAAACAAAAACCAATTATAAAAAAATAAAATAAAAACAAAAACCAACAGCCACCACTGCCCCACCCAAACTGGTGGTTAGCTAACTCACTCATCCAACCTGGTTAGCCACCTCACCTCGCTGGAGGAGAGTGGTTGTCGCCGAAGAGGTTCATGCTTCCACAGACATTTGAGACATTTGAGTTTACGCCCATGAATTCTCGAACTTAGAAATCCAATCAAAGCAAAGCTCAAACCTTTATCCAAATATCCATGGTTGCCTTGAAGATATCTTCGTGCATAGCAATGGCGGTCGCTAATACGACTTTCATGCCCGCTCTCGAATCGCACCTACGCCGACACTTCCTTCTGTTTTAATCCATATTTTCATTTTTTTTCTCCTTCCGCTACACCAAGAAACCAGAGCTCTAAGGCTAGTTCCACCGCAAGGGGCAAAGGCAGGCAAAAGGGAGCCCCATGTCCAAAAAAAACCCCTCCAGCGTGCAAGATCCAACCCGGGTAAAGGGTGGGACCCACCAGCCCGAGTAAGCCCACGAGTAAGAATCGCTTGGGCTATTGCCCAAAGGTTGCTGACGTCAACGATTGAAATCAAATTTTTTTTTTCCTATTGGTGCGTGGAATGGTAAAAAAAAATTGAATTTCTTGAGCTAACGTCAACGCTGACCCACAGCTGCCAAAAACCAACGGCTACAAGCCATGTGGCTTCTCCTAGAGCCTCCAATCCAAAAATCTTATCCAATCCAACGGCTGTCTATTTTTTGGCTATGAAAAATTGTAAAAAAAATTCTGAAATTTTTTTTCTACAAATACCTACCTATATTATTTACTTTCCACACCAAATATTCATACAAATTCATCTCCTTCCAATATTTTTCACTTTCCACACCAAAATTTCTACTATAAAATTTCATTTGTGTAAAAATCCAAATGGCCACTTCCATCGAAGTCGGAAGGTCGTGGAGGTAAAATAAAAATAAAAATGGCCATTTTATTCAATTTAATGTTTATACTACCTCTTGGCACACGCTCACACACGTGCCAATTGGTTTTCTTTTTTATTTTTTATTTTATTTTTTGAATTAAGAAAAGATAATATGGGTAGTTATGTTCCATAAAAGTAGGAGTTATTATCTGATTTTGTTTTTAATTTTATTTTTTAATATGAAAAAATGTGAATTTATTTCACCATTCTCTGCCTTTTGCTTTATATATATATATATATATATATATATATATATATTTCTTGCATTTCCAATTTCATTTTTTTTAATAGTTACTCAAGGCAAAACAAAAAAGAGGAAAATCATTACACATGGCTTCTCAAGTGAACAATACCCGCAAACAGTTCCAGTGGTGCATTCCGTGTCAGAAATAATGGCACTATTACATTCTCCGAAGAAAAATACTCCCCCACGTCGTGATCCGGTGGAACCGCCTCCGCCAATAATTGAGTCGTCCTTGTACTTGATTGTGTTGGACTTTGAGGACCGGGAGTATTTCAATTGTATGATGAGTAAGTAGGTATATCAATTGTATAATGAGTGAGATGTAAATTTTATCATAAATATGGACAGATGGCAACTTAAAATCTTATTCGAAAATTTAATCCAAAAATTTAATCCGAAAGTCTTATCCGAAAATTTTATCTAAAATTTGAAATGAGAATTTTATAATAAATAGTGACACGTAGCAACCGAAAATCTTATGAAAATTAATGGTTTAAGTATAAAAAATAGAAAATAAATTAAAGTTAATAGTAATTGCCCTTGCCCTTGCCCTTACCCTTTGGGGTGGAAACAAAAAAGGCAAGGGCTGCCACTATTCACATGAATAGTGACAAACCTTGCCTTGCCTTTACCTTGCCCTTGCCCTTTGGAGTGGAAGTGCTCTAATGCCAAATTGAAGCTTGAAGGTGAAGAGCCCAGAGTGTTGGGATGGATCCTAAGGCTTTAGAATGAGCTGCTCGGCGGTTCAGGGTTAAGGGTGAGGCGTACTTGGCCAAAATAACTATACTAATTAATTAATTAATTAGTTAGGGTTAAGTTTGCCTAAGTGGCACTTATGTGTTCGTTCTTTGCTAACATGGACAAAATTTTTACCCCATATGGCCAAATAACATAAAAATATATAATGAATTTAAAAGAAACAAAAAATATATATACATAAAATTTAAAACGAAATTCAAAACGATCTAGATGTAGAGAAACTCGACTCGACTAAATGCACGGTCTTTAAGAACAACTCCACCCATAAGGGCTAAGTCTAAGGCAAGGGCAAGCAAGGGCTGCCACTATTCACATGAATAGTGGCAGCCTTGCCATTTGTGGTTCCACCCATGAGAGCTAAGTCTAAGGCAATTCTAAGGCAAATACTATTCATTGTACTTTATTTTCTATTTTTTTAATACTTTAAACCATTAATTTTGATAATCTTTTGTAATTAAATTTTCGGATAATATTTTTGGTTGTCACGTGTCCATTATTTTTCAGAAAAGATTTTTGGATGAGAATCTCGATTGCCACGTGTCTTATTCCAGATAAATTTTTTGGATATTCATTAAAAAAAATTATAATCTCATATTACAGAAGACATTTTTACTCTCTAAAATTGTACCACGTGTCCCATGTCAGATAAGATTTTCAGATATTTAAAAAAAATTATAATCTCATATTTCAGATAAGATTTTCACCCTCTAAAATTGTGCCACGTGTCATCTCTGTCAGATAAGATTTTCAGATATTTTTTAAAAAATTATAATCTCATATTTCAGATAAGATTTTCATCCTCTAAAATTGTGCAACGTGTCATCTCTATCTTCTGAATCCCTCTATAAAACTACACCATCAACTCATACCTCTCACACCATCTCTTATCTATTCCTTCATTTCTCAAATTTTACAAAACACATTCTACTCTCAATGTCAAACTTGAGGAGGGTGTTAGAGAGGCAACAGAAAGAAAGGGAAGAAATCCGGCGTAGACGTGCTGAAGAAGATCGGGACGCCGATGAAGAAGAGGAACAAATGCTTGCAGCAGCGGTGTGTATGCTTAATCAATCAAGGCAACACCGTCGTCCTCGTGCCCCAAATGTGGACAGACGTAGAGAGTCTCGGGGTAAGAATCTCTTGGAGGATTACTTTATCCCAAATTCGTTATATCATGCTCATAAGTTTCGAGAGAGATATAGAATGCAGCCACATTTGTTTCAAAAAATCATGCATGATATTTGTAATTACGACACATACTTCATTCAAAAGCATGATGCTGTTGGAGTTTTGGGTCTTATCCCGGAGCAAAAACTTACAGCTGCTTTGCGGATGCTTGCTTATGGGGCATTTGCAGAGCAGGTGGATGAGATTGCAAGGATGGGAAAATCAACTATCCTAGAGTGCTTGGTGAGATTCTGTGATGCAGTGGAAAATTTGTACACGAGGGAGTACCTTCGCAAACCCACGCCGAGGGACCTGCAAAGGCTGCTACAAAAAGCAGAGGCTCGAGGTTTCCCAGGCATGATTGGAAGCATTGATTGCATGCACTGGCAGTGGAAGAATTGTCCTACTGCTTGGCAAGGAGAGTACGGGAATCGAAAGGGCCAAAAAAGTATAATTTTGGAGGCCGTAGCTTCATTCGACTGTTGGGTTTGGCATGCCTTCTTCGGGGTTGCCGGATCTCAGAATGACCTCAATGTCCTTGGTCAATCCCCGGTGTTCGACGAGGTATTGCGAGGTCATTCCCCCCAGGTCACGTACCAAATCAACAATACCGTATACTCTGGTGCGTACTACCTTGCCGACGGAATTTATCCTAGGTGGACGACATTCGTGAAAACAATTCGAATCCCCAATCCGAGAAGGAAAGAAGCTTTGCTTCATTTCAAGAAGGTTACAGGAAAGACGTGGAAAGGTGTTTCGGTATCTTGCAAGCTCGTTGGGCAATTATCAGGGGTGCTGCTCGGATGCTAGACGAGGAGGTGCTGAGGAGTATTATGATGACTTGCATCATCCTCCACAACATGATTGTGGAGGATGAGTATGACTACGATGCTCCAGAGGTGTTTGAACCCGATCCCATGAACACGGCATTGACAAGAATATATGAAAGGCCGATGGGACCAAATGGACTACCAATGGAGCCCGAACCGTTAGTTCGGGATGGTCGATTCAACAACCCCATGATTGATCGTTATGAAGAAATGCAATCTTCATATGTTCACGAGAGACGTCAAGTTGACTTGATCGAGCACTTGTGGGAGATGAAAGGCAATCACAATGGATGAAGTCAAGATTAGTGCTTTGTTTGTTTGGAATTATGCTTTGTTTTTAATTATGCTTTATTTTGTGTGTGGTGTTTTTTGGAATTATGCTTTTATTTATTATTATTATGCTTTTGTGTATGGTTTGTTTTGTGTGTTGTTTGCAATAAATTAAGGTTTGTTTTAATTAATCTTTGTTTTGATGCTCAAATGTTTTTAATAAATAGTCATATTATTTAATGCTTTTTTTATTTAATGAAAAGGAAACAATACAACAAATTAAAGGATAATACAACAATACAACAATACAACAATACAACAATACAACATATGGCAAAGGTGTTTCAATACAACCTAATGGTTTTCATCATTTAACCAATCCGTATTGCTAGGTCCGTCATCATGGAAAAGTTTTCTTCTCATCACATCCCTTCGTCTATGCTTCCAATAGGCCTTTGTTTCAGGAGACATATGGCTCATATCCATGGCCATGATTTTCATCTCTCTATCATCCATGTCTTTTTCTTGTGCATGCTGCTGTTGAATTGCAAATGTTTCCTCTCGTGCCTTGTCCACTTCATCTCTTTTCAAGTCTCTCTCAATTCTTAGTGAGGTGTTCTTAGCTATTTGCTCCAATAATTGTACACATTCATTGTTCGAAGTGCCCCCTCTCTTGGCCTTTGCCGCCTTTCTCCCAATCGGTCTCGGCGGACGTGGGAGTGGTGACTCCGTTTCCATTGGGGAGTCCAATGGCGAATCGGTTGATGGTGAATCGTGGAGCGGCGTCTCATTCAACACAACCGGCGGACCGGTGGGAATAATTTTGAATCTCGAACAATCCTTCACAACTTCCCAACATTGGAAATGCACGAAACTTTTTTTGCCTTGCCCCATGGCACCGAACCACATTTGTGCTTGTATGATCTATTAAAAATAAATAATTGGAAGTGCAAGAAAAAAAAATTATTATGCAAGAAAATATAAACTATTTTGAAATGCAAGAATAAAATTGATTATGCAAGAAAATATAGACAAATTGGAAATGCAAAAAGAAAAAAAAAGATTATGCAAGAAAAAGAAATAGAATATGCACACAAAAAAAAAAAAGTTACATTAAATTGATGAAAATGGCAATTATAAATATTTTACCTCATCGGATAGATTTTGACCGCTTCGAATGTTCTCCCTTGCTTTTGTCAAGGCATTTCTCCATTTGCCTAACTCTTTATTCAGAAGTTTCCATCTACTAGACAAGGCCATTTCGGTCCGAATGGAACCCGATCTTTGACAAAATTCTCCATGAATTTTGCTCCATATATGATGGAACTTCATCTCATTGCCCGTGATAGGGTCATGACTAACGTTCACCCAAGACTGACACAACGCAATATCTTCCTGAGTTGACCACGAGCCTCCGGTTTCGACAGAAGATGCCATTTTTTTTTTTTAATATACAAATGGAAAGTAGTAGAAAAATGTGAGTGGAGAGTAAAAAATATTGGATGAGAAGAGTTTATATGGAGAATTGGTGTGGGAAGTGAAAAATGTGAGTGGAGAGTAAAAATTATTGGAAGGAGAAGAGTTTGTATGGAGAATTGGTGAAGAAAGTGAATAATGTGAGTGGAGAGTAAAAAATATTGGGGATGGAGAAGAATTGTATGAATATTTTGTGTGGAAAGTAAATAAAAAATGGTTAGGTATTTATAGGGAAAAATTACAGAATTTTTTCGATTTTTTTTGCAATTTTTTAAGCCAAAAAAACGAGGACCGTTGGATTTCTGGAAAAAAACCATCGGAGCGTCCCTGTCGCGACACGTGGCACTTGCCCGTTGGGTTCTGTCAGGGCTGACGTCAGCGCCGTGAAATCAAATTTTTTTTACCGTTGGCGCGTGTAATTCACGCGCCAACAGTAAAAAAAATTTGAGTTACCGTGCGCTGACGTCACAAAACTCGGACTGAAGCCCAAGCGGAACTTGCCCTTGGGCCTGCCCGGGCTCGTGGGACCCAGCAGCTGCCTCGGCTGATTCTCTCGCGCTGGAGCGCGGTTGGGCTCGCCTAGGGGGCCTTTCCCCCGGCTTGGGTCTTGCGCCGGCGTTGCTCTAAATGTAAAGGCTCACAAATTGTCAAGCCCATTATGACCAAAATAACCCAAATATGATTAGTAGGGTCACATAAGAGATGTTATTTCTTTGCGTGAAGTGGCATCAATCACCAAACTCAATCAATAATTGAAAATCAGAATGATTGGATTTCTTTGTATATTTTTGTTCTGGACAACACTTGCTCCAAAGGTCATACTCCACCTGGGAACCCCTATAACAGCTCAAAACTTTTTTTGTTTTATTTTGTTTTGAGATAAACAGCTCAAAACTTTTAACAAGAGAACTAACATGATGTTTAACTCTTTTTTTTTCTTTTTTTTTCCCTTTCTTTGTTTTTTTCCACACTACGAGTAACGTAGCTACCTATGGTATATACATTGTACCTCTGACGTAAACTTAGATTAAATCATGTCTCGGCCTGTGCCGGAACAGAATCACCAAGTGCTACTTCTTTCTGTTCTTCAGTATTACCTTCAAGAGTACTTTGATCCACTTCTATTGTAATGTCCAGTGGCCCTTGGGGTGTTCCAAAGAGTGTAGTGAATATCTGTCGATGGCATTCATCACAGAAGTAGATATAGGTGAAATGGCCCTCATATGGGAGCTTATGTACTGCAACTCCTGGTAAAATCCGGTGCACGAAATCAGTCATTGACGGTGGGACCACCTTATCATCCATCCCCTGTCAAACATTGGAGGAAAATGGTCTTAATTAATATCTGATTTCACAGAAAATTGATACCTCAGATAAGCAATAATAAGGGCCTCTGTGTAATTTGACTGAAGCCATTTACTGCTTTGAGATTCATTGTGGTTACAAGGAAACTATCTCCAGCAATCTGTCTAAGAGTATGTTAGCAGAAATATGTTCTTGACGAACTTAGCGGAAGTTGTCTTGTAGTGTAACGTTTTAAATTAGCATGAGGGGAAGAAACTCAATCAGAATAATCCCTGTCAAATGGCTGATTTGGTTTTTCTACAATTCTACTCAACATTTAACCTGGTCTTCTTGCAAAATATTGCAAGTATCTTAGCAGTAAATAATTGATTAGCTGAAACAAACATGTTACAATGGAGATGCTTCTGACCTGCCATATGTGTATAGGGCCAAGGAAGCCAATGTATTCCTCCTGAGCTGCGCTGAGCACAGACTTAAGCCAATTGAGCACGCCTTTCCCCTGTTGTTTCTTCTGCAATTTGAGGTCTGCAAGGCTGAAACCCCAGTTCGACACTTGCAAAACAGCTTCCTCCACAAACGGTTTCACATTTCCCTGCCTAATTGATTCTTCCAAATCCCTTTGCCAGAACTCTTCATAGATTGGGTCCTCAATTAAAGCTTTGTCCTGGAGAATCTCAGCAACAACAAAAACATTCAATGAGAATTCATACAGGTAAGGTTAAATAATGGTCTCATTGTGATCATTCAATGATTCCTAAAGTAAAACACAGAGAAACGAGAGCCAAACTATGGAATTAGAATGACATGCAAACCAAGCTTCTAACAAATTATCTATGCATTATATTCCAGATCTACCAGGAGAAGATGTTTTTAAAAAAAATTGGATGAACAACTGTAGATGAACTTTGGTACATTTTTAGAATACTGCACTGCGACGTGTCAGAGATCAACCTTGATATTATTTCTTCATTGTTACAATTTAAGACCTCCAAGATCAGATTACGTGTCCATATACATAGTTACATATAAGAGGAACTTATGAGTTGGTGTAATAATTTAAATCTAGTTGCCAAATTTCCAGATGTTCCAATCTGTAAACAGAATGATGATAATGTCCTCACCCTCCTTCCCAGTGACAATGACAGCCATTTATCAATTTGGCCATGCTTTCCAGATAAGAAGCTTCTGTGATAGAAGTACGAAAGAAATCTAGGAAACCTCCTAGCTAAAAAGTACAAAAATTTTCTGCTTCGCGCCCACTTCTCCCAGGTTCTACGTCTCTCTTCCCTAGTCATGATTGAATCATATGGATTAACCATTGGAGCAAACATGGCAGCACCTGCAAGTTAGACCGCTATGGATCATGAAAAAATGCTTTTGGACAAAATACAGCAGAGATCCTAATTTCCTCCAAAATATTTTATTCATTACAGTACATGAGAGGCATCAAAATTTTGTTACCAGATAAAATTCTAAATGATCATAAAATCTTGTAGAACACACCTATAAGTTTAATCAACATAAAATATCAGTTTAATCAAAGACTTATCATCCATATAGGAATTGGCTTCTTGCCAGATCAGGCTATTAGATGTTAATGTTGGTTACAAAAACCTAGCAACATCTCACCCAGGTAAACGTAGAAATCTTCAAGCTATTACTTCTTGCATGAAAATCATAAATTTCAGGCTACATTGCAAAAAACTCAAGGTCATTACCATAATAAATAGTACTTGAGATGAGACTACCAGCACAGATATTCCTTCGAAGCGATGACACTCGAAGAATCAAAGTACAGTGTGCCCATATTTTTACCTCTTCTTTGCTAATTTTTTTGTGCAAACATTTGCAATACTTGGAAAAAAGTGTTGTCATAGAAACATTGTATAGAAGAGAGACATTGATACCTGCAAGTCTATCAGGAATGTATCTGAGTGCTGCCCAGGCATGCATGCTTCCGCTCGAGTATCCCACAACCCAAAACTTGTCATTAATACCAACAGCATCAGCTAAGAGCAACATATCCATTGCTGAAGATTCGAGATTTCTGTTGGGATGAGGATCACTCTCTCCAAAACCAGGAATATCATATGACAATAAGCGAACGCCAAACTCTTCCAATAGAGAAGCCTTAAGTCCAGGTATTCCTAATTTTCAAAAGAATGATACGAACAAAACTAAGAAAGTGCATTGTGCATTAAACAAAAAGGGTAGTGAAGCAGATAAACATCTAAAATATAGGACCTGCAAGCCGGGATGATAGGAAAGAATGTGGAGCAATGATTGAAAATCTAGCTCTGTCTGCTGGAACACCTTGCTCCTTGTATGCTATGTATCTTCCATCTGGAAGCATTATGCGAGCAGCACTGGGAGGATGAATGTATATCTTCTTTATCTCAGGGGTGGGAGTGGAAACAGTACTTTCGCTATTCACATACAATGCTGGAAATTTGTAAACCCATGTCAGCAAGATGCATACTTATTTTAAAGACCCAATTATACTTGGGAAATAAAACACAACAATAAACAAAAAAGATCTCATGAATAATCTGACTAACAGGAGCACGCATTCTACATGTAAGAATGGTGAAAATGAAATTTCAAGTTTCAAATGTTAAAATTAAAATATTTGTACTAAAGTTAATTGCGGTGTATGATAAATTTTGACCACTGTGAGACCAGATATGTTGTATGAAGCTTTTCGCAGAACATTTCCCAGATTTCCAAAATATTATGTTTGGTTGTCGAGAAATGAATTAGATCATGTAGTTTTCAAGGATCCATTTGTAAGCTAAAACGAGTCCAGAAAACTGAATAAATAAAAATCGTGAACAGTGAAATTTAAAGTCCTATTTCCTTCATTTTCTCATCAACCAAACACAAGAAAACGTTTCGAAAAACAGAACAAAAACTTGAGTCAGACCTTTTCTGCTGAAACATTTTAATGTCCCAAAAATTTTCAGATTTACCAAAATTTCAAAACGCATAACAAGCATAACCTATAAATAAATAAATAAACTATTAGTCCTGAAGTTTCTCAGCAACCAAACAGAGCATAAATTATAAACAACCGCAAAAGCTCGTTTCTTTCCGCCCACATTTTCTCACCAACCAAACACAACACATCAAACCACACACACACCCTCACGCACCTGCAAAAGCAAGAAACGAGACGAACACAATCACAGACCAAGCATGAAGCGGCTCCTTATCCTCAGGCAAATACTCGTTGATGAACCTCAATTTCCCGCGAAGCCGCGTCACTATCTTCCCCAAGTAAGAGTCCCTGACCTTCCCGAAGCTTCTGACCAATACAGAGTCGCGATTCCCTAGGCTCTGCCGCACTATATCCCTGCACCCTTTCCCGAACTCCACGGCCATCTCCGCCGCCGCTTTTGAAAACTCCCGCACAAGCCCTCCCACCGTCTCCGGCGGCACCGGCTCGCTCGCATTGGCGCCCACAACCCCCGGAACAACGCCGTACGCTGCTCTCTCCGTGTTGCTGTTGGCGTTTAGAAGATCGTCGGGTCGCCATGGCCTGGGCCGACCCGCAGAGAACTCGGGTCCAGAATCCGGCCCCGACATAAAGACAGCAATTGTGGCGAACAAAGAAAACGGAAAATTAAGAGTTGAAAAGAGCGTGGAGTGATTTTTATTACATTGAAGAAGAAAAATTTAAGAAAAAGGAAATGTGGGAGAAAATGTGGGAGAAATGAGGTCTGGACTAAAAGGTTGACAAAGAAAGAGTGTAAAAAGTTGAGAGAGAAAAAGAGAGAGGTGCCTTTTTGGTTCGTTGCAGTTGCAGTGGAATTTTCATTTTTTATTTTGGCAATAAGGATTTTTTAAAAGAGGATATTTACACAAATATTCAGTAGGGTGTGTGGGGCTTCGAATCCGCATTGATAGAGTTGAAAGAACTCAACCAACTAAATTATACTCCACTCGCAACGAAATTTCCTTTTAAATATAGAAAAGAGAAATACAAATACAAAACCTCCTCTATAGAAATATAAGCACTATTATTAATAAAGAGATTAATCGAAATTATGAGCTCGAGTCAAAAGATAAATGCTCAAGCCCTTTAACTAGAAGCTCCTTGCTAGGTAAATGTTGTTATAACCACTACAAAACTAGAAGAAGAAAAAAATATTTATTCTCCAACTTTTTTTTCTTTTTTTTTTTTGGTTTATTTTAATTTTTTATTACTTGTTTTTGGATCGCGTGGGATCTGGTGTCGTGGGCAGTGGAGTACGGGAATTTGTGGTGGGACAGGGGACTGGGTGTGGAGGATGAGATCGACGGTGGAGATTAACCCACGTCAAGATGACAGTACGTCAACGGTGGAAGTGGCGGTTGTTGCGCGGTAACGACCTTCGTTCTCTCTCTCTCGTTCTTCTTTTAGTGCCAGCGCCCGCCACGTCATTGAAAAGATTAAAAAAGGATATAAACTTTTTGTTTTTTCGTATTTTTTTCTTCTTTGTTTCTGGTGAGTTTATTCCGTGACTTGTGCCTAATAATTAACCTTTTTTTCTTCTTTGTTTTTTTGTTTTATGGATTGTTATGTGCTAATGAATAATTGAAAATAGAGGAGGGGTACCAAAAAGTAAAACGACATTTTGGTGCACACAGGCTGAGACACCACAGATTAATTAGATAATGTTCCAACAAAAAATAAGAGTTTAGATAAGATAATAACCGTATGTCACATTGTTTGATTAAAAATACCTATATTATTGTAAAAGAAGTTGTAACTTATGTGGTTAATCTGTCATCTCTTCTCTCGCTCGCTCGAAGTGCTTTGTTCAAATTTGAATTTTAATATCGCTTGTATTAACGGAAAAAAAGCCACATTATTTGTAATAACAATTATATAGTGCCTATTATTTATCATCATAATATGGTTTACTGTTCCTTTATTATGATATAAATGCTAAGTTTACTCTTCTTCAATAATATGGTACATGGAGCCAGCCACCTCATTCTTTTATATTTTTGCAAAGTGATAAAAGACTCTAGTCCGTACATAGGTGGAAATTTTGACAGGTGTTTGAAAAACAGCTGCCATTTTTGTTTTGTTTTATGATGAATGACGTGAAGGAATTGAATTTAGAACATTTTCCAATGTCAGAAAAGAAAAGAAAAAAATCAGCACCATTAAGAATTTATTCCATCCTCTCCATCTTTTGATTAGAAAAAAAAAAAAGATTTAACCATACCAGCAGTCACCCATGAGCATCTAAATCTAACAATCAGAGGATAAGATAGAGAATGAAAATGTCAACTCTAAACCTTGGTTTCTTCCTACCAACTACTTGTTTTCAGCGGTTCCTCCTAATTATAAGTCCTTAACAAAAGGTAATTGTATTTGGAAGCCTGCAGTACTTAGATTTAAACATTGAGGTTCCTATCAATGAGCTCTAGTCTAGTGAAAAATAGTCTTGACTTGCAGATTAGTAGTCTTAAGTTCGAAATTCGAAGACAATAATGTGTGTGTGAGACTCCTCACTAGAAAGTCAACTTGATGCAATAGGGACAAAAAAGAAATGTTAATTCTATGTCCCAAAACCACGTAGATGGTTGGTATTTACAACTGTGAGCAAGATTTGCCATACTCTTAGAATCGTAGGGGCTTGAAGAGCATGAAAAGATCACAAGTGTTAGTAGCACATGACACGATTACAAGACTTGTGACCTATTTTAATAGGGCCCATAGAGTATGGTGGTGTAGTGGTCCCAATGATTTTGGTGGTGGTTTGGTGGTCCTCGCTCCTACTATTTTTATAATTGAACACCTACAGCCATAGGCCAATTCAGCTCATATGTTATGCATTATTAGAATGCATAGCTTGGTTGGTTGCTCTGTCTATTTAAATGAATTTTACCTCATTTGAGCCACATGGATACGGAAAACCGGGCACACCAATCAACCGAAAACCGGCCAACTCGGCTTTAACCCGACTGGCCAAAACTAGTAAGATTAGTTCAATTTCACAATTTCATAAATTTCAACTCGTCAGTTCACCAAATTGGACCGATCAAACAAAAAATATGAAATAATACAAGTGTTGATGCGCTAAGGGGATTCAAACCCTTGACTTCCAATACCCAATTATACCACTTTACCACTAGCGGAAGTGGCATTCTTGCCTAAATCATGTACAATGATAGTATATTATCTTGTTGGAAGAATAAAAAATGTTATAAAAATGTGAGTGTTATAATATTTTTTATTCTCGTCCTCGTTGGGGGATTATATCACAACCCAGTCTTTAAATAATATTTAATTATTAGTTTATTAGAGGGGAAAACAATTTTGCCCCTAGAATGGTTTATTGGAGAAAAGTTGACTTTTCGCTCGAGAAGGAATTTAAGGATTTCAATTGTACCTTTGCGTAGAGCATGTCGAGATGAGTCCGTAGACACATAGTGGGCTCAAATTGGAGTTGTAATGAAGAAGATATGGTCTACAGAAGTCCAGGGGCATAATCATAAATTTTTCGAAGTTCAGATTTCTTAAACCCAGATTTTTCTTCTCCTTCGCGAATATCACGAACAGCCATTTTCAAACTCAGTTTTCTTCTCCGTCCAGCCACCAAATCGAGTGCCACAACTTGCAAACTCTTCATCTCTCTCTCCTCTTTCCATACATAGCCATATCTAGCCATGATTCTAAGCGATTAAACCAAAAAATTGATCGAAAACAGATTCCAAAGTGGAATTTGGGTCGGGTACTGTCAGACTATCCCCCATACCCGGCCAGAATCCTCGATTTTTTTTTTTTGCTAAAAAAATATTTATATATTTATCATACATTTTAACATTAATTTTCATATTAATTTATCATTCAACACATACAAATTAACTATAAAGTTCAACTCAACTATTCAAAATCACTTCAATATGAAATTCCAAAGAAGATTAGGAAGAATTAGGAGAGGGAGGTTAACTTAAGAGTTAAACATAAATATTATAATTTTATGTATATATATTTATTTATTTAAATATAAACATATATATTTTCGGGTCAGGTTCAGGGATGGGGACGCCAATATCATCCCCTCTCCATACCCATTGAGGATTTTTCAAGTTCGAGGATTTCCGTACCCGATACCCATTTGGCCTCGAAATCTCCCCCTGTTAGGATCGGAGACCCGATAGGAACCCGCCCCCACGGAAATTTTTGCCATCCCTACATGGGTTTCTCGATGCTTAGCCTAGAGCTGGTGGAGAGGTTTGCCAAGTAGTCATTGAATGCAGTCTTATGGTCAAAATGGGATGAGGTGGTGATGGGGTTGGTGACGATGATGACGTGGCGGTCGAGGTCGAAGTGTAGGGTTTTGTGAGAGTGCTCGAAGCCATGCGAGTCGCAGACCATGAGGCTTGTCAGCTGCCACTAAAGCCAAGATAGAGAAAGAGAGAGAGAGAGATAAATATGAGGGATTTGGGGTCGGGGAAGGGGTGGCTTGGGGCTAATGGGGTTTTTATTTATTTATAATTGATTTTTAAATATTTTATGAATATTTTACTACAATTAAATAAAAATAAATAAAAATTGTGGGATCCATAAATGTCACATAGGCAACTAACGGGAGATCTGACGAAAACCTTAATAGCAGAAATACATTGCAACAAATTGAAAAGACCGAGGTATCTAATTGCAAAAATCGAGAGGACATGGACTAACATGCCTTACAAGTACAACCACATGGTACTAAACTGTCATTAACCCTACAATATAACCCTAAAACATCTTTTTTATTTTTCGTCTCTGACAACCTCCATTTTTTTCTCCTTCTTCGTTTTCCTCTTCTTCTCTTGTTTTTCTTTGTTTTCTTATTTCTCCTTCTTATTTCTTTCTTCTTCTTCTCTCATTATGCAACTATTTTTCTCTTTTTGATTTCTTGTAGAAACCAAGTCGAAACGTAATGGATAATCAGTGCACCAAACCACGACAAAACAAAGGGCTGCGACTTGACTTCGGCATTAGAAAACACCAAACCAGAGTGCTGGATTCGGTACACAATTCGGACATCTCAATCCGGTTCGGCTCGGGTGCCCAACTTTACAACCACTCATAAAATTCCCTAACCTGTGAGACACAATCTAATAGAATTTTGAGGTACATAACTTTCCTTTTTTGAGCTCTTATGTGTGTGGGATTGCTATTGCTTGCTAGATTTTTTAGAGTAAGAATATATAAAGCATTTTTCTAGATAACTTTCATCTCCTAAGCTAAAAAGCTCCAGTCTTTTTTCTTAGTGAATGAGAAATGAAGAAGCAACTGAAAAGTTTCAAGAATGGTATCCTCCATTACTGATCTCATGATCAGGTGCAGAGGAGGCAGCTTTGACTAGGCATGATAGGGACGCTTCTCAGTTGGAGGAGAAGGAACAACTGGGACGCTAAACAGTTGGTTGTACTAGTGGTGGTGGAATTGGGTTTTTCGGAAGGCAGTATACAACTTTCCTTAAAAGAAGAGAAAGTTGAGGAAAACGAGGAAGGGTTAGTCTTCAATTTGCTACGCTTTTGCTGCGTAGTCGTACCATGACCAATCATCACATTCACAAACGTCGTCATTTTCAATGGTTTGCACGACTGGTATGAGAGAATGCTCTCAACCCATGCTTTGGTGGTACGGGAGAAACACATGTTGAATTTGAATGAGATAGAAGAAAGTAAGCAAGCGAAGTATAAACTAAGAAATATAGAAACCCTAACCCTAACCGCGTATAGAGAGAGAATGCAAGCGAAGTGACGTAAGTTGATGAGAAATAGAAACCGAAATGAATCCTCTAGAGAGAGAGAGAGAGAGAGAGAGAGAGAGAGAATAAGTGAATCCTTAGTTGATTAGGAAACCTAAATGAATTATAACTATTTGCGTAAAATCTAACCTGCTATAAACCCAAGCAACCAAGCAACTAGAAAAAATTTCCGACCGTTAAAACCCCATTTCAATTTCGGAATTGAAGTCGAAGGAGGAGCATCATTGGGGATACTTCTGAGTCAACTGTACTTGCAGTAGTTGAATTGTGTATTTCGGAAGGTGGCATACAACTTTGAGAAAGTTGAGAAAGTTGAGGAAGAAAAGGAAGGATTAGTCTTGTTGTAACGAGCGTTGAAAGACTCTTTACTTGGTTTACACAACCCATAACCCATTGTAACATACATCATCGTTTTCGTAGTATGACTAGTGATCGTCATAGGTTATGATGAAAATGCAACAAGGGTATTGAACAAATATAGGAGAAATTATAGAATAGTACGGTATCACCACGTTAGCTGATAGTACTTCTATTCAAAATTTTCCATGTGTATTATTTGTATAAGAAATTAAACTATTGTTCCATTTGGATTTGCAACTCCAATTTTACCCTTCACAACAAAATTAAAAAAAATTGTTAGAAAATCAGAGAAAATGAAAACAACCCCTACCATCGCACTGACACCATCATCTGACTGCCCTCCTTCTCTGTCTTTCCATTATTCGATTTTCATTCAAATGTCTCAGTAAATTAATATTTCAATTTGATAATGATTAAAGCCTCTTTGTTTGAATATAGACCCATTTGCAATGATTAGAGATCTTGCAGGTGCTTCCATGGGTTAAAGAAAAGTTGCAGTTTTAGGGAGAGAAACGAAGGGCCGACAGAGTGACCAAATTCGTAATAATATCTTCATGTCTAACACATACAACGTGATTGAAAGACTTGCTATTATGGGTTTGATGCTTGCAGGACTGGGCAAATTGCTATGCACCTGATTAACAAATTGAAATGGGATTTGGGTCTTCTTCATGGTATTGTTTGTTGAAGAAAGGAGCTTGGCACAATTGGGGGGAAGAGCAATGATGGGATGTGATCTGATTGCAAAAATACAAAAAACAGAGGAATGAAATAAGAGGATGAGAGCGGCAGCCATGGGAGGCAGAGCGACAGCACGGCAGTGAGATTGAGGGCGAGCGCTTGTTGCTGGAACATTTTCTCTTCTATTTCCTTTAATATTTTTAATTTAAAGGGTAAAATTGGAGTTTCAAATACACCTGGAACAAAAAGTTCAATTTCTTATAAAAATAATACACATGACAAATTTTGAATTGAAGCATCACCACGGGTACTATTCTATAATTTCTCTAAATATAGAGACTAATGTAGAAGAAGAGAGTAAACTGAAAAAAGAGTGAAGTGAGGAGGAGTCTCAAATTGTCTTAATTTTGATGTTAGATAGCTATGTTATTGTAATGGCCTTTTGTGGCTAGTTTTTATTGGCCATTTGTGGTCAATGACATTTATACCTGAATTATGAATGTAATCCTAAAATTTCTCAAAACAACAATTTGAATGTTCAAGTACTCATCCCACGCAACGTAAACAAACAAAATCAGACATTGGATAGAATCTACAGTAGAAATGAGAGGATCTGGTTGTGCTTACCATGGCAAGTCCATAATCGATCATTTCTTAGGCACTGTCGAATGGGTCATGTAGCCAAGAACAAGGATGATTTCAAATTGATGCACGGAAGGTGCCAATTTGTGAACAGCCGTAATTGACTATTGGTTGGGCGAGGTGGAATGGCACAAGGATCCCTCAGCTAAGACAATCATTGTGCAGTCATTCCATGACCTACATAAGTATCTGGAGGGGTATGAGATGGAATGACCACAATGTGGATAAGGAGTACACACGCATAAAAAAAACGTGACTTCTTACTTTTTAATGTGCGGGTTGCTCCAAAAAATGAGTACGTATTTATCTGAAGTAAATTTAGGTTTTAGCCACAAAAAAACTCACTTTTGGAAAAAGCCAAAGCTTTTTCAAAAAAGACAAAAACTTTTCAACTTTGAAATTAAAGACATGCAAATGTAAAGGATTCCTTAGGAAATCCAAAAATAAATAAGGGCAATTTTGTCCATTTTGGCTTCTTTTAAAAAATTTCTCTCCTTTAGGCTTTTCCAAAGTCTCCCAACATATGGTTTTAGGAAGACGTCTATGGTTTTAGGATAGCGACTACGTGCCTCTCTTGACATTACATGCCAGATATTCCTAACCTTTTTCATACGTATTTATTGTATTAGTTATTGTGTATAATTGATGTGTTTAGGGTATGATTTATTTAATTGATTTTATATGAATATTATGAGTATAATTATTGAATTTTTCCAACAATCTAATGCCGTATATTGCATCTAGTTAGTTGCAGAAAAAACTTTGTGAGATTATCTGTTTGTGTTTGCATTTGTTTCTATGTACCTGAATAAGAATCAATTGAATATCTCATTGTTGAAATAATGTCGCTTAATTGAAATTACAGTATACATATAGAACTGTATTTAATAAACTTGACTGAAATGTCGTGTTATTGGTTGGTTGCATCATTTCGTGTTTTAAATGTAGTACAATCAAATTGCATTTTTTATCTTGTGTTTGTTTTTATATGTTGGAAGTCCAAAATGTATTCTTAAAATCGTACTATATTTTTTGAAATGTGTTTGTGAAGTTGTATTACTTTCATACGACTATTTGTAAATGATACGATAATGCTATATTTAAATAAACAGAGACTTAATTTAGCCCATTACGATTTGTTTACCTGTGTGCATCAGTATTGTCGTAGGAAAGAACTTCATAACAGTCTGAGTTTGTTTCCATGTATTTGCGGTATTTTACGCTGACCTTCTTAGATACGTTAATGTGGATTCCACTCTGACCTTCGACTATGTGGGCTGGTGGATTAGCGCTGACGTCAGCAACTTTCGAGCAACGGCCCAGTTCAGAACTGTCCGTGGACTTATCCGGGCTGGTGGGTCGCATGCCTTGCCTGGGCTGCCTTTTGCGCGCTGGAGGTCCAAAACGGGCCTTGGGGTCTTATTGCCATGGCTGGGGGGCTGCACTGCACTTGCTCTAAGGAAGTACTCCTTACTTTTTATTATAACTCAACCACAAAGTGATATGCATCCTCTCTTTTTTAAGGAGCGGATCTTGAATCCAAAAATGATTCAGTTGGATAGGGTTGGTGGGGTTAAGTTGACCTAATAATAAACAGGTCAAATATTATAAACCGCTATGTATGATCCAACCCAATTCGTGCCCACCCCTAAGCAACAACTACTTTCCTACGAGAAAAATAAAGGAAAGGAATTCCAACGATTTGGTTGTTCATTTGAAAGCATACCACATGGTGTCAAGGGGGGTACCCCCAAAAATAAAAGAGGAATGCAAAACTAATGTGCCAAAAGTTAACAAAAAGCTGGGCAATATTTTAACTTAGCATCTGACGTTGTGGTCCTTAAACACAAAAGATCACTCTAATAGCCTAAATCTTTAGTTGTAGTCTAACAAGAGTCTTGGTAATCCCGATCATTGTCGTCGTCGTACTTGTCGTTGCTGTTCGCGTATAATGGGCTGGGCCTGTCGTGGCTGTTCGCGTATAATGGGCTGTGCCTGTCGTGGCTGTTCGCGTATAATGTTACGCTCATCCCAGATTCGGCAAGAACATGTTGCTTTCTTGTTCTTCCACTCAGCTCCACAGGTATAACAAAACTCATAACCACATCTACAAAGACAATGCACGCATACAGACAAACCACAAGGATTGGTATACGGAAAAAAAAAAAACAGCAGCACCCAGAAAAGAACAATTAAAACTAGTTCTTTTGGTGGGTAAAAGAATAGAAAAGGTGGTCTGCAACTAGTAAAGGCAATACACCAATACCATAACTGAGGGGACAGTGTAAGGCCCTACCATGATATCTATTTATAGATGACTAGGATCTCATCCAATGTTTGCTAACAAAAGCATAAAAGAGAATGCCAATTAGATCATCATGCAGAGATTGACTCTTTTGGTGGTTTGATGGCCCATTGGCAATGTGGTCTTCAATCATAAGAACTCAGAGAAACTTGAGACCCAACACTATACCTAGCCATATCCACTTGTACTCAACTTGCTACCAAGTAGATCATATTGAGTTCACTAGCTGTATAATTTGTTTTATCTTTTGCTTGTTTCATCCCTCTCAAAAAATTGCTAATTTGATCTAAAGATGACAAAATCAACAGAACAAGGACCAAAAGACAAGTCAAATAGGATGGAGGAGTGGGGAGTAATACCTGCAAGTTATGTGGTAACAACCTTCGGCAAGTTCAACCATATGGTTGCACTTTACGCACTGACGCCAGAGTTTCTTTGTAGCCAGCGAGTTGAGCAATTGGTCTTCTCGGTGGGGATAGGGATGTGATCTTTTATAATCATAGCAGGTCATATTGAAGTGCCAAAGGACCTTGCAATTGATACAAAAATAGTAATGACATTTCATGCATCTCCTGGCTCCAGTTTGCTCAGCACGGACAAAAGTAGTTTTGGTATATTCTAAGACCTCCTTTTTAGACATTAATGCAGAACACCTGGGATTTGGGCAATAAACTTTGTCTGTAACCGGAATAGAAGATTCCTTGATTCTTTGGCTTATGGCCTCAACTAGTTTAGGTGCCAAGAATTTTGCACAGCTATCAATATTCACCTCATTTTTACAGCCTTCATGAGGGCACTCTGCCCCCATCCCATTAAGAAACTTTACTTCCACATGCTGTTTCATACAGGAACAGCAATACCTGTGTAGACAGCCATCGATTGAAAACATTTCTGCAACATCAGTTTCTTCAAAGCAAATTACACAAGTCTCCTTCAAACTCTTTCCATTGCTAGAGTCTGCACGCCAGGTGATCTGAGAAACTATAGCCTCTCTAGCAACTTTAAGTGCAAACTTAATGTCAGTACGTGTTACAAGAGAAGGGCTGCAATATTCAAATTTTCTTTGTAGAAGAGCCACTTGATTGACTAATGTTGCAACCTTGCTGTTTCCAGGACGCACTCTGTTTGTGACCTGTATTTAAAAGATGTCAATCATCTACATAAGTGGCACGAAATGGAATTTTCTGTTAAGCCCCCGTATTTTATTTTATAAACATGAATAGTGATGAGAGCAGCAAACTTGTAAAGACATGAATTATACTATCAATAAGGAGGAAAATAAATGAAAAATAACAGAACTTGGGTTTTCTCCTTCGGAATAGAAAAAAATACATATTTATCCTGTAATACAACCAACAAAGTTTGACAGAACACATCACCAAAAAATAATTAACAAATTTCTAACAACAACAAAATAGTATAACTGCATGACCGAATCATTGCTGAACCCAAAATTTGCCAAAAATTGGCTTTGTCACACAAATGCAGCAAGCTCAGCAAATGTTTAACACAACAGACTTAAAGAAGGATAGGTCTAACAAGATAACTGTTAATTCTCCCAAATACCAAGTTGTTTGGGATTATTCCTTGCAGCTTCTGCACGAAGCTAAATTAACACACTCCAAAACACTGTCACAAATGACATGACATACACTTGTTAGATTGCACTTCGACCAATTAACCCAACCCAAACACTGAACCAAAAACCAAAACAGCAACTCACTCATATTGATGTTTAGTAATTGGCTTTCACACTTCTCATAGTTGCCCACAATCTTCCTGCTCAATCTCCGATAATGTTCTCCCAAACAAACCCACATATAGTAAGCCCCAAAATTTCTATCCCACTTCCAAAATTGTCAAATGCACAATCTTTTTCTTTTCCTCTGTTTCAGAAGACACCCAATAGTTCATACAGCCAAAGATTCCAAATTTGCAATGCAACAAACAATGCACACCAGTCAACAGTCAACTCTACTACCATTAACATAAACACAAACTCCCACCCAATTAAAAAGTGAATTTGAGAATAAATAAAAGAAGACCAATAAAAGCGAGTTTTTTAACGCTAAAACTCACATATTGGTAAAGCATGTAGTCATCACAGTAAAAGGTCACAGATTTCAAGTCCAAGGTGAGAGCTTTGTTAAGCCCTTCAATAATGGCCTCAAGCTCCGCAGCCTCATTGCTCAACACCACACCATCAGCCACCGCCTCTAGATTCTTCCTCGCCTCGAATATCAGATTGTCTCTCGGGTCACAAATCGCGACACCTGCCCCAGCCACCACCACCTTCATATCCCTAACCCTCTCCTCGCTCACCAAACCCTTGCAATACAACCTCAAATTCTCAGTCTCCACCGCCGCAGCTTTTGTCGACGACGACGACGACGACGATTCGTCCGCAGAGTACGGACGCTCGTAATAGTCGCCGTGCTTGGCCCAGTAGTCGTCTGGCACGTCGCGGAGGTCGGCGGCGAACTTCTGATCGTGAATTCGACGGTTGAGATCTTCCTTCGTCTTCATCATCTCCGAAACGGTGCGCTCGTGGTCCTCCCACTCCTGCGCGAATCTCTCGACGTCCTCGAGCATGAGCGTGGCGGCGAGGTCTAAAATGGCGTCGTGGGGCGGCGAAAGAGGCGGAGAGTTGCGCGAACTCGAACTCGAGGCCAACGAGGGATTGAGAGCGAGAGAGGCGGCCATGGCCTCCTGCATTTGGAGCTTGAAGGCCATGTCGAGGTCGGAGTCTAGAGTTTTGGCGGCCATAAGGTCTCTGCGTTGTTCGGAGAGAATGGTGTGGAGGTCGTCTGGGTCAGTACGATCATCCATGATTGGTCTGTGCGGAGGACGCAGAGTGGGTCGGTTTGGAGGAAGCGGAGTGGGTCTTCTGAGTCAGTACGACTATTGTTAACGTTTTGCTTCCCTTTTTGAAGAGCCAAAGCGTCAAGAAAGGGCAAAAGGAGGGGGACACTTGTTACACAAGGGAAAAACCAGGGAACCAGAAGATTTTCGAAATTAATGAGAGTCTGCAGAACATTACATTACCTTACATATAAAAATTGGGAAAAGGTTGATATAGAATGTTACAAACTGGAAAGTCAATTTTTATTAAAATAATTTATTAAAAAGACCATAAAAATTTAATAGAATGTTATCAACTAGCTTTTAAAAAAAGTTGATATAGATCCAAATTTTTATTGAGGAGTTGAGTTTAATCCTCAAATTTAGTGATTTTGATATAAGTTTTTTGATTTTTGTGCCACATAGAATTACATTCTTTTTTGATAAATATTTTATGATATAATATTTTAATTATTTTATTTTTAAAATCAATTTTTTGTTCCAATATTGGCCCTTACGACTTAAATCGGGTAGTAGTCATTTATGTCATATTGCCTATTGCATAGGTATATATATGATTTTTTTCTTCATATTTTCGAAAATGTATAATAGTATTTTATGCATCTTTTTTATTTATTTATAGGTAACATACAATTTTATTTTTGTATCTGACTTATAGGTAGTCTTCTAATTTATGTTCCTAAATTATAACTAGTCTTTCAATTTATGTTCCTAACTTATAGGTAACATGATTTATTACTAAGTTTTTTTCATTACTAATAATAACATTATGTACCTATATGTCTAAGTACATAATTTAATGTTAGTACTTGTCTGATCGACTGGTATAATATGTGGGTCTCTACTTTTTATTGATTAAATTGTATTTTATCCATACATTAGGAGTATTATCAATGAAAGAATTCAAAATTCAAATTTTGAAATTCAATTATAAGGAAATAATGCATTATATTTAGATTTTCAATGTGTTTGCCTTATTTACCTCAAGGGGTAAAATCGACACAAAAAAAAGAGTAACAAATGTCAAATGACCTACATGTAAAACAAAAAACGCGTAGACTAAAACCCTATGACATCTAATCGTTTCAGACCTAGATCTAAGAAGCCTTTAATATTTTGATAATCTTATAAATATTTATGTTGCAAAATAAAAGTTTATGAGATTTTATTGCTATTGATATTGTTTTAAAATTAATTTTGAAACAGCCAACAACTATAAAAGCATTAGCTAGTTGGCTGATATTTTTGGAACCAGCCTCAATTTATTGAGAATTATATCTTTCACATTCATGGAGAAATTAAACTTGACAATTCTATTTTGTGCTTATGCCTATATATATTTTCAAATTTTCATTACATATTTATGTTGTATTTAATTACCCAGATTGTGTGTGGAAATCATTTTGTGACAGTTTCAGTTTTGAGTAATTGGTTTTATAAGAAGCTTTCCACTGGTATTTAAATTGAATGCTTCAATTGTTTTGATTTCATTTTACATTGTTGGGCACTACAGATTTGATTTCCAAACTATTCTTGATTGCTACAACAAGTTAATTTGTTTAACGGTGGCTATGAAGATCAAGATAAGTGATCTCTACCTCCGTCACTCTAAAATGGCAATATAGTATATGACCAGTTAAATTCTACAGAATCCTTTATTTCTTTTACTTTGAATTTTGCAATCTTAAGCTCACTAGTTTGTGACATGAGATTCATACTAATAGTTGTAAATGTATATTTGAGTTTTTGAAAACTATATAAAACGGGAGCTTTCTCTTATGTTGGCCTGTCATTATCTTGGAAAATTAAGTTCTGGAGAAAGAAGCAATAATATTCCAAGGAATTTATTCATGTTTTTACTTGTGATTTAACAAGATTTTATTGTTTTGTAGTTAGGCTAATATGCTGGTGAAGGAAATAATGGAAATTAATGGTGCTTGTCTATTACGTACTTTTGTAAATGTATAATTATATATTTCAGTGAGTTTGAATTAGTGTGCCTTCTTTATTTCGTTGAACTTGACAACCTATATTTAAAACACATTCATATAGAAAAGAACCTTTTATTAATTATTAATATTTTTTATTTTTGTGGTCAGCATTGGAAACATAATGGATTTGCTTTACATATTTTAAATGTGGGGGTGCTTTATATTCATGACCTTGATATTACCTTCAAGTAATTTTTAAATAAGTATTTTTTGGCGAACTTGTTGTGTTGGTGTGAAGTTTTCTTATATTATGAAATTTTATTATGAGACTAATTTCTCTTCATTTTTTATATGAAAGTGTGTGCAACTAATGATGATCTTGGTATAGAATTTTGGTGGAGATTTCTTATTGTCTTAAAGGGTCATATTGAGAATCGAGAGGATATAGTGACAACTTAGATATGCGATCATGATTTCAGCTATAGTGACAACTTTGAGATGAGATCCACTAATCATTTGTGTGCAATGTTCTAGGAAATAATTCTAATAACATATAGGTTTAGAGTGCGCTAAAGTTGAGAACAAAGACATAACCCATATTATATATGCCTTGCGAAGACTAGTCATGATATGCATGCCTCATGGAGGAGTCGAAGGAGATGTGCTTAAGCCCATAAGGGAGTCACTTAGGGAGGTAACCCAACTTCTGTATACAGTCCCGCTCACTTAAGGACTTAAAAATAAAATCGTGTAAAGTCCTATTTAATAAAGGACATTGGATTAATCCAATGACACATAAGAAAACCCACTCAGACTCGTAGATTGTTTTCGATTGAGCAACTATCTAGTTCATTGATTTCTTGGCTAATGTGGATGAATAAAAAATTCAGAATCAGATTATCTGAGAAAAATGCCATTTCCGTGGCATACTACTCCATGAAAACAGATAAGAAAAAGAGAAACAAATATTGGATTTTGTTATAGTGGAAATGTTAAGAAAAAAACCGGGCGAAATATTGATTCTGTCGTCCAGTTGGTGATGGATTGATATACAAAAAATAAAATAAAAAATGAAAGCCGCACCAATGAATGAAGATGGAAAAAGAGGTCACAAGACTTTTGTTGCTCTTTGCAAGCAGTACTGTGACAGATAGTTTTACTTGTAGGTTGCCCCGAACGGTAATTCTCAAAAGCCCTGACCAAACCAAAGGGTCATTTCTCGATTTATGCGTGTCATCCTTATCATTTCAATTTTATCGAATCTTTATTTTGAATTAGTAAATTTTTATTAGTAAAAAAAAGATTGAAATTCACGAAATTGAAGAAAAAAGATACTGCAGACCAACTTTGTAAAGACCAGCAACTGATTTTTGCTTTATTTATTAGAATCAAACCAAATAGAAACATTACAATTTATCATAGCCTTAGGTGCAAGCCAAAGCAGCTCTGGCTTGATAGACCAAAAAAAAAAAAAAAAGGCAAAATAAAAGCCACACCAATAAAATGACAGAGAAAGCACATGCAGTATATTTCATTTAAGATTTTAGCTGTAGGCATCTGGGTTGGCCACAAGGTAGTTCTCAATAAGCTTGAACAGACCAGTTGCCTTCTCTTTGCCAGCCTTAACATCCTCTTCCTTGATCTCAACATCACCTGTGGTGTGGTAGTTGCTGCTGCTCTTTATGATGGAACCTCCATCAGCAGATGCCACCAACTTAATCTCATAACTGATTTTCTCAACCTTGTCTGAAAGAGCATCTCCTTCGACCAAACTGTAGCTGTACACAAAGTTATCTTTGTCAAGCCCGTCGATCCGGTGCTTCACATAGCTGTAATGACTTCCTGTAAAATGAGATTATAATTAGAAATTAAGAGATTAATGCTTTCAAGATTTATGTTATTAATTAAGCAAACAAGTTAGACTTAGAAGAGGCAATGGCAGAAACCAACCTTCACCAAAGCTAATCTTCTTGATGGTTCCAACACCTCCATCTCCTTCAACAATTTCAGCACTTTTCACTGATTGGGGAGCAATCTTGGGGATGAGGGTGTCTGCTTCAAGAACAAGGGCTTTGAACAATCTTGGTGGGGGGATGACTGAGGTGGACTCGTCTGCGTATGTGAAGACACCCATGACGAAGATGATGATTTGAGAGCTTAGAAAATGATCAAAGAAAGAATGAAAGTGTGAAAGGATTAGATAATTGGCAGGGATGATATTTGATGCTGGAAATGTGAGAACTGGAGATGCTATTTATAGATTGAGGCTGAAGGTCAGGCTGTGTGAAATCTGAGCTGTATATCAAAGACTTTACTTAGAAAATGAAAGTGAAAAGGAGTTTAGATTTTTCAATTGAATGAATAAGGATATTATTGAGTCAGCAGTCAGCAGAATCAGCAGCACACCAGTTGTGTTGTATACGTCCAATATGATATATTACTAGCCAATCAGAATGGACTGTATACGTGGACATGTGTTTTAGAACATTCTATTAGAAAATTCCTTGCAGAGGTGGCTTTCTTTGACTAAAATATTCAATTCATATCCATGGGGTTTACTTTGCACAACAGACACTTCACGCTGAATAACCTATAAATACCGCCTACGGTGCTCACACTTCCTCACACCAATATCAATCATTCTCTTTTAGCTTCCTCCACATTCATTCTTTCTTTGATCATTTTCTAAGCTCTTAAATCATCATCATCATCATGGGTGTCTTCACATACGAAACCGAGTTCACCTCTGTCATTGCTCCACCTAGGTTGTTCAAAGCCCTTGTTCTAGATGCTGACAACCTCGTCCCAAAGATTGCTCCACAAGCAGTTAAAAGTGCCGAAATTGTTGAAGGAGATGGAGGTGTTGGAACCATCAAGAAGACTAGCTTTGGGGAAGGTTTGTTTACTTTCCACCGATATTGTCTGTCTCATTACTAATTAACTTGGTTTTCAAGGTAATTTGTATCTTGAAAGCATTATGTCATAATTTCAGACTTTCAAATTTGCAGGAAGTGAATACAGCTATGTGAAGCACCAGGTTGATGCGCTTGACAAAGAAAACTTTGTATACAGCTACAGTTTGATTGAAGGAGATGCTCTTTCAGACAAAATTGAGAAAATCTCTTATGAGATTAAGTTGGTGGCATCTGCAGATGGAAGTTCCATCATAAAGAACACCAGCAACTACCGCACCAAAGGAGATGCTGAGATCAAGGAAGAGCATGTTAAGGCTGGCAAAGAAAGGGCCCATGCTTTGTTCAAGGTTATTGAGACCTATCTTGTGGCCAACCCAGATGCCTACAACTAAAACCATCTATTATATATACTACATGCTAAGGGCAACAATCTTGTGTCCTCTCCTTTCTCTGTTTGTTCAGCGGTGTGGTGTTGATTAAAAAGTAATATTGTATTTTATTTCAATCTCAATAAATGAAACACAAATCATTTGATAGCTTTTTCCAAATTTGGTTTGCAATGTTTCCCTTTTCAAAATTTAACTAGTAAAATTTAGAAACATACAATGATTTATACATTAATGAAAACACTGTCGTCAATCTTCATATTGTGGATATCTGCTACGTTGTCCACTGCCGATAGGCCCTACAACTAGCTAGCTAATTATGTTTATCAATTCTCACTAGCACTTTCTGGGCATTCACGGCCACATATAGCGTAGCAAGAACCAGGCTGAGTGTCATTCCAAACATTAAAAATAAGGATTTTTGTGTTGGTTTATCTTTTGAGGTGCCCTTTGTGAAAATCCCACATCGAAAATCCACACTTCTATAAAGGTGTTTATAAACAAAGCACTATGATAGTTTAGTAAGTGTGGTTAACATTGGAGAGTTGGGCTATAGGGTTTAGGGTTTAGGGGGAAAATATTTTAAAGAGATAAAGGATCCCAATAAATTCTTATTTTGTGGTCAACGGTTAACTCACTCTTGCACTCCTTTTAAGAAACTTTTTTGAACCATTGGATTAATATCCAACGGTGGGTGACAAAATTTCTTGAACTCATGTGGTCTAAGAGATTAGGACGGATTATATCAATCAAAGACTAAGACACCCAAACGAAAATAAGAATTTACTGAGATCCTTTTTCTCTTTAAAATATTTTCTCCCATTTTCGTATTACATAAATAATTATCATCTATTATTGAATAAAAATAATATACATTAAAATATTATATAGTAACCTAACTTTTAAGTTGTCAAGATGTCCTTTTAAAAAAAATAATTATAAACTTAGTATGTTTAGGTTAATTAATTTTTTTTCTAAAGTTCTTTTTAGTAATTAAATATTATCTTTGCATTATTTTAATTATTATTTCTTTAGTGAATAATTAGCATTAAATATTTTAATTAACTTCATGAATTATATTACTCAATAAATAGTAATTCAATTTTTCTATTTTCAGAGTATAGTCACTCGGCTATACTCTTTAAATATATTTCCACATTGCACTGACAATACAAATAAGGATTTCTATGTCGGTTTATCTTTTGAGGTGCCCTTTGTGAAAATCCCACGTCGAAAATCCACACTTCTATAAAGGTGTTTATAAACAAAGCACTATGATGGTTTGGTAAGTGTGGTTAACATTGGAGAGTTGGACTATATAGGCTCGGCTTTGATTAATAATAATCATATCAATCAAAGACTAGGGCCTTGGGATCTGGAGGAATTTCATTAAGACACCCAAACGAAAATAATTAATTTACTGGGATCGTTTTTTTCTTTTAAATATCTTTCCTCCATTTTCGTTTATTGATAAGAGTAGTTTAAGACACCCTAAGTAATTACCCATACAAAGAATTTAGCACTTTCACGTTTAATAGTGTATATGTACGTAAGTATTTTTCATGTTCAATACACGTATTTTTAACAAAAGTTTCAATAAGATACACAAAATTAACTTATTATACAAATAATTATCACCTATTATTGAATAAAAATAATATATAGTGACCTAACTTTTAAGTTGTCAAGAGGTCCTTTTAGCAATGACATTATTAGACTTAATTCAGTGACAACTATAAAACATTTGAAGATTTACAACCAAATTCCTTTAGGTCACGTGTCACATGTAAAATAAGATGCCTTCTCGACAACACTTTAAGCTCTGCTTATTGTATCTCAAGTTTTGCCAATTGAAGTTGAAAACTATGCAACTTTGCATCTAGAAAAATGTGTGACCAATTTATTAATAAAAAAATTATTAAAAAAAAAACTTAAAAGCATTGTTAAGCACCGGATCAAGTTTAACTCAAGCTACAACAAAAAATTTAAAAATAAAATATAAAAGAAAAGAGCACACTCCAATAGAGAGATTACAGCAAACCAAATTGTTATGAACTTACGTCTGCTCTCTCTCTCTCTCTCTCTCTCTCTCTCTCTCTCTCTCTCTCTCTCTCTCTAGACCCTTCTAGTTGATATATGTCCTCCTTACCCGTTGTTTGAGTGACAAGGTACAAGCAAAAAT
>NC_047655.1:6662010-6675255 GCF_902201215.1 Prunus dulcis | reverse complement strand
CCCCCTAGAATGGTTTATTGGAGAAAAGTTGACTTTTCGCTTTAGAAGGAATTTGGGGATTTCAATTATACCGTTGCATAGAGCACGTCGAGATGAGTTCGTAGACACATAATGGGCTCAAATCGGAGTTGTAACGAAGAAGATATGGTCTACAGAAGTCCAATGGCATAATCATAAATTTTTCGAAGTTCAAATTTCTTAAACCCAGATTTTTCTTCTCCTTCGAGAATATCACGAACAGCCATTTTCAAACTCAGTTTTCTCCTCCGTCCAGCCACCAAATCGAGTGCCACAACTTGCAAATTCTTCATCTCTCTCTCATCTTTCCATACATTGCCATATCTAGCCATGATTCTAAGCGATTAAACCCGAAAATCGATCGAAAACAGATTCCAAACTGGAATTTGGGTCGGGTCCTGTATGACTATCCCACATACCCGGCTAGAATCCTCGATTTTTTTTTTGCTATATATATATATTTATCATACATTTTAACATTAATTTTCATATTAATTTATCATTCAACACATTCAAATTAACTATAAAGTTCAACTCAACTATTCAAAATCACTTCAATATGAAATTCCAAAGAAGATTAGGAAGAATTAGGAGAGGGAGGTTAACTTAAGAGTTAAACATAAATATTATAATTATTTATTTATTTATTTATTTAAATATAAACATATATATTTTCGGTTCGGGTTAAGGGATGGGGACGCCAATATTATCCCCTCCCCATACCCATCGGGGATTTTTCAAGTTCGAGGATTTCCGTACCCGATATCCATTTGGCCCCGAAATCTCCCATTTTTTGGATCGGGGACCGAATAGGGACCCGCCCCCACGGGAATTTTTGTCATCCCTACACTCGTAAGGCATGTTAGTTCCTATACTCTCTATTTTTGCAATTAGATATCCCGCTCTTTTTATTTTATTGCAATGTGATTCCATCATTAGGGTTTCCGTCAAATATCCCGTTAATTGCCTACCTGAAATTTATGATTCCCACATTTTTATTTTTTGGTTTTTGGTTAAGTGTAATAAGATATTCGTAGAATATTTAAAAATCAATTAAATATAAAAATATAAAAAAACAAAATAGAACCCTGCCCCAATCCCAATCCCTAGCCCCAAACCACTACCTAGATTCATCCCAACTAAGAGCCTTGACACCATCATTGCCTCCGCCATTGTCCAAATTCATCCCCAAAAATCAAGCACCTTAACACAAACTCCACCACAAAAATCAAGCTCAACCATAACACACCCACAAACCCAATCAACAAAACACACAAGCCATTTCCACAATTCGCTCTGTTCCTCTTCCCAAAAGCCAAAGTTGGTATATTTTCCTCATCTCCCAAGAACAGAGACATGAGCGAAAACCTATCTCCCAAAGCGTGCTGGATTTAGAAGACGTCGTATTTGTGAGCCATGAGAAGGTGAACTTCCCACATGGGTTTCTCGGTGCTTAGCCTAGAGCTGGTGGAGAGGTTTGCCAAGTAGTCATTGACTGCAGTCTCATGGTCAAAATGGGATGCGGTGGTGATGGGGTTCGTGACGATGATGACATGGCGGTCGAGGTCGAAGTGTAGGGTTTTGTGCGAGTGCTCGAAGTCATGCGAGTCGCAGACCATGAGGCTTGTCAGCTGCCACTAAAGCCATGATAGAGAAAGAGAGAGATAAATATGAGGGTTTGGGGTCGGGGACGGGGTGGCTTGGGGCTAATGGGGTTTTTATTATTATTTATAATTGATTTTTAAATATTCTATGAATATTTTACTACAATTAAATAAAAATAAATAAAAATTGTGCGATCCATAAATGCCACGTAGGCAACTAATGGAAGATATGACGAAAATCTTAACAGCAGAAATACATTGCAACAAATTGAAAAGACCGAGGTATCTAATTGCAAAAATTAAGAGGACATGGACTAACATGCCTTACGAGTACAACCACAGGATACTAAACTGTCATTAACCCTACAATATAACCCTAAAACATCTTTTTTATTTTTCAGTCTCCGACAACCTCCATTTTTTTCTCCTTCTTCGTTTTCCTCTTCTTCTCTTGTTTTTCTTTGTTTTCTTATTTCTCCGTCTTTTTCTTTCTTCTTCGTCTCTCGTTCTGCAATTATTTTTCTCTTTTTGATTTCTTGTAGAAACCAAGTCGAAACGTAACGGATAATCGGTGCACCAAACCACGAAAAAACAAAGGGCTGCGACTTGACTTCGGCATTAGAAAACACCAAACCGGAGTGTTGGATCCGGTACATAATTTTGACATCTCAATTCGGTTCGGCTTGGGTGCCCAACTCTACAACCACTCATAAAATTCCCTAACCTGTGAGACACAATCTAATAGAATTTTGAGGTACATAACTTTCCTTTGTTGAGCTATTATGTGTGTGGGATTGCTATTGCTCGCTAGAATTTTTAGAGTAAGAATATATAAAGCATTTTTCTAGATAACTTTCATCTCCTAAGTTAAAAAGCTCCAGTCTTTTTTCATAGTGAATGAGAAATGAAGAAGCAGCTGAAAAGTTTCAAGAATGGTATCCTCCATTATTGATCTCATGATCAGGTGCAGATAAGGTAGCTTTGACTAGAGAGGCATGATAGGGACGCTTCTCAGTTGGAGGAGAAGGAACAACTGGGACGCTTCGTAGTTGGTTGTACTAGTGGTGGTGGAATTGGGTTTTTCGGAAGGCAGCATACAACTTTCCTTAAAAGAAGAGAAAGTTGAGGAAAAGGAGGAAGGGTTAGTCTTCAATTTGCTACGCTTTTGCTGCGTATTCGTACCATGACCAATCATCACATTCACAAACGTCGTCATTTTCAATGGTTTGCACGACTGGTATGAGAGAATGCTCTCAACCCATGCTTTGGTGGTACGGGAGAAACACATGTTGAATTTAAATGAGATAGAAGAAAGTAAGCAAGCGAAGTATAAACTAAGAAATATAGAAACCCTAACCGCGTATAGAGAGTGAATGCAAGCGAAGTGACGTAAGTTGATGAGAAATAGAAACCGAAATGAATCCTTAAGAGAGAGAGAGAGAGAGAGAGAGAGAGAGAGAGAATATGAGTGAATCCTTAGTTGATTAGGAAACCTAAATGAATTATAACTATTTGCGTAAAATCTAACCTGCTATAAACCCAAGCAACCAAGCAACTAAAAAAAACTTCCGACCGTTAAAACACCATTTCAATTTCGGAATCGAAGTCGAAGGAGGAGCATCATTTGGGGGGAGACTTTGGAAAAACCCAAAGAAGAGATAAATTTTTTAAAAGAAGCCAAAATGGACAAAATTGCCCTTATTTATTTTTGGATTTCCTAAGGCATCCTACGTTTGCATGTCTTTGATTTGAAAGTTAAGAAGTTTTTTTGTCTTTTTTGAAAAAGCTTTGGCTTTTTTCAAAAGTGAAAGTTTTTTTGTGGCTAAAACCTAAATTTACTTTGTGTATTTCGGAAGACGGCATACAACTTTGAGAAAGTTGAGGAAGAAAAGGAAGGATTAGTCTTGTTGTAACGAGCGTTGAAAGACTCTTTCCTTGGTTTACACAGCCCATAACCCATTGTCACATACATCATCATTTTCGTAGTATGACTTGTGATCGTCATAGGTTATGATGAAAATGCAGAAAGGATATCGAACAAATATAGGAGAAATTATAGAATAGTACGGTATCAACACGTCAGCTGGTAGTACTTCCATTCAAAATTTACCATGTGTATTATTTGTATAAGAAATTAAACTATTGTTCCATTTGGATTTGCAACTCCAATTTTACCCTTCACAACAAAATTAAAAAAATTGTTAGAAAATCAGAGAAAATGAAAACAACCCCTACCATCGCACTGACACCATCATCTGACTGCCCTCCCTCTCTGTCTTTCCATTATTCGATGTTCATTCAAATGTCTCAGTAAATTAATATTTCAATTTGATAATGATTAAAGCCTCTTTGTTTGAATATAGACCCATTTGCAATGATTAGAGATCTTGCAGGTGCTTCCATGGGTTAAAGAAAAGTTGCAGTTTTAGGGAGAGAAACGAAGGGCCGACAGAGTGACCAAATTCGTAATAATATCTTCATGTCTAACACATACAACGTGATTGAAAGACTTGCTATTATGGGTTTGATGCTTGCAGGACTGGGCAAATTGCTATGCACCTGATTAACAAATTGAAATGGGATTTGGGTCTTCTTCATGGTATTGTTTGTTGAAGAAAGGAGCTTGGCACAATTGGGGGGAAGAGCAATGATGGGATGTGATCTGATTGCAAAAATACAAAAAACAGAGGAATGAAATAAGAGGATGAGAGCGGCAGCCATGGGAGGCAGAGCGACAGCACGGCAGTGAGATTGAGGGCGAGCGCTTGTTGCTGGAACATTTTCTCTTCTATTTCCTTTAATATTTTTAATTTAAAGGGTAAAATTGGAGTTTCAAATACACCTGGAACAAAAAGTTCAATTTCTTATAAAAATAATACACATGACAAATTTTGAATTGAAGCATCACCACGGGTACTATTCTATAATTTCTCTAAATATAGAGACTAATGTAGAAGAAGAGAGTAAACTGAAAAAAGAGTGAAGTGAGGAGGAGTCTCAAATTGTCTTAATTTTGATGTTAGATAGCTATGTTATTGTAATGGCCTTTTGTGGCTAGTTTTTATTGGCCATTTGTGGTCAATGACATTTATACCTGAATTATGAATGTAATCCTAAAATTTCTCAAAACAACAATTTGAATGTTCAAGTACTCATCCCACGCAACGTAAACAAACAAAATCAGACATTGGATAGAATCTACAGTAGAAATGAGAGGATCTGGTTGTGCTTACCATGGCAAGTCCATAATCGATCATTTCTTAGGCACTGTCGAATGGGTCATGTAGCCAAGAACAAGGATGATTTCAAATTGATGCACGGAAGGTGCCAATTTGTGAACAGCCGTAATTGACTATTGGTTGGGCGAGGTGGAATGGCACAAGGATCCCTCAGCTAAGACAATCATTGTGCAGTCATTCCATGACCTACATAAGTATCTGGAGGGGTATGAGATGGAATGACCACAATGTGGATAAGGAGTACACACGCATAAAAAAAACGTGACTTCTTACTTTTTAATGTGCGGGTTGCTCCAAAAAATGAGTACGTATTTATCTGAAGTAAATTTAGGTTTTAGCCACAAAAAAACTCATTTTTGGAAAAAGCCAAAGCTTTTTCAAAAAAGATAGAAAAAATTTTCAACTTCGAAATCAAAGACATGCAAATGTAAAGGATTCCTTAGGAAATCCAAAAATAAATAAGGGCAATTTTGTCCATTTTGGCTTCTTTTAAAAAATTTCTCTCCTTTAGGCTTTTCCAAAGTCTCCCAACATATGGTTTTAGGAAGACGTCTATGGTTTTAGGATAGCGACTACGTGCCTCTCTTGACATTACATGCCAGATATTCCTAACCTTTTTCATACGTATTTATTGTATTAGTTATTGTGTATAATTGATGTGTTTAGGGTATGATTTATTTAATTGATTTTATATGAATATTATGAGTATAATTATTGAATTTTTCCAACAATCTAATGCCGTATATTGCATCTAGTTAGTTGCAGAAAAAACTTTGTGAGATTATCTGTTTGTGTTTGCATTTGTTTCTATGTACCTGAATAAGAATCAATTGAATATCTCATTGTTGAAATAATGTCGCTTAATTGAAATTACAGTATACATATAGAACTGTATTTAATAAACTTGACTGAAATGTCGTGTTATTGGTTGGTTGCATCATTTCGTGTTTTAAATGTAGTACAATCAAATTGCATTTTTTATCTTGTGTTTGTTTTTATATGTTGGAAGTCCAAAATGTATTCTTAAAATCGTACTATATTTTTTGAAATGTGTTTGTGAAGTTGTATTACTTTCATACGACTATTTGTAAATGATACGATAATGCTATATTTAAATAAACAGAGACTTAATTTAGCCCATTACGATTTGTTTACCTGTGTGCATCAGTATTGTCGTAGGAAAGAACTTCATAACAGTCTGAGTTTGTTTCCATGTATTTGCGGTATTTTACGCTGACCTTCTTAGATACGTTAATGTGGATTCCACTCTGACCTTCGACTATGTGGGCTGGTGGATTAGCGCTGACGTCAGCAACTTTCGAGCAACGGCCCAGTTCAGAACTGTCCGTGGACTTATCCGGGCTGGTGGGTCGCATGCCTTGCCTGGGCTGCCTTTTGCGCGCTGGAGGTCCAAAACGGGCCTTGGGGTCTTATTGCCATGGCTGGGGGGCTGCACTGCACTTGCTCTAAGGAAGTACTCCTTACTTTTTATTATAACTCAACCACAAAGTGATATGCATCCTCTCTTTTTTAAGGAGCGGATCTTGAATCCAAAAATGATTCAGTTGGATAGGGTTGGTGGGGTTAAGTTGACCTAATAATAAACAGGTCAAATATTATAAACCGCTATGTATGATCCAACCCAATTCGTGCCCACCCCTAAGCAACAACTACTTTCCTACGAGAAAAATAAAGGAAAGGAATTCCAACGATTTGGTTGTTCATTTGAAAGCATACCACATGGTGTCAAGGGGGGTACCCCCAAAAATAAAAGAGGAATGCAAAACTAATGTGCCAAAAGTTAACAAAAAGCTGGGCAATATTTTAACTTAGCATCTGACGTTGTGGTCCTTAAACACAAAAGATCACTCTAATAGCCTAAATCTTTAGTTGTAGTCTAACAAGAGTCTTGGTAATCCCGATCATTGTCGTCGTCGTACTTGTCGTTGCTGTTCGCGTATAATGGGCTGGGCCTGTCGTGGCTGTTCGCGTATAATGGGCTGTGCCTGTCGTGGCTGTTCGCGTATAATGTTACGCTCATCCCAGATTCGGCAAGAACATGTTGCTTTCTTGTTCTTCCACTCAGCTCCACAGGTATAACAAAACTCATAACCACATCTACAAAGACAATGCACGCATACAGACAAACCACAAGGATTGGTATACGGAAAAAAAAAAAACAGCAGCACCCAGAAAAGAACAATTAAAACTAGTTCTTTTGGTGGGTAAAAGAATAGAAAAGGTGGTCTGCAACTAGTAAAGGCAATACACCAATACCATAACTGAGGGGACAGTGTAAGGCCCTACCATGATATCTATTTATAGATGACTAGGATCTCATCCAATGTTTGCTAACAAAAGCATAAAAGAGAATGCCAATTAGATCATCATGCAGAGATTGACTCTTTTGGTGGTTTGATGGCCCATTGGCAATGTGGTCTTCAATCATAAGAACTCAGAGAAACTTGAGACCCAACACTATACCTAGCCATATCCACTTGTACTCAACTTGCTACCAAGTAGATCATATTGAGTTCACTAGCTGTATAATTTGTTTTATCTTTTGCTTGTTTCATCCCTCTCAAAAAATTGCTAATTTGATCTAAAGATGACAAAATCAACAGAACAAGGACCAAAAGACAAGTCAAATAGGATGGAGGAGTGGGGAGTAATACCTGCAAGTTATGTGGTAACAACCTTCGGCAAGTTCAACCATATGGTTGCACTTTACGCACTGACGCCAGAGTTTCTTTGTAGCCAGCGAGTTGAGCAATTGGTCTTCTCGGTGGGGATAGGGATGTGATCTTTTATAATCATAGCAGGTCATATTGAAGTGCCAAGGGACCTTGCAATTGATACAAAAATAGTAATGACATTTCATGCATCTCCTGGCTCCAGTTTGCTCAGCACGGACAAAAGTAGTTTTGGTATATTCTAAGACCTCCTTTTTAGACATTAATGCAGAACACCTGGGATTTGGGCAATAAACTTTGTCTGTAACCGGAATAGAAGATTCCTTGATTCTTTGGCTTATGGCCTCAACTAGTTTAGGTGCCAAGAATTTTGCACAGCTATCAATATTCACCTCATTTTTACAGCCTTCATGAGGGCACTCTGCCCCCATCCCATTAAGAAACTTTACTTCCACATGCTGTTTCATACAGGAACAGCAATACCTGTGTAGACAGCCATCGATTGAAAACATTTCTGCAACATCAGTTTCTTCAAAGCAAATTACACAAGTCTCCTTCAAACTCTTTCCATTGCTAGAGTCTGCACGCCAGGTGATCTGAGAAACTATAGCCTCTCTAGCAACTTTAAGTGCAAACTTAATGTCAGTACGTGTTACAAGAGAAGGGCTGCAATATTCAAATTTTCTTTGTAGAAGAGCCACTTGATTGACTAATGTTGCAACCTTGCTGTTTCCAGGACGCACTCTGTTTGTGACCTGTATTTAAAAGATGTCAATCATCTACATAAGTGGCACGAAATGGAATTTTCTGTTAAGCCCCCGTATTTTATTTTATAAACATGAATAGTGATGAGAGCAGCAAACTTGTAAAGACATGAATTATACTATCAATAAGGAGGAAAATAAATGAAAAATAACAGAACTTGGGTTTTCTCCTTCGGAATAGAAAAAAATACATATTTATCCTGTAATACAACCAACAAAGTTTGACAGAACACATCACCAAAAAATAATTAACAAATTTCTAACAACAACAAAATAGTATAACTGCATGACCGAATCATTGCTGAACCCAAAATTTGCCAAAAATTGGCTTTGTCACACAAATGCAGCAAGCTCAGCAAATGTTTAACACAACAGACTTAAAGAAGGATAGGTCTAACAAGATAACTGTTAATTCTCCCAAATACCAAGTTGTTTGGGATTATTCCTTGCAGCTTCTGCACGAAGCTAAATTAACACACTCCAAAACACTGTCACAAATGACATGACATACACTTGTTAGATTGCACTTCGACCAATTAACCCAACCCAAACACTGAACCAAAAACCAAAACAGCAACTCACTCATATTGATGTTTAGTAATTGGCTTTCACACTTCTCATAGTTGCCCACAATCTTCCTGCTCAATCTCCGATAATGTTCTCCCAAACAAACCCACATATAGTAAGCCCCAAAATTTCTATCCCACTTCCAAAATTGTCAAATGCACAATCTTTTTCTTTTCCTCTGTTTCAGAAGACACCCAATAGTTCATACAGCCAAAGATTCCAAATTTGCAATGCAACAAACAATGCACACCAGTCAACACTCAACTCTACTACCATTGACATAAACACAAACTCCCACCCAATTAAAAAGTGAATTTGAGAATAAATAAAAGAAGACCAATAAAAGCGAGTTTTTTAACGCTAAAACTCACATATTGGTAAAGCATGTAGTCATCACAGTAAAAGGTCACAGATTTCAAGTCCAAGGTGAGAGCTTTGTTAAGCCCTTCAATAATGGCCTCAAGCTCCGCAGCCTCATTGCTCAACACCACACCATCAGCCACCGCCTCTAGATTCTTCCTCGCCTCGAATATCAGATTGTCTCTCGGGTCACAAATCGCGACACCTGCCCCAGCCACCACCACCTTCATATCCCTAACCCTCTCCTCGCTCACCAAACCCTTGCAATACAACCTCAAATTCTCAGTCTCCACCGCCGCAGCTTTTGTCGACGACGACGACGACGACGATTCGTCCGCAGAGTACGGACGCTCGTAATAGTCGCCGTGCTTGGCCCAGTAGTCGTCTGGCACGTCGCGGAGGTCGGCGGCGAACTTCTGATCGTGAATTCGACGGTTGAGATCTTCCTTCGTCTTCATCATCTCCGAAACGGTGCGCTCGTGGTCCTCCCACTCCTGCGCGAATCTCTCGACGTCCTCGAGCATGAGCGTGGCGGCGAGGTCTAAAATGGCGTCGTGGGGCGGCGAAAGAGGCGGAGAGTTGCGCGAACTCGAACTCGAGGCCAACGAGGGATTGAGAGCGAGAGAGGCGGCCATGGCCTCCTGCATTTGGAGCTTGAAGGCCATGTCCAGGTCGGAGTCTAGAGTTTTGGCGGCCATAAGGTCTCTGCGTTGTTCGGAGAGAATGGTGTGGAGGTCGTCTGGGTCAGTACGATCATCCATGATTGGTCTGTGCGGAGGACGCAGAGTGGGTTGGTTTGGAGGAAGCGGAGTGTGTCTTCTGAGTCAGTACGACTATTGTTAACGTTTTGCTTCCCTTTTTGAAGAGCCAAAGCGTCAAGAAAGGAGTTTTTATCAAAAATAGCCAAAATTTACCTTATATATTCATAAATGTCAGTTTTTGTAAAAACTTTCAAAAATAGCAAAAAACTCACCTAAAATTACTCAAACGCCCTCCTAAGTAAAAACCCACAAAAACTTTTTTAAAAAAAAAATGCAATCTTTGTTTTCAATTTGATTTTAAACATATATAAAAACAAAGGTTATATCCCATGTTATATCATTGGAGGAGTTGAACCATGAATATGACTTGATTCCTAGCTAGTTCGAGTACTGCATCCACCCAACATTGAGTTGAAGCAAAGCTTTTGTTCTATGATCTCCTTCATCTCCATTATCTAATTACTTAATTATCTCTAATAAGCCATATATTTGTATTATATATTTAACAAGGCACTCATAGAGTTATTGATTCATCTCCGCAAAGTTAAAGTTCATATCGGAATCTAATTAGCAACTTTGAAGTCAATATATGATAATAAGGGGCTGTGCGTGGCCTCCAATGGTGATAGCATCAACATGGCTGACGACAACAAATAATACCAAAGCTTCGAGCCCAATGACAGAGACAATAGATACTAACATAGGGGAGTTTTTATGTTTAAAATCAAATGAAAACATAGATTACAGTTTTTATGTTTTGCTTTTTTAGGTTTTTGTGAGTTTTAGTTTTGAGGGCATTTGAGTATTTTTAAGTGAGTTTTTGGCTATTTTTGAAAGTTTTTATAAAAATTGACATTTATGAAAGTATAGGGTACATTTTGGCTATTTTTGATAAAAACTCTCAAGAAAGGGCAAAAGGAGGGGACACTTGTTACACAAGGGAAAAACCAGGGAACCAGAAGATTTTCGAAATTGATGAGAGTCTGCAGAACATTACATTACATTACATATAAAAATTGGGAAAAGGTTGATATAGAATGTTACAAACTGGAAAGTCAATTTTTTATTAAAATAATTTATTAAAAAGACCACAAAAATTTAATAATGTTGTAAATTATTGGGTGTGGAGCCCACATGTTGGAAAGGAGCCCACATTCTAATTATATAAACGAATGCATACTGAACGAAGTAAGATCAGTTTTGATCTTTCAATTCCCTCTGGCTCTCCAATTTCTCTCTAGTTTTACAACACGTTATCAGCACGATTTCTCTATCTCTAAATTCAGAGCCTCAACGCTCTCTCTCTCTCTTCCGAGTTTTTCTCATCTATGGAGATGGGATATACAAGCTGCCAGTTTATGCTTCCCTATGAAAGTGGGATACTGGGCTCTCTTGCTCTATCCTCAAAATGAAGAGACGCTCCTCCTCCTCCTTCACCTTCATGATCTTCTTCTTCTCTCTTTAGTCCTTCTTCTCTTCCTCTTCCTGGAGATGATGATGGTGATGCTTCAGGACAAATACGCCAACTTGCTCTGCTTCATAAAGACTCAACCAGTCAAAATTGAAGCCAACCCATTCAAGGAAACCTGCAACAGAGTGGTCTATGGGCGGTAAATGATTTTTCTGAATATATTATTATTTGGTGGTTTAATTTATGTTGGTTTATTCTATAAAGTTAATTTAATGAGGTGGTAATATGTTTGTCGAAAAGAAAAAAAAAAGGGGAGATTAGCATCGCTTTTGATGAGCAATAATGGAAGCTTAAAAAAAGGGGAGATTAGCATCGCTTTTGATGAGCAATAATGGAAGCTTAAAAAAAGGGGAGATTAGCATCGCTTTTGATGAGCAATAATGGAAGCTTTGCTGTCTTTTGGATTAGTCACAACGCACAGAAAATTCCCGTGTTTGACGTTTGTTGAATGAAATCACACAAGCATGGAAAAGGACATATAGCATCACTGACCATTCTACTATTCACTTTCCCTATTTTTTTTATTATATACTCATATAAGAACATATAGTATAATAATATTTTTAGTGGTGATTTTATCTCCCCATTTATTTTATTTATTGTACGGTGTAGGTTTATTACCTATACAACAATATTTACTTTAAAGATGGTGTAGGTTTATTACCCATACAACAATATTTACTTTAAAGGGTGGTGCGGGTTTATCGTCCACGCCTTTACTTTTATTTAAATGTATGGAGCAGAATTAGTGCCCATATAAGCATATTTACTTTATCGTAAATTTACTTTAAAGGGTGGTGCGGGTTTATCGTCCACGCCTTTACTGTTATTTAAATGTATGAAGCAGAATTAGTGCCCATACAAGCACGTTTACTTTACCGCACATTTAAAGTATGGTGCGGGATTAACGTCCATACAGCAATTTAATTTATGAATTTACTTTACCGCACATTTAAAGTATGGTGCGGGATTAACGCCCATACAAGTAATTTATTTACCAGTAAATTTATTTTATGGATTAATTGTGCTGTATGATGAGTTTTTACAGTATACAGATCAGGACCAGAAGTTCCTTGATCCTCATCATACATTTACATCAGGACTTGAAGATCCTTGATGATGATATTGATATGAGAGCTGGCAGTCTCTCCGGTCCTATACATGTAAACAAGAGATCGGACTTGAAGATCCTTGATCCTTGACATGTAAATAAGGACCTAGAGTTTCTTGATGATGTAACAGTACCGTATTGGTTAAAAGTGCCGTACACATGAATATTAACTGTACTGGCAAATGTACTGCACATATGAATAGATATGTATTCATGACTTGATGAATAGTACTATTCACATGAATAGTGACGAATGCATAAATATTAACCATTTTGGGTAAACCGTCACTATATACAAAAGGGAACCTGCAGTTCCTTAAACTCATGGATGAACAATTAAATGAGATGCCAGAAGTTCCTCAAAATATGGACAATTATGTAAGGGCTTGAAGTCCCGAAATATGTATAGAAAATTGTAAAAATGTCCATACCATGAGAATATGTGATTTTGGCCTGAAGTTCAAAATCTAACAGTGTTGAGAACCTAAAGTTCCAACAATTAAATGGACAACCCTTGAGGTATTATTGCAAATTGTGGTACACCACATATTTCTTTGGCATAAGAAAATGATGAATTTAATAAAGTTCGAATCTGTTATAATCGACACCTCAAGGAAGAAATATATTTTGTGAATTCCGGTTGTTAAGAATACACCG
>NC_047655.1:6552617-6661910 GCF_902201215.1 Prunus dulcis | reverse complement strand
CATATAAAGATCCGCTGGAAACGAGAACCATCCTCGCCACAGTCAAGCACACAATGAGACCCGACATTGCTGGCCTTCAAAACATCAACATACCAAGGCAGGTGAGCATAAGACAACTCCTCATCACCATGTAAATCCTTAGTAGCCAACTCCTTCCCATACCACGCAACATGATAAGGGACATCCAATCCATAATTTTCTTTCAAATCAGTAATTAGCTCAATAGGCCTTACCAAAGGATTGCTACGAACTTTATCTTTGACAATTGAAGACACCAAACGAGACCCCATTGCCTTATTTCTCTTCTCACGGATCAAACCACTACAACTGTGTACATTATTTAAATTCTTAATATAGAAAAATCCATTTACATTAGACTTAACAGCATGCACATTCCACTCACAGCCATTTGATTCCTTCTTAGCACACACAGCAGTAACACGACGAGGCTCATTCTTCAAATACTTCATCTTAAAACCATTCTCAATCGCGTACTTAGCCAACTTATCACGGAATTCACAAACTCCACCCTCAAACTTCTGACCCTCATGAGTAATATAACCCTCCCAATCAGTAGACAAATATTTACGCCCTCCACAACTACCATATTTGCCTAAATATTCATTTCCAAACTCACTGCTAATACCATCAAAATCCATACTCAAACAAGAAGAAGAAGCAGCACTTGAATCAACAATACTACCAGTTTGACTTGAATCTTTACATGTATCCTCATCTTGTGAAAAACTGTAATTGTTAGGAGCAGACTCCAACAAAAAAGGAGAAGCAATCATGTTCGTATTAACAGTTTGAACATGATTCACTACAGCCTTATCCCTAACAGCAATGTGAATTAATTGATCCTTCATCAGTCCACATACCATAAACATGATTTTCAAATCATCGTCCGATTCCAACAAACAATTGGAGCAATCCATAAAAGAGTACCTCAACTCAAAATGACCTAACTTAAGCTTAAACCTACTACACAACTCGTTGGACAACCAATCAAAAGTAGTAGTTGAAGACAAAATAAGCATTAAAGTTCCAGCACTATAGGTGCACTTCGCCACTCTCGAATCATCCATATATATCTCTACAAAAAAACAACAAACAAAACAAAAATGACTACTAGTAATAACAGTGGATGCCGAGTGCATTAACAGTGAATTATAGTCGACTCAAAAACCAATAGCGCATAAACAGAAAAAACACGAATATACTCAGATTCAACTGAAAAAGCATACCTCAATTAAATCGAATAACACAAATTTTTCACCACAGCTCAAACCAAAACACAAGAGCAAATCCACAATCAAAACGAATCTGAAATCAATCCAAATTATAAACAAAAAGAAACGAAAACCTAATCAGCAACTTAATTAATCGAGCATCAAATCACCAAAAAGCAGACTACAATATAATCGAATACCTCCAAAAACGAATATGAATTCACAAGAAAAAATCGAATACCTCAAAAATCGAAGATCACAGATCTCACCAAGCTCCAATCGAGTCTCATGCAGCGCATATCAATCCAAAAATCACCAAATCAAACAAGAAAGAAAAAGAAATTGAAGCAATAGAACTCCAATCTACGCCATACTAAGCTCAGAAGAATCGAAAAAGAAGATCTGGAACCACATCATACTGAGCTTCGTTCGAAGAGGTGAACGAAACTCATTTCGTTCAAAGAGATGAACGAAGCTTCCTTCGTTCGAAGAAGTGAACGAAGCTCGCTTGGAATATTCGATCTGCTGAGGCTGCCAAACAGGTTTCTGTTACGAGGTCACCAAATTTCAAGAAATTCCTATCCTAGCTGGCGAGTTTTGGGCATGTTTCAAAATATTCGAACCAAAAGGTCAAAAACGTAATCTAACATAGAAAATAAAATACAAAAATTGACAGCTTTCTACAATTGGGTGTGTTTATATGTATTAAATCATGTAGGGTATATTTATAGTTTCATGTCTACAATTGGGTATTTCACTAATTTTGTAAAAAAAAAAAATACATGTGCACTTCTCCCGACGAAATTTCGTCGGCAAAGATCTATGCCGACAAAATTTGCCGGATTAGGTTTCCCCCGACGAAAATATCTTTGCCGACGAAATTTCGTCCGGAGAGGTCTTATTTTTAAAAAATAAATATAAACTTAGGATGTTTAGGTTAATTAATTTTTAAAATTTTTATTTTTATTAACTACATAATATATTTTGAGATTTAATTAGTTGAATTAGCAATTATATTTTAATTATTATTTATTTAATGACTGATTATTATTAAATATTTAATTAACTTCATGAATTATATTACTTAATGAATAGTAATTCAATTTATCTTTTTCTTTTTCTCTTTTAATATTCACTAAGTTAATTACTAATCAAAGTAATTGAAAAAGTGAAATACATACTATGCTACTAAAAGGGTGTAGCCAAACTTTTCAAAAAAATTTAAATTAAAAAAAAAATTAAAAAAATTAAAAAAAAAAATTAAAAACTGAGTATAGCCGTGCGGCTATACTATTTTTAATATAAAAAGGATGACCCCCAACGTTTAGGCGCGACGTGTCTACTTTTTAAATAAAAAAATTAAAAACTGGGTATAGCCGTGCGGCTATACTATTTTTTAATATAAAAAGGAGGACCCCCAACGATTAGGCGCCACGTGTCCACATTTTTTTAAAAAAACATAGAGTATAGCCGTGCGGCTGTACTTTTTTTTGTTTTAAAAAAAAAGCCTCCAGTGACTAGGCGCCACGTGTCCCAAAAGAGTACAGCCGTGCGGCTGTACTATTTTTTCAAAATCCCAAAGGGTATAGCCTGCCGGCTGGACTGTCTTTCAAAAAGAAAAACAGTACAGCCGCACGGCTATACTATGTAAATAGAATTTAATTATTTTGTGGACTTTTTTTATAATTTTTTTTTAATACTAATTAATAATTACTAATTAAAGTAATTCAAAAAGGCTAAGATGTTACTCAATTACATGTATTGTATTAAAGAAGTGGGCCAAAAAACAAAAGCAAAGAAAGTAATTATATGTTTATTAAAAAGGATTAAATTAAATTTTTTTTTTTTTTAAAAAGCATTACAAATACGTACAAACATGTACAATACGACTATTGTATGGTTTGCTTTTTAAAAAAAGGAGATGCATATAGAACACGAATGTATTATTGAAAACTACGTGCGTACACACACACACATATACATATACTTATATATATATATATATATATTACGACTAATTAAAGTAATTAAAAAATAATAAGATATTACTTAATTAAATATATTAAATGAAGGAAGTTGGCCAAAAGAAAAAGTAAAGAAACTAATTTTATATTTTAAAATTTTATACTTTAAAAAAAAAAAAAAAAAATACATGTGCACTTCCCCCGACGAAATTTCGTCGGCAAAGATCTATGCCGACAAAATTTGCCGGATTAGGTTTCCCCCGACGAAAATATCTTTGCCGAAGAAATTTCGTCGGGAAAGGTCTTATTTTTAAAAAATAAATATAAACTTAGGATGTTTAGGTTAATTAATTTTTAAAATTTTTATTTTTATTAACTACATAATATATTTGGAGATTTAATTAGTTGAATTAGCAACTATATTTTAATTATTATTTATTTAATGACTGATTATGATTAAATATTTAATTAACTTCATGAATTATATTACTTAATGAATAGTAATTCAATTTCTCTTTTTCTTTTCTCCTTTAATATTCACTAAGTTAATTACTAATCAAAGTAATTAAAAAGGTGAAATACATACTATGCTACTTAAAGGGTGTAGCCAAACTTTTCATAAAAATTTAAATTCTAAAAAAAATAAAAAAAATTAAAAAAAATTAAAAAAATTTTAAAAACTGAGTATAGCCGTGCGGCTATACTATTTTTAATATAAAAAGGAGGACCCCCAACGTTTAGGCGCCACGTGTCTACTTTTTAAATAAAAAAATAAAAACTGGGTATAGCCGTGCGGCTATACTATTTTTTAATATAAAAAGGAGGACCCCCAACGATTAGGCGCCACGTGTCCACATTTTTTTTTAAAAAACACAGAATATAGCCGTGCGGCTGTACATTTTATTGTTTTAAAAAAAAGAGCCTCCAGTGACTAGGCGCCACGTGTCCCAAAACAGTACAGCCGTGCGGCTGTACTATTTTTTCAAAATCCCAAAGGGTATAGCCTGCCGGCTGGACTGTTTTTCAAAAATAAAAACAGTACAGCCGCACGGCTATACTATGTAAATAGAATTTAATTATTTTGTGAACTTTTTCTATAATTTTTTTTTAATACTAATTAATAATTACTAATTAAAGTAATTCAAAAAGGCTAAGATGTTACTCAATTACATGTATTGAATTAAAGAAGTGGGCCAAAAAACAAAAGCAAAGAAAGTAATTATATGTTTATTAAAAAGGATTAAATTAAATTTTTTTTTTTTTTAAAAAGCATTACAAATACGTACAAACATGTACAATACGACTATTGTATGGTTTGCTTTTTAAAAAAAGGAGATGCATATAGAACACGAATGTATTATTGGAAATTACGTACGTACACACACACACACACACACATATATATATACTTATATATATATATTACGACTAATTAAAGTAATTAAAAAATAATAAGATATTACTTAATTACATATATTAAATGAAGGAAGTTGGCCAAAAGAAAAAGAAAAGAAACTAATTTTATATTTTAAAATTTTATACTTTAAAAAAAAAAAAAAAATACATGTGCACTTCTCCCGACGAAATTTCGTCGGCAAAGATCTATGCCGACAAAATTTGCCGGATTAGGTTTCCCCCGATGAAAATATCTTTGCCGAAGAAATTTCGTCGGGAGAGGTCTTATTTTTAAAAAATAAATATAAACTTAGGACGTTTAGGTTAATTAATTTTTTAAACTTTTATTTTTATTAACTACATAATATATTTGGAGATTTAATTAGTTTAATTAGCAACTATATTTTAATTATTATTTATTTAATGACTGATTATGATTAAATATTTAATTAACTTCATGAATTATATTACTTAATGAATAGTAATTCAATTTCTATTTTTTTTTTTCTCCTTTAATATTCACTAAGTTAATTACTAATCAAAGTAATTAAAAAGGTGAAATACATACTATGCCACTTAAAGGGTGTAGCCAAACTTTTCATAAAAATTTAAATTCTAAAAAAAAATTAAAAAAAATTAAAAAAAATTAAAAAAATTTTAAAAACTGAGTATAGCCGTGCGGCTATACTATTTTTAATATAAAAAGGAGGCCCCCCAACGTTAAGGCGCCACGTGTCTACTTTTTAAATAAAAAAATAAAAAACTGGGTATAGCCGTGCGGCTATACTATTTTTAATATAAAAAGGAGGACCCCCAACGTTTAGGCGCCACGTGTCCACATTTTTAAAAAAAAACACAGAGTATAGCCGCGCGGCTGTACTTTTTTTTGTTTTAAAAAAAAGAGCCTGCAGTGACAAGGCGCCACGTGTCCCACAACAGTATAGCCGTGCGGCTGTACTATTTTTCAAAATCCCAAAAGGTATAGCCGGCTGGCTAGACTATTTTTCAAAAAGAAAAATAGTACAGCCGCACGGCTATACTATGTAAATAGAATTTAATTATTTTGTGGACTTTTTTTATAATTTTTTTAATACTAATTAATAATTACTAATTAAAGTAATTGAAAAAGGCTAAGATGTTACTCAATTACATGTATTGAATTAAAGAAGTGGGCCAAAAAACAAAAGCAATGAAAGTAATTATATGTATATTAAAAAGGATTAAATTTAATTTTTTTATTTTTAAAAAAGCATTACGAATACGTACAAACGTGTACAATACGACTATTGTACGTTTGCTTTTTAAAAAAATGAGATGCATATAGAACACGAATGTATTATTGGAAACTACGTACGTACACACACACACACACATATACATATACATATATATATATATATATTACGACTAATTAAAATAATTAAAAAATAATAAGATATTACTTAATTACATATATTAAATGAAGGAAGTTGGCCAAAAGAAAAAGTAAAGAAACTAATTTTATATTTTAAAATTTTATAATTTTCAAAAAAAAAAAACATGTACACTTCTCCCGACGAAATTTCGTCGGCGAAGATCTATGCCGACAAAATTTGCCGGATTAGGTTTCCCCCGACGAAATTTCATCGGGAGAGGTCTTATTTTTAAAAAATAAATATAAACTTAGGATGTTTCAGTTAATTAATTTTTTAAACTTTTATTTTTATTAACTACATAATATATCTAGAGATTTAATTAGTTGAATTAGCAATTATATTTTAATTATTATTTATTTAATGACTGATTATGATTAAATATTTAATTAACTTCATGAATTATATTACTTAATGAATAGTAATTCAATATCTCTTTTTCTTTTTCTCCTTTAATATTCACTAAGTTAATTACTAATCAAAGTAATTAAAAAAGTGAAATAAATACTATGCTACTTAAAGGGTGTAGCCAAACTTTTCATAAAAATTTAAATTCTAAAAAAAAATAAATTAAAAACTGAGTATAGCCGGCGGCTATACTATTTTTAATATAAAATGGAGGACCCCAACGTTTAGGCGCCACGTGTCCACATTTTTTAAAAAAAACACATAGTATAGCCATGCGGCTGTACTTTTTTTGGTTTTAAAAAAAAGAGCCTCCAGTGGGCTCTGTCATTTAAAATTAATCCTAATTAATTAATTTTTAAACTAAAGAAATAACCCTTGGGCCTTATTTAATTGCTTTCAACTGCAATTATGGTTTAATTATTATTTATTCAGTGAAGAATTAAATATTTTAATTAACTTAATAAATGGTAATTATTTTTAAATTTTCATTTATTCAAATATTTAAATACTAAGTATTCACTAAGTAAATAGTAATTAAAAAATAACTACTAAACAAAGTAATTAAAAAAGAGAAATCAAGATTAGGCATTCAAAGGGTATAGCCGGCCGGCTATACTTTTAAAATATTCTAAACCCTACACTCTTAAATATCCTTTTTAAATTTTTTTATATTAATTAAATAATATCTTAGCCTTATTCAATACTTTCATTAGTAATTATGTTTTAATTATTATTTATTCAGTGAATAATTAGTATTAAATATTTTCATAAAAATCCTAGAAATTTAGTTTTGGGACCCCAAATATCTGAAACTTTTTTTTTTAAAAGAAATTTTTTTCACTAAGACACACAAAATTCACGCATTATACACGTATTACCAAATAAAAACAATATATACTTTTTTGTTTATTGAAAAAAAGAAAAAGAAAAAGAAAAAAAGGGTATAGCGCAAGTTTTCCCTAATTGTTTTTCAAAAAGCAAGTATAGCCGCGCGACTATACTCGTTTTGGCATTAAAAACAGTATAGCCGGGCGGCTGTACCTCGTTGACACGTGGGCTGAGCACATGGGCGGGTCTTTACAAATATATAATAGTATAGCCGCGCGGCTGTACTATTTTTGGAAAACTTTTTTAAAAAAAGTACAGCCGCGCGGCTGTACTCCTTATTTTATTTTTAAAAAAGGCTTCTGTCTTCTGACACGTGGCAGCTAGGGGCTGGGAGCGTCCTTTTTATTTATTTAAGATATACAGAGTACAGCCGCACGGCTATGCTCATTTTTATTTGTTATTTTTAACAATTTAAAAATATAAAATTTGTTTCTTCACTTTTGTTTTTTGGCCTACTTCTTTAATTTACTATATTTACTCTTAGCCTTTTTTAATCACTTTGCTTAGTAATTATATTTTAATTATTATTTAATGTAAAAAGATTGAAGAAAAAGAACACAAAGTAATTAATTTCTACTTATTAAGTCTTTTGTGAAATCGTTTGGGTGTCTTAATTCAATTTCTCCATAGCCCAAGAGCCCTATCCGTTACTATTATACCATTACTCGAGTATGTATCGTCCCTTTTTGATTCTTTACTTTTCCACAGTTATTACCCGTACTATACACGTACGCACGTATTTCTCACGTTTAATACACGTATGTTTTTACAAAAATTTCACTAAGACACACAAAATTCACCCATTATACACGTATTACCGAATAAAAACAATATATACTTTTCTGTTTATTGAAAAAAAGAAAAAGAAAAAAGGGGTATAGCCCAAGTTTTCCCTAATTGTTTTTCAAAAAGAAAGTACAGTCGCGCGGCTATACTCGTTTTGGCATTAAAAACAGCATAGTCGGGCAGCTGGAATTCGTTGACACGTGGGCTGAGCACATGGGCTGGTCTTTACAAATATATAATAGTATAGCCGCGCGGCTGTACTATTTTTTTGAAATTTTTTTTAAAGAAACCGCGTGGCTGTACTCGCTTTTCCTTTTTTTAAAAAAAATATATAAAAAAAGGCTTCAGTCTTCTGACATGTGGCAGCTAGGGAGCGTCCTTTTTTTAAAAGATATGCATAGTACAGCCGCACGGCTATGCTCATTTTTATTTGTTATTTTTAATAATTTAAAAATATAAAATTTGTTTCTTCACTTTTGTTTTTTGGCCTACTTCTTTAATTCACTATAGTTACTCTTCACTTTTGGTTTTATGTCGTGTCAACCCTTGTGTTTTGAATAAATGTTTCAAAACTGAGTATAGCCGCGCGGCTATACTATTTGTATTATAAAAAATGTCCCCCAACCATTTGGCGCCACGTGTCAACACTTGTGTTGTTAAAAAAAAATTTCAAACTTGAGTACAGCCGGTTGGCTATACTATTTTTATTATAAAAAAAATGTCCCCCAACCATTTGGAGCCACGTGCCAACACTTGTCTTTTTAAAAAATATTTCAAAACTGGGTATAGCCGTGCGGCTATACTATTTTTAATATAAAAAAGTTCCCCCAACCATTTGGAGCCACATGTCAACACATTTCCTTTTTAAAAAATTTCAAAACTGAGTATAGCCGCGCGGCTATACTAATTTTAATATAAAAAAGGTCCCCCAACCATTTGGCGCCACGTGTCAACACTTGTGTTTTGAATAAATGTTTCAAAAATGAGTATAGCCGCACGGCTACACTATTTTTAAAAAATGTCCCCCAACCATTTGTCGCCACGTGTCAACATTTGTGTTCTTAAAAAAAATTTCAAAACTGGGTATAGCCGTTCGGCTATACTATTTTTAAGATAAAAAAGTTCCCCAACCATGTGGCGCCACGTCTCAACACTTGTGTTTTGAATAAATGTTTCAAAACTGATTATAGCCGCGCGGCTATACTATTTTTATTATAAAAAATGTCCCCCAACCATTTGTGGTCACGTGTCAACACTTGTGTTTTGAATAAATGTTTCAAAACTGAGTATAGCCACTCGGATATAGTATTTTTATTATAAAAAAGGTGCTCCAACCATTTGGCGCCACGTGGCAACACGTGTGTTCCCAAAAAAAATTTCAAAACTAAGTATAGGCGGGCGGCTATACTATTTTTAATATAAAAAAGGTCCCCCAACCATTTGGCGCCACATGTCAACACTTATCTTTTTAAAAAATATTTCAAAGCTGAGTGTAGCCGTGCGGCTATACTATTTTTTATTATAAAAAGGACTCCAGCCATGTGGCGCCACGTGTCAGCACATGTCTTTTAAAAAAAAATAAAAAAAATGTAGTATAGCCGTTCGGCTGTACACCTTTTTTAAAAAAAATAAAATAAAGAAGAACCAAAGTAGATATTAATCTTCCTCTATTTGATGTTTTAATTTAATTTTTATTCCATATTCTTATTGAATAATATGTGAGAATTTGTGTAAATTTTGAATTTTATAATTATTGTGCACGAATTATAATAATTTGAGAAAATTTTGATAAATCACATCAACATGTCATGTGGATATGTACACAAGCAATAAAATAACTTCTCACGTGAGTCAGCGAATTACTAAACTATTTTCATGATCACAAATTTATTGATTCAATTTAGCACTCTGGACATAAATTTGTTGTGGTAAGGCTCCATTAACATAATATTTAAACGTATAGCCGCACGGCTATACCCTTGACATATCATAATTTGAATTTCTCTTTTTGAATTACTTTATTTAGTAGTTATGTTTTAATTATTGACAAGTATATAATCTTGACACAACACGAACCTGACATGACACAACCCATTGCCAGCCCTAGCTAAGACAATCATTGTGCAGTCATTCCATGACCTACACAAGTACCCAGAGGGGTACGAGATGGAACGACCACAGTGCGGATGTTACTGATAAAGAGTAAACGCACATAAAAAAAGTGGCTTACTTTCTAATGTGCAGGTTGCTCCAAAAAATGAGTACGTATTTATCCAATACCCTTGTATTCAATATGAATTAATGATGTCAAGAGAGCTACATAGTCGTTGTCCTAAAACTTTGACCCAAACACATGGTTTTAGGAAGACGTCTATGGCTTTAGGACAGCAACTACGTGCCTCTCCTAACATTACATACTAGATATTCCTAACCTTTTTCATACGTATTTATTGTATTAGTTATTGTGTATAATTGATGTGTTTTGGGTATAATTTATTTAATTAATTTTATATGAATATTATGAGTATAATTATTGAATTTTTCCAACAATCTAAATCCGTATATTGCATCTCTTTAGTTGCAGAAAAAACTTTGTGAGATTATCTGTTTGTGTTTGCATTTGTATCGATGTACATGAATTAGAGTCAATTGAATATCTCATTGTCGAAATAATGTCGCTTAATTGAAATTACAGTTTACATATAGAACTATATTAATAAACTTAACCGAAAATGTCGTGTTATTGGTTGGTTGGTTGATTTTAAATGTAGTACAGTAAAATTGCATCTCTGTGATGTGTTTGATTATTGAAATGTGTATACAATTTTATTAGACACCACATGTTTGTTTTTATGATGTGTACAAGTCCAAAATGTAATTTTAAAATCGTACTATATTTTTTGGAATGTGTTTGTGTAGTTGTATTACTTTCATATATGACTATTTGTAAATAATATGATAATGCTATATTTAAATAAACATAGACGACTTAATTTAGCCGAATGAGGTTTGTTTACATGTTTGCATCTGTATTGTTGTAGGAAAGATTCTCTCAGGTACTTTCGAGTGGCTCATGCGGCCAAGAACATGGATGATTTCAAACTGATGCACGTAAGGTGCCAATTTGTGTACAATCATCTTGGTTGGAAAACAAAAATCGAATATTGATTGGGTGAGGTGGAATGGCACAAGGATCCATCAGCTACGACAATCACTGTGTGGTCATTCCATGACCTGCACAAGTATCTTGGAGGGGTATCACATATGGTTTCTTACAACCTAATATGCGTGTTGCTTCGAAAAATGAGTACGTATTTATCTGATACCTTTGCATTCAATATGAATTAATGATGTCAAGAAGGTACGTAGTCGTTGTCCTAAAACCTTGACCCAAACACATGATTTTAGGATTTGTCAAGACAGGCACGTAGCCCATTACGATTTGCTTACCTGTTTGCATCGGTATTGTCTTAGAAAAGAACTTCGAAATAGTCTGAGTTTGTTTCCATGTATTTGCGGTATTTCTGTTTTATAAATTAAATATAAAGCAATTGTAATTATGCATGTTCTTAAGTTGTTATACCCTAGAGGTGAATTTGTTTGCATCCTTATATTATATACGCTACGCTATTGCCAGTGAAGTGCCTTATGGTGAAAATTTTCCTGCACATAATCGTTTTCATCTTAACACCCTCCCTTAAATTGAATGCCATCTATGCAGTTAGTTTAAAAAGGAACTTGAACAAACTCCAAGTAATCCACGCAACTTCTCAAATGCTTCCAGCTTTAACAGTTTGGTCAGGATATCTGCAACTTGGTCTTCACTTCGACAATAAACCAAATCAATGGTTTCTTCAGCTACAAGATCACGAAGGAAATGATACCTCACATCTATATGCTTGCTTCTTCCATGTAAAATTGGGTTCCTGGAGAGTTTAATAGTTGAACTATTATCACAATGAATCACAGTAAGCCCATGTTGATAAAACTGTAGCTCTTCAAGAATCCTTCTCAACCAAATTGCTTGACATGCATAGGTTGTTGCAGATACGAACTCTGTTTCAGTTGTGGACAAAGTTACAACCTGTTGCTTCTTTGATGCCCATGATATGGCACCTGAACCCATCAAAAATACATGGCCTGTTGTACTCCGCCTATCATCCAAATCATCAGCATAATCACGGTCAGTGAAACCAGTCAAAATAGGTCCTCCATTTTTCTTGTAGAAAATACCAAAATCTATTGTTCCTTTCAAGTAACTAAACACTCTTTTAGCAGCTCTGAGATGCAGCTCCGTTGGTCTTTCCATATACCTGCTAATTAGACACACTGCATACATAATATCAGGCCGAGTGGCTGTCAAGTACATTAAACTTCCAACAATTTGTTTGAAGTAAGTACTATCAACCCTCTCTCCATCAAGATCCCTTGAGAGCTTCAATCCCGGTTCAGTTGGAGTCACAACTGGATTACAATTCTCCATGTGAAACCTCTCCAACACCTCCTGAGCATATTTCTTTTGCCCAATAAAGTATCCAGTAGCTGTTTGTACTACTTCTATACCAAGATAATATTTCATCTTTCCCAAATCAGTCATGTCAAAATCAGCCATCATAGAATTCTTAAAATCAACAAACATAGCCTCATCATTGCCCGTAAAAATAAGATCATCAACATATAAGCAAACTATCAGGATTTTACCTTCTGCTCCAGACTTGATGAATAGGGTGTGCTCATATGGACATTTGTTAAAACCTGCCTTTTCAAAGTATGCTTCTATACAACTGTACCAGGCTCGAGGTGCCTGTTTCAGGCCATATAAAGCATTCTTTAATCTGTAAACCTCATGTTTATTACCTTTTATCATGTAACCAGGTGGCTGCTCAATGTAGACTTGCTCAAGTAGTTTACCATTAAGGAAGGCCGATTTCACATCAAGCTGGAAGATGGGCCGTGAGTTTTGTGCCGCGAATGAGACTACCAACCGAATTGTATACTGTCTTGCGATAGGATCAAAAATCTCTTGATAATCAACTCCATGTTCTTGATTGTAGCCTTTCACAACCAGCCTTGCTTTGAACTTGTCAATTTCTCCCTTTTCATTCAGCTTCGTCTTATAAACCCACTTTACACCAATGGTTTTTTGCCCTTCAGGAAGATTGGTTCGCTCCCAAGTCTCATTTTTCTCTATAGCTTGAATCTCTGCATCCATGGCTTTTTTCCACTGCTTCTGCAAACAATATAGGATCGGAGCCTGCAAATAGAGCGAAATAAGCAGTTGTATCCTCATTAGATAATTCATCTCCACTAACATAATCTATCATCCAAGATGGTCTTTTTCTTTGTCGCTGTGGTTCTGAGCTAGGTGCCTGAACTTCATTTGGAATTGAAACTCTTGCTGAAGAACTTGGTAAAGCTTCTGCAAGGGACTGACAAGGAAGTTGCAATTGTGATTCAGACCCCTGACTTTCAAGAGGAGGTTGCAGTGGCTGTGTAATTTCCCCGCCAGCTTCCTCAAGATCAATTAAAATTTACCGTTGTTCGGTGCTGCTCCAATCCCATGTGTTTTCTTCATCAAACAGAACATCTCGACTGGTTATTATTTTCTTGGTAATGGGATTATATCACCTGTACGCTTTGGATTCTTCACTAACCCCAATAAAGACACACTTCACACTTTTATCAAGCTTTGTTCTCTTTTCATCTGGAACATGCGCATACGCTATACACCAGAAAATTCTGAAGTGATCAACTGATGGCCTGACTTCACTCCAAGCTTCTTGTGGTGTTATGTTTTTTTACAGCAAGGGTAGGGCTTCGGTTGAGCACATGAATACTCCAATTGACTGCTTCTGGCCAGAAAGTCTTTGGAATGCCTTTTTTTACCAACATGCTTCATACCATGTTCATAATCGTCTGATTCTTTCTTTCTGCCACGCCGTTTTGCTGTGGTGTGTATGCAGCAATAAGTTGCCACCGTATTCCATGCAATTCACAAAAACTTGCAAAGTTATGTGAGTTAAATTCACCACCACGATCTGTGCGAAGGATCTGAATGTACTTGCCATATTCTTTTTCAACTCGAGCCTTAAAGCTTTTAAAAACAACAAAAGCTTCAAATTTCTCTTGCAAGAAATAAATCCATGTTTTTCGACTATAATCATCAATGAAGGTGATGAAATACCTTTTGTTTCCATTCGATGTTGGATTGATTGGACCACAGATGTCTGAATGAACCAACTGTAGGATTTGCTCAGCTCTCCATGCTTTTCCTTGTGGGAAAGAATCTCGATGTTGTTTACCAACAATGCAATCTTCACACATTTCTGTGGGACAGTTAATCTTAGGCAGTCCTTCCATCATGTTCTTCTCATGTAGAGTTTTCAGGCCTTTGAAGCTCAAATGACCATAACGAAGATGCCACAACCATGTTGGATCTTGCATTCTTGTTGAGAGACACTTCTGGGCATCATACTAAATGTGCAAAGGGAACATTCGATTTGTTGTCATTTTTGCTTCTGCTATGAGGCCCTTCTCTGGATGATGAATCATACTGAATGTGAAATTGTCTGCACAGTGTTGTTTTTCATATGGAATTTGATATCCCTTTTTCCTATGACAGAAATGCAAGAGTTGTTCCCAAGCTTTACAGTTTCTCTGAATGTTTCATCCAAATCATAAAATAAGGACTTGTTTCCACGCATGTGATTGCTGCAACCCAAATCTAAATACCAAGTATCACCTGATGAAAACTCCTTCTTGCCGATGTGAGCCATGAAGAGTATTTCTCCTTCAGTCTCAGCGAAATTTACCTTGGTTTCCTTCTCTTTGTCAGGGCATTCATACTGATAGTGGCCAAGCTTGTGACAGTAATAACATTCCACACTCGCCTTGTCAAATTGTGCTCCTTGATTGTAAGAAAGTTGGCGTCCTCTACCTCTGCCACTTCCGCGAAATCCTCCCCGTCCTCTACCTCTTCCTGAAGAAGTAATTCCTTCATAAGTACTGACCTTCAAGGCTTGCTCCTCCACAACATAGCTGGTCATCCTCTGCTCATGAACTAACAGTGAGCTTTGCAGCACATCAATCGAAATACTATCAATGTCATTCGATTCTTCAATGGAACACACCACATAGTCAAATTTGCGTGTCATTGAGCGAAGGATTTTCTCAATGACAACAATATCTTTCAAATTTTCTCCATGGATGCGCATCTTGTTTGCAATTGACAGTGTTCTTGCAAAGTAGTCATTCACTGACTCTCCTTCCTTCATGTGAAGAATTTCAGACTCTTTGCGAAAAGCTTGGAGTTGTGCACGTTTCACCCGTGCAGTGCCTTGGTACTTCGTCTTCATTGAATCCCAGATGTCTTTAGCAGTGTCCTTCTTCATGATGGTTTCGAGAATGGCACGATCTATTGCTTGAAACAAATAATTCTTTGTCTTCAAATCCTTCAATCTCTGATCCTCCAATGTCTTTCTCTGCGCTTCTGTCAAAACAGTCTCAATAGTGTGCACATCGATGCCGGTTTCCACGAGAGTCCAGTACTCCATGAATCGCAGAACATTTTCCATCAACATACTCCAATGATCATAGTGACCATCGAAGCGTGGAATCGTAGGTTGCACAAAGCTGCTTTCAGAAGCCATTGAATATCTTCCTGCGGCAAGACTGAAAGCTGCTGCTTTTCCAAATCAGACCCCAGTGGGGGGCTCTGATACCAAATGTTGTAAAACTAAAAGCTGAGTTTGCTGCAGAATGAGTAAAAGGAATGCGATTTCAATTCATTGACTTGAAGTCTAATTAAATACAAAGGCAAATAACAGAAAGCTAGAAAATAAAGGAGCCTCTAATCCCACGACTAATAACTCCTAATATTCTGGGATTCTCCTAAGGAATAGGTAAAAGTAACAGACTTCCTAACAAATAGGAATTTATTGAAAAACAAACGACTAAATATCTTAACACTTCATCCCATCATGCTTGACGGAATGCATCTTAGAACAAGAGTGCAGAAAGAAGGGCATATGATTTCTTTTTTCTTTGTACTCCCAATGAAGATTCATTAACATTAAGTAGCAACGCCTGGTTTACCGCTAAATACACGAAAGAAGACAAAGCAATCCCACCACTATTGAACGGAAATGATGTCATCGGAGCTGCAAGGACAGGATGCAGGAAAACTCTTGTTTTTCTAATACCAGCTGGAGTTGCTATATAGGACACAGTTTACTCCTCGTGAGGGAACGGGCGTTGTTGTCATCTGCCCAACACTGGAACTTGCTATTCAGGTGAGACCCTGGACATTGTTGTTATATTTTTCTTTTTTATGCCTATGCAAATTTCACGTACCTAACCACTGATACAAACGGTGGAGTAAAAGTGGGCTTTGTTGATGGAGTTTTCGAGATTGGTGGAGTGAAATATGACTGCCAAGTAACTGGTTATTTTCTGAAATGCTGCATATTGGTACATATGGCTTTCTTATTGAAAGAAATGTTTCCCTGAACTTTGAATATTCTTCGTATTTATTAATCCTTTGGCCGAGATACTGGAATGTAGTTTGGGATCCTTTTGCAATTTTGATTGTTGTGTTAGTGACAAAATTTAGCTTGTCTGTGGTTGAGCTACATATATTTCATTGAGAAGAAAGAATATTTAAAAAATAGGTTTCAGCTAAAAATTCCATCAATTTAAAACTTAGGGTGACTCGAGGATCTGGATCATTTGCTATATTTTCTCTGCTAGAATCCCCTTCACATTTAATATAAGATTGCCACATCAATAAAATACAATACAAGGGTTAGAGAACTAACACTTCATCAACTAACTGGAAAAAGAAAAAGAAAAAGAAAAAGTACTAACTCCGAAATCAAAACCCCCTCAAAGATCCCATTTTATTTCTATGGAACCATGGCCACGATGAAATCTGATGGCTTTTCATTCTGCTTCCTAACTAAAAATCAAAATATCTTTTTTCCCCCCCTCGTTTGACGCGCTTTTGTTTCAGGTATATTAGTCTTCTAAGAATGATAATAAAACATGGACAATGTTTCCCTCCTTGCCTGTAAGGAAGAACTCCTCCATACCTTTTATTCTGGTTCAACCACAAAGTAACATGTATCCTCTCTTTTTTAAGGAGCGGGTCTTGAATCCAAATATGATTGAGTTGGGTAGGGTTGGTGGGGTTAGGTTGACCTAATAATAAACGGGTCTTAAACCTAAAATTATAAACCGCTAAGTATGAATTGAGTTACAAATTAGGATCAAAACCGACCCAACTCAATATGTGCCCACCCCTAAGCGTACCACATGGTGTCAAGGGGGATACCCTTAAAAAATATAACAGGAATGCAAAACTAATGTGCCAAAAGTTAAAAGCTGGGCAATATTTTAGCTTAGCATCTGACATTGTGGTCCTTAAACACCCTTCACCTTTTTTTTCATAACAAAGAAAACAAAGGAAAGCAAAACGCAAAAGATCACTCTAATAGCCTAAATCTTTAGTTGTAGTCTAACAAGAGTCTTGGTAATCCCGATCATTGTCATCGTCGTACTTGTGGTGACTGTTCGCGTATAATGGGCTGTGCCTGTCGTGGCTGTTCGCGTATAATGGGCTGTGCTTGTTGTGGCTGTTCGCATATAATGAGCTGTGCTTGTTATGGCTGTTCAAGTATAATGTTACGCTCATCCCAGATTCGGCAGGAACATGTTGCTTTCTTGTTCTTCCACTCAGCTCCACAAGTATAACAAAACTCATAACCACATCTACAAAGACAATGCAAGCATATAGACAAACCACAAGGATAGGCATACAGAAAAAAAACAGCAGCACCCAGAAAAGAACAATCAAAACTAGTTCTTTTTGTGGGTAAAAGAATAGAAAAGGTGGTCTGCAACTAGTAAAGGCGATACACCAATACCATAACTATCTGAGGGGACAGTGTAAGGCCCTACCATGATATCTATTTATAGATTACTAGGATCTCATCCAATGTTTGCTAACAAAAGCATAAAAGAGAACGCCAAATAGATCAGCATGCAAAGATTGACTCTTTTGGTGGTTTGATGGCCCATTGGCAATGTGGTTTTCAATCATAAGAACTCAGAGGAACTTGAGACCCAACACTATACTTAGCCATATCCACTCTTGTACTCAACTTGCTACCAATTAGATCATATTTGAGTTCACTAGCTGTATATTTTGTTTTATCTTTTGCTAGTTTCATCCCTCTCAAAAAATTGCTAATTTGATCTAAAGATGACAAAGTCAACAGAACAATGACCAAAAGACAAGTCAAATAGGATGGAGGAGTGGGGAGTAATACCTGCAAGTTATGTGATAACAACCTTCGGCAAGTTCAACCATATGGTTGCACTTTACGCACTGACGCCAGAGTTTCGTTGTAGCCAGCGAGTTGAGCAATTGGTCTTCTGGGTGGGGATAGGGATGTGATCTTTTATAATCATAGCAGGTCATATTGAAGTGCCAAGGGACCTTGCAATTGATACAAAAATAGTAATGACATTTCATGCATCTCCTGGCTCCAGTTTGCTCAGCATGGACAAAAGTAGTTTTGGTATATTCTAAGACCTCCTTTTTAGACATTAATGCAGAACACCTGGGATTTGGGCAATAAACTTTGTCTGTAACCGGAATAGAAGATTCTTTGATTCTTTGGCTTATGGCCTCAACTAGTTTAGGTGCCAAGAATTCTGCACAGCTATCAATATTCACCTCATTTTTACAGCCTTCATGAGGGCACTCTGCCCCCATCCCATTAAGAAACTTTACTTCCACATGCTGTTTCATACAGGAACAGCAATACCTGTGTAGACAGCCATCGATTGAAAACATTTCTGCAACATCAGTTTCTTCAAAGCAAATTACACAAGTCTCCTTCAAACTCTTTCCATTGCTAGAGTCTGCACGCCAGGTGATCTGAGAAACTATAGCCTCTCTAGCAACTTTAAGTGCAAACTTAATGTCAGTACGTGTTACAAGAGAAGGGCTGCAATATTCAAATTTTCTTTGTAGAAGAGCCACTTGATTGACTAATGTTGCAACCTTGCTGTTTCCAGGACGCACTCTGTTTGTGACCTGTATTTATAAGATGTCAATCATCTACATGAGTGGCACCAAATGGAATTTTCTGTTATGCCCATATTATATTTTATAAACATGAATAGTGATGAGAGCAGCAAACTTGTAAAGACATGAATTATACTATCAATAAGGAGAAAAATAAATGGAAAATAACAGAATTTGGGTTTTCTGGATACAGTTTGAATTCTTCGGAATAGGGGAAAAAAAAAAAAAAAAAACATATTTATCCTGTAATACAACCAACAAAGTTTGACAGAACACATCACCAAAAAATAATTAACAAATTTCTAACAGCAACAAAATAGTATAACTGCATGACCGAATCATTGCTGAACCCGAAATTTGAAACTCTTAACACATTAATACCAGTAATTGGCTTTGTCACAAAAATGCAGCAAGCTCAGCAAATGTTTAACATGACAGACTGAAAGAAGGAGAGGTCTAATAAGATAACTATTAATTCTCCCAAATACCAAGTTGTTTGGGATTATTCCTTGCAGCTTCTGCACAAAGCTAAATTAACACACTCCAAAACACTGTCACAAATGACATGACATACACTTGTTAGATTGCACTTCAACCAATTAACCCAACACAAACACTGAACCAAAAACCAATACAGCAACTCACTCATATTGATGTTTAGTAATTGGCTTTCACACTTCTCATAGTTGCCCACAATCTTCCTGCTCAATCTCCGATAATGTTCTCCCAAACAAACCCACATATAGCAAGCCCCAAAATTTCTATCCCACTTCCAAAATTGTCAAACGCACAATCTTTTTCTTTTCCTCTGTTTCAGAAGATATCCAATAGTTCATACAGCCAAAGATTTCAAATTTGCAATGCAACAAACAACACCGTCAACTCTACTACCATTAACATAAACACAAACTCCCACCCAATTAAGAAGTGAATTTGAGAATAAAAGAAGACCGATAAAAGCGAGTGTTTAATGCTAAAACTCACATATTGGTAAAGCATGTAGTCATCACAGTAAAAGGTCACAGATTTCAAGTCCATGGTGAGAGCTTTGTTAAGCCCCTCAATGATGGCCTCAAGCTCCGAAGCCTCATTGCTCAGCACCACACCATCAACCACCGCCTCCAGATTCTTCCTCGCCTCGAATATCAGATTGTCTCTCGGGTCACAAATCGCGATACCAGCCCCAGCCACCACCACCTTCATATCCCTAACCCTCTCCTCGCTCACCAAACCTTTGCAATACAACCTCAAATTCTCAGTCTCCACCGCTGCAGCTTTAGTCGACGATGACGAAGACGATTCGTCCGCACAGTACGGACGCTCGTAATAGTCGCCGTGCTTGTCCCAGTAGTCCTCAGGCACGTCGCGGAGGTCGGCGGCGAACTTCTGATCGTGAATTCGACGGTTGAGATCTTCCTTCGTCTTCATCATCTCCGAAACGGTGCGCTCGTGGTCCTCCCACTCCTGCGCGAATCGCTCGACGTCCTCGAGCATGAGCGCGGCGGCGAGGTCTAAAATGGCGTCGTTCAAGGCGTCGTGAGGCGGCGAAGGAGGGGGAGAGTTGCGCGAACTCGAACCCGAGGCCAACGAGGGATTGAGAGCGAGAGAGGCGGCCATGGCCTCCTGCATTTGGAGCTTAAAGGCCATGTCCAGGTCGGAGTCTAGGGTTTTGGCGGCCATAAGGTCTCTGCGTTGCTCGGAGAGAATGGTGTCGAGGTCGTCTGGGTCAGTACGATCATCCATGAGATAAAGTGGTGAATAAAAATGCTTCGCGAAAGCCTACCAAAAGGAGTGGAGACTTGTCAGAGAAGGAAGAGACCAAGGAAACAGAAGGTTTTGGAAATTGATGAGAGTCTGCAGATTTCAGCCACGTGTCTTCTGAATTTACCTTGACGAATTTTGCCCATAAAGCAGCACTTTTCAAACAGAGGGAATTTTATTTATTTTTTAGTCAAAAGAAACAAAACATTATAAAGGAGGGATCTCAACACCATATAAATCACAATGTAACTTACGTCAAATATCATTGACCAAAAAAAAAAAAAAAAAAAAAATCTCTTGGAAAATTTCCAAACCAAACACACATGTGAAGAAGTATGCTTGCTTTTAATCATATCTGCTACTTGATTTGATTCACGATAGACATGTTGGATCAAAATTTTATCAAAGTTATTAAGCAACTAACATACATCGTGAATAATACGCACATTTCAATGAGTTGAGATTTGATTATTAACGAGTATGAAGGCATGTTTATGTATCAGTAATAGAGAAAGCAAGAAATCAGAGAATTTAGGAATCGGGGAACTACTGAATCAAAATGGGAAGAATCATTCTCATTAAGCTGTTTACTAAACATATGGAATTAGCAAAGGAATGGGGTTGATTCCCATTGTTATTGTTTACTAACTTTCATGAATTAGAATCCAAATTAATTTGATTACTAAAATGCCCTCCACATTTTCACCACAACACATATATAATTCTCAAATTGGCGAAGGAGACTAAACTAATCATGCAGCAAACCAGTAAGGTGGTGTAAACATGAGGAATCAATATGCTGAACAAGATGAACAATAGGAGCCCAGTTCAATGATAATGTTAATAACATCTTTGTCCAGAGCCAATTTCAAACGAAAAGATAAACTTCAATAAATATATATCTTTCACCTACGTAACTAGTAAACAATCAAATAATAATAACATGCATAATCTTCATACGATTACATACATGGAACTTCTTGGAACTGAGTTTTTATTTTTTTTAGGGTTGGAGCGTCTTGGAACTTCTTGGCGTGAGGTTTTGTTTTTTTTAGGGTTTGGGTGTTTTGAAATTATGGTAAAGTGGTAAGGGTATTTTTGGAAGTTAATAAGAGAAAACAGGAATGGGAATCGTATCGACTACTCCCTTCTAGTTGATCTGATACCTAGTTTTGAGGGGATGTGATTACGGATTTTGAGGTGGGGTCCACTTATTTTTTCATTCTTGATTGCAAGTAAACGCAGAGGAAGTCAGGAATGGAAATCATTTCCTTTCCTCCCATACCCATTACTGATACGTAAACATGCCCTGAGTGATACTAAACGAATTCTAAAATTAACTGAGTACACCATACTACCAATTTATTAATTGAATTACAAATTTACCCTAATATAAAATAATCAAAAAAGATTTATTGAATTCAAAAAATTTATTAAAGTCCTTAAGCAACTAACATATATCGTGAATAATAATACGCACATTTCAACAAGTTGAGATTTGATTATTAAATATGAGTGCTGCTAAATGAAGCCTAAAATTAACTAAGTACACCATACTGCCAGCAATTTTGTGTTTGGTAGGTAATCTGTAAATTCCTTGGTAAATTCGAAAAGTCTGGGGTTTGCCCTGACCCTGGGTGTAATAACCCAAAACAAAATATCAAGAAAATAACAAAATATCTAAAAAGTAAGGATTAATATCTTCTAGCAAAAAGACGATTTTGCCCTCGCATATTTTAATAGAGAAAAAGTTGACTTTTTGATCGAGAAAGAATTTGAAAATTCCGCTTACGTCGTTGCGTAGAGCACGGCGAAACGAGTTCGTAGACACGGAGTAGACCCGAATCGGAGTTGTAACGAAGAAGATATGATCAAAATACCACGAAGGGCAACATGGTAATTTAGTCAAAAAGTCAGATTTTTATCCCCTCCTCCCTTCTCTCTCCTTATTTCTCTCTCCTCTCTCTCTCTCTCTCCTCCCGATTTGCTCCAGCCGCCCCGACCTTTCCTCCTTCTCATCGTCGCCACGGCCGCCACACTTGTAGCCGATCTCCGCCGTTGATACCAAACGAACCACCACTCGACCGCCGTCATTTCCTGACCCTTCGCCGGAGTTACCGTGACCGGAGCTCGCCGGAAAACTCCATTTTTGCCGGATTTCATGTTCAAACTTCCAGCTTGATTTTCTCCTTCAATTCTCCACCAAATCGATCGAGTAAGGTATGGTTTCTCAGCTATTTTTCGTGTTTTAGCTGATGGATGTATGGGTTTCGATCGATTCTAGCTCTAAAGAGTTCGATTTTCGACTTGAAGTTTGGCCGAAACTTCGGCCGCCGTGATCTACTGTTTCTGGACACTTTTTGGGGTATGTCCAAGAACAAAAGTGACTCCAAATGGGGTGTTTTACCTAGGATAGGAGTTTGGAGTCTTGGTTCCGAGATTTTTCGGCCACCCGAAATCGCTTAGGACACCCAAATCTGCCCGCGCGTGCTGGGGCGCGTGGGCAAGGGTGGTGAAGTAATTCTGGGCAGTTTTGAAATCCTCGTGTCGTCACGAGCGCGTAGGATTTCGCGGATCTCGATTCGGAGTCCGTTTGAGCCCCGAACGGATTTTCCATATTGCGCGATCCTTGGGTGCAGTGTCGTCAGATCGTCGGATCGCACTGAATTTTGGATATGTCGTACTACATGATTCCAGGATCGTGTAGGATTCGACGGATTGCGAATCGGAGTCCCGGATACTCCGAAATCGCGAACCCTGGGGCTAGGGTTTGGATTTTAAGCGATAACGCGATTTTGGCCAATCCGACAGTCCGTTTCGGACCAAATTCGCGGGACATGGTTCCTCCTCTGTTAGGAACCTTCAGAGAAACCCAGATTGGCCATCGGAGACCGTGGACCCACGGGGTCCCTGATTGGCCGGTCTGGTGGTTTATCGCTTAGTCAAGCGTCAAGTCTTCCAAAACTGATCTAAGAGTCAAAAAGGCTAATGTGGGCATAGGAGTAACTTAAAAACTGAGCGCACGTATTTCTAGGAGCCGGGGGCAGGGTGTTTAATTTAAATTCTTTTTGTTCAGCAGTTTATTGATTTATTATTCATGGATAATCAGGCACCAGAGGTCCAGTCGACCCGCAGGAGGGACCTTCGAAGGGTCCAATTAGCTCGGACCATCAGTGAGTGGACTTTCTTTCATAAACGATTTTATATGCATGAGTTATATAAATGATTTATATAAATGAGATTACTTAAATGATTTTATAATGATTTTCTACAAATAAGCTTTTATAAGTCAGTTTATATGGGTTAATTTCATTATTTGATCTTGAAGAAGTTTTATGAACTATTTATTTCGAACGTGATTTGAGCGGTACAATGCTTTGATTTACGTGTTGTTTAGTTACTGAAGCTCCAGTAATATAAAAAGCAGAGTTTGAGAACTCTATCAGAGGAGACAGCAGTTAAATTTCAGTTTCACAAAAAGGCTGTGAGTTATTAGATTTTTCTAAAAATAGTTTATTTAGGACCACCATGTACCCACCCTTTACTTGGTGATTGCCCAGAGTTGGACCGATGTCTACGGACATCCAGTCCGATTTCAGTTTACGTCAGTGCACTTGACTTTGCCTCACGAGTTACGGGGACGCTCGGACCGTGAGTGCCAGGATTTGCGGCTCGGCAGACTTGGTGTCCCGAGACCTGCCAGGATTGCGGCTCGGCTGACTCTGTGTCCCCGAGACCTGCCAGGATTGCGGATCAGGCTGACTACGGTCCCCTGTATCCTGCCAGAGCGGCTCGAGTCGACTTGGTGTCATCGAGGACCTGCCGGCGGATCAGGCTGACCATAGTCCCCTGATTTCGCCAGTTTGCGGCTCGGGTAGACTGCGTGACGCCCGAGACCTGCCAGGGGAATTGACGGATATGACAGGGGTACAATTAGGTGGTAATTTCAAAGGATTTTAAGCTCTTTTATTCAGTTATGATTTTCAGCTATTTCAAACCAGTTTCTTTGATATTCGCGCATTTTATATTTTTATATAATTGTTCAGTTTTACGAATCTATATACATACGATTATATATATATATTCAGATGAATACCTTATACTAAACACAGGTGAACTTTAGCCTTACTTATCAAGTTATTTTTACTATGGGGGTTATTATGATTTTAAATCGTTTTCAAGAATCTTATGTTTGGTCCACTCACATTTTCAACCTGTTTTTCACCCCCAGGCTGTAGAAGTGCGCAGGATCCACCACCGGGTCATTCATAGTTTTCGCGCCACCAAGTAAGGTAGAGTTTTGTGGAAAATCCTTGAAACCCTGAAAACTTTAGAAAATGCTCTGATATCTAGTTGAAACTGAAAAACTGGAGTTGAGATCTGTTATTTGAGATATTCTGGCAGTTGGTGTGGATTTATTTAATTGTTTAACATGTGGAAAATTTTGGGTTTGGTCAAAATACAGGGGAGACTCTGCCGAATTTTCGGCAAAAGTCTAAGGGAAAGTATAAAAAGAATTTGAAACGAGAAGGGTAAAAAGGTCATTTGTGCCCGACAGTTGCCAGATGTCGGACACGTACAGGGCTTGGTTCGAATTCCAAAGTGGAATTAGGATCGGGTCCTGTCACTGGGTGTTGGAGTAGCCTTTCCCTCCCCTAAACTTTTATATATAAAAAATTTTAAAAAAAAGATATATTGAATGAAACAAATATAATTTTAATAAATATACCCTACTCACCATATTCAACCCTAATCAAACGTAGAAAAGTTTTTGTATTACTTGGTGCCCACAACAAACAACGCAACGGGCACTAGCAGAGGTGCAAGAAGGTGTCGTTGAATGTTCATTCAACATTCACTCACTTGGTGAAGCAAAGCAAAAGTTAGCGACAGAAAAGATCTAATCATCTAATAATACGAAGATCATGCGTTGAACTTGAATTCATTCTTGTGTTGAATTATTGTCTTGCCTTCAAACTGGAAGAGGCTATCTCTATATTCTTGTGGCAGACCACAAGGTGAAGAACTCACTCACGCCACTCCTCTGCTCTCTTTTCTCTTTTTCCTTCTAGTTTTTGAAGGTTTTTTCATGGTTTTTTTTTTCTTTCGAGCTTAATCATTTATATAGTGCATTCAAATTAGAAGTTGAGAAGTACATAATAACTACGTTGTTTGTGATGTTGAGAGTTGTCTGATTCACTTGTGTATTGAGATGAAACTAATTAGAAAGTCCAACTTAAGTATTTTCTTCACAATAGCTAATGTTCCTAAGTTTCATCTTATATTTGGTCTCTCTTTATTATTATTTTTATTTACTTTTTATTTTTGGTGCATGAGCGGCGGTAGATTACATATTTGATTTCATTCTTGCTGGAGCTTAGTTTGCATGTTGATGTTTAGGGTGTTGTGTGATAGTGTATTAAGATGTATAAGGGTATTTTTGGTAGTTAAATAAGGTGTATTTAGTTAATTTTATATTTTGATTAAAATATTAGGGTGTACTTAGTTACTGTAAATCATGAAAAATCTTAGTTAAGCATTGTTTCTCTTTCATAATAATGTCATCAAATAAATAAAAAAATAAAGAGTTAACTATATTAGCCTAAATCTATTTATACTTGTAACCTACAAGAGTCCTCGTAATCGCAATCATCGTTGTGGCCGTACTTGTCGTGGCTGCTCAGGTACAATGGGCGGTGCATGTCGTGGCCGTTTGCGTATAATGTTACTCACATCCCAGATTTGGCAGAACCATGCTGCTCTCTTGTTCTTCCACTCAGCTCCACAAGTATAACAAAACTCGTAACCACATCTACAAGACAATGCAAGCACGGACAAACCACAAGGATTGGTATACAAATGAAAATAGCATACAATTGTTTAGATGATTAGGATCTCATACACAATGCTTGCTAACAAAAGCATGCAGAAAATGGCTCTTTTGGTGGGTTGATGGCCCATTGGCAATGTAGTTTTCTCACATATAAGAAGTCTAAAAGGAACTGAATCTACTTGTTTCATTCCTCTCTAAATAAAATTGCTTATTTTATCTAAACATAACAAAATCAACATGGCAATTACCAAAACACCACCCAATAACTCCAAACCAAGAACACAAAAGACCCATAAAAATGGATCCTTTAGTGATAAAACTCACATATTGGAAAAGCGTGCAAGGGAAGGCAAAAAGGAGTGGAAACTTGCTGGATAAGGAAGAGACCAAGAGCGTCTTGGAAATCGAGTCTTCAGATTTAAGGTGACAAATTATACCACGTGGTCATAATACTACTATTCTATAATGTCTCGTGAAATTACTTTGACTAATTTTGACCATTAAGCAGCACTTCTGCAAATGACTTGGATTGGAATATGGCTTTGCTAAACTCAAAATTCAGTATCTTCTAATTTGAACACGAAAGTATCACTAGATGACGGATGACCTATTTGTAATCATATTTTTATTTATAATCAGATTTTGTTAATTAATTAATTAATATTCAATAATTGTTAATTAGATTTTAAACACAACACACACAAAAAACACTTTTTTCTGTTTTGAATTCTCCTCCCCTTCTTTTTACCTCTCAACTCTCGTCTTTCTCATCTTCCTTTTTCTCCTCTCCTTTAATGGTATCAAAACAAATTAGACCAGAACAGATGGATCATCAAACAGAAAACCTCATGGACAAGAAGTCAGTGAACACAAAATTCTTTCGAGTGGGTATTATAGTGTTACAATTAATAATCTGAGTAAGAGTCATAGCACTCGCTGTCAGAGTCACAATACTCCTCCACATATTCCCCATATTCATATTCATCATCCAAATATCTATCGTCTTCAGCAGACAAGTTATGCTCACCTTCTTCAACCACCGCCTCCTCCTCTTCGTCCTGAATGTCCTCCCCAACCTCTTTCTCTTGAATTTCCTCATATTCTTCATCAAAATCTGCATCATCTTCAGCAGACAATATTTGCTTCTCTTCCTCAAACTCATCCTCATCTTCATCTTCATCTTCATCTTCATCTTCGTCTTCTTCCTCATCTTCACCCTTCTCTTCCTCCTCCTCAAAGTCTCCATCTTCGTTAGACAAGATATCATCTTCATCTGATGTTGGGTATGAACATGTTGCCTTTTCGACATTCCACTCAGCTCCACTGACATGGAAAAACTCAGGCGCCTCATTTCTGCAAAAGCAATAAAAGCATGATAATGGGTACCGTACCGAGATCACATAAACAGTTGTTTGCAAACTTGATCTGCATCTTTTTCTTTCGGATGGAATGACCTTCAACAGCTTTCAATCACAATTAGAACAATATAAAAAAAATAATGCAGATTCCCAAGGATGGTACACAATCTGAAACACACACACACACACTGATACAAACATATAAAATTATAAAACACATTTGTTCATCCTTTGTGTCTTCATCATAGTCATCATGTGCACATTCTCTTTGTCAACTATAATGTGGGTTCTTTTTTCAAACTGTCATGTTCTCCTTCCTTTCTTTACAGTAATCAAGAGATGGGAAAACCTTTTGAACAAGCAGTAACCATTTGATACTCTCTTTTTTTTGCCACAAACCATTTGATACTTTACACAACATATTAATATAAGTACTACTGAATATTTTCCATTCGGAGAAAATTTGAGGGAATGACTTTAGAGAGGGGATGTTACGGTAAAAGATATTCGTAGTCAGAATACTCCTCTGAATCTGACTCTGTCATGTCCTCTGAATCTTCATCTTCATCTTCATCGTACAAAATATTACCCTCATCCCATAGTGGGCAAGAACATGTTGCCTTCTTATCTTTCCACTCAGCTCCACAATTATAACAAAACTCATACCCACATCTGCAAAAGAAATAAACCCATTAGGATGAATACTAAGATGACATAAATACAGTAACTCACAAACTTGACGTACAACAGCTTTCAAAATTTCAATTACAATATAATAATACTGATAAAATCCAGATTCCCAACAACTTTGGGCAACAAAACACCAGTCAACGATCCTCTTAGTTGGGTTTATATTATCATGACATTTACCAAATCAAAGGTTATCAACCCTTTCCCATTCTCTGTCTTCAACTTGATCTACATTTGATTTTTACCATTTTCCTCAAGCACTCTTTCCACACATGTTTTCTCTGTCAACAAATATGAATTTTCTCAACTCCCAAAACACATAGATTGTCTTAACTCTTTCCTCATTTAAATTACTGCTGAAAACAATAGTATGATGATCACTCAATGCACGAGATTCGAATTTCGAATCTGTTTTCCACATGCCCTCTACTTTTACTAGCAAGTAATCTCAAAACTCCCATTACGGAATTTAAGCTATTCTTTTATTTTTTAAATCCATTCCTTAGGAAACTGGAGCAAGCAGATTATTTTCTAGAGCCAAAAGTATGGCCTTTTTGTTTTCTAGTTAGGACATCAATAGTGTATACAACACCCTCAATGACTGAGGTAGATTGAAATGTCTAAAACAAATCTCGTTCCCTCACATATTTTTTTTACTGAAAATAATTTCGAAAGTTGTTATGAGGGGTAAACTCCAAAAAATGGGGGCTAAATACCTGCAAGTCATGTGGTAGCAACCTTCAGAAAGTTCAATCATATGGTTGCATTTCACACACTGACGCCACAGATTCCTTGAGGCAAGAGACTTTAGCTTTGTATCTTCTTCTGGGGCATAAGGATTCAGCTTTTTGTAGTCAGAGCATGTTCTGTTTTTGTGCCAAGGGACTTTACAATTGATGCAGAAAAGGCAGTTGCATTTCATGCATATCCTAATTCCTGATAGTTCCACATCACTCAAGGTTTTTTTGGAGTGTTCTAAAAGCTCACGTTTTGATATTAAAGCGGAGCACCTTGGATACGGGCAATAAACTTTTTCCGCAGCAGGAATTGAAGCTTCCTTTAAGCGTTGGCGCATTGTTTCCACAACTTTAGGTGTCAAGAATTTTGCACAACTGTCAACACTAAGGTCAGACTTACAACCTTCATGAGGGCATCTAGGAATCATCCCGTGAAGCAACTTCACCTCCACATGTTGTTTCATACAAGAAAAGCAATACCGATGCAGGCAGCCCCCAACCGAAAACATTTGACTAACATCAGTATCTTCCAAACATATCACACAAGTCTCATTCACATTCTTACAAGTGGTAGATTGTGCAGGTTGGTTGGTCTGAGATTGAGACACTATTGCATCTCTTGCAAGTTTAAATGCAAATTTAATATGATTTCGGGGCACAAGCCTTGGGTTGCAACGTGTAAACTTTCCTTGAAGGCTCTTAACCTGATTGACAAGCGCTGCTATCTTGTGCTGCTTTGCTTGCCATTTACCAGTAACCTTCATACATAAAATATAACGTCAGAAATTCAACAAGCTCTATTCATGGGTGTAAATAGACTGTAGCACAGTGACTAGTTCATCCAATATTCTTGGTTTCAACACAAATACTACAACATTGCACACATAAATGTCATAATAAACTCCATTATTTTAGACCTTGTTCACAAGACTTTCTCTAATGGTCAATTTAAGTACAAGATAGCAGACTAATTTGGTAAATGCTGAGAAGACATAAGTAAAATTTCTCAAAGTGAATGCGTCTCTTTGTCCACAATGGATGATATACAATTTGCCCTATCAAATTTCATCAAATATATCTGAAAATTGAAAGTTCACTATTGTTCCAAGAAAAACAATATTAATTCGCAAAACCTACAATCGTATACTCTAATATAATAGTAAGTTCCATTCCTTTAGACCTCTTTCACAAGAGTCTCTTTCATGGTCAGTGTAAACCATAGCGTCCATAACCATATATATAAGATAGAAGGCTAATTATGATAGATGTCATGGATTTATTCAAATATCACAGAACTACAGTAGAATGAAGGCTAAAATCTTGAAGAATATAGGGTTAGAGAGCAAGAGAGAAATAGAGAAATGAAGAACTCTGTAATTTCATTCAATATGATAATGATATCATCTCTTCCAACAGAAGCTAGAATGCCTTTACATACACTGCCATATGACAACAAAGAAAAATTAATTTAACTAATCTTGACACCTGTCCTAACTAATTAGTCCACATCAGAATCAATATAACGCTGGTGTGGTGTAATACTAGCAACTAAATTAAACAAATGCTGATAAAGCCCAACTAAAATTTCTCAGAGAAAATGGGTCATCTCTGTCTACAACAGATTAGATAATATACAATCTGCTCTATCTAATTTCATCAGTATATCTTTTAAAAAATTGAATTTTTATATTAAAATGAAAAATCCACAATTAGCCTAACTATTTTTCATCAACAGACCGAAACGAGGCAGAGAAGAGAAGAGATAGCAACTCACAAACTGAAAAATAGGAAAATTCTCACAGAAAAAGGTGATGCGCTTCAAGTCCAAAGCAAGAGCAGCATTAAGTCCTTCAATCAAGGCTTTCAACTGGGCTCCATTCTTGCTCATCCCATTCCCAATCAGGGGTTTCCAAACCTCGAACACCAAATTATCCCTGGAGTCGCATAGCGCAACCCCAACCCCAGCCAGCACCACTCTCTCATTTCCAACCATTTCCTCGCTCACCAAACCCTTGAAGTAGAGCCTGAACACGCTCTCACTCTCGACCCTCTTCGTCGACGACAACGAGGAGGAGCCTTCGCCGAAGGGTTTGCCGAGGACTTCGCCGAAGGGTTTGCCGAGGACTTCGCCGGACTCTTGCCACTCCTTGATCTCCCTCCCGACCTGATCATCGTGAATCCGACGGTTGAGATCCTCTCTGGCTTTCCGCATTTCGATTTCTCGGTCTTTCAATTCCTGCTCCATTCTTATGAGTTCTTCGGACTTGAGGGAGACGTGGGTTGGGGTGTTGGGGATGGTCCGAACGGCGTCGTTTCGGGGGGGTTGGGTGGAGGAGGAAGAGGGTTGGAGAGCGAGAGAAGCGGCGAGGGCTTCTTGAAGTTGCATATTAAAGGCGAGATCCATGTCGGACTCTAGGGATTCGGCTTCCATGAGCTCGCGACGTTGCTCGGAGACGGCGAATAAAACGTCGTCGCCGTCGTCATCGGGTGACACGCTGCTGGCCATGTAGGACTGAGAGGGCGAGAAATAAATGAAGTGTGCGTTGTATCGCGGGTCTTCTGGATTTTGGGGAGATTATATATATATATATTTGACAAACTACAGTAAACTCCTCAATTTATAAGTTCATTTATGAGTTCATACTAGAGATATTTATCAATACATACTCAACGGAACTTTATATTTTGGCCTAATGAATCTGTTAAATGCTAACGTATCAAAAGTGAGACATATTTTTTGATGACGTGGACTTCCACGTGGACCAAAAATTAATTAAAAAAATTATTTTACTGTTTAAATTATTTTAAAAACTCTCTCTCTATCTCTAACCCAGCCAACCTCACCACGACCTTGCCTTGCCCACCCCTTCCCAGCCCCTCTCCGTCTCTGCCCCACCCCCCTCTCAATCACAGCCATCATCTTCCTCACAGCACCACCAGGAGAGGGTGAATCGGAATCTGAATTAACGACTCACCTGCTCAGTTTACTGACTCGAGGAGTTGCTGGTGATGCTTTTTTAGGAGTTTCAAATATAATAGTAGATCTGTTCAACTTCAAACTGTCAGCACCATATCCATATTACATCAAACAAAACAATACAGACATTATTATATATATATATATATAATTCCTTTCTATTGAGGGACACCCTTTAGGGTCTCCTACGAATTTTTTTTCAACGATCAAAACCATCTATTTTTTAAGTCTATATTTATAGATCATCCTTGCAAAAAATTAGACAAATCAGAAACTGTTTCGATATCCAATTGTGTCATACAAAATCAATGAACACGATGCTTCAAGAAAGTACTAAAATTTCAATAATTCAATTGAGTAGTCAAATGATATCGAATTCAAGTGATTTTTTGTAGAGATGATCTTTGAATAAGTATCTACAAAAGAGACGTTTGGGAAAATGTCCAATTTTTAGGTGAGACACTGCCGAAATTTCGATAGAAAGGCTCGTGTCTTTAATAAGTAGGCCCGACATCGGTTCGATGTCTGAACTATCAAAGGAATCGTCCCGGATTTAGAGGAATTCGAGGCGGGTCCTATCAAGATCCATGTCGAACTCTAGGGATTCAGCTTCCATGAGCTTGCGATGTTGCTCGGAGATGGCGAATAAAACATCGTCGCTGTCGTCATTGGGTGACACGATGCTGGCCACGTAGGACTGAGAAAGCGAGAAATAAATGAAGTGTGCGTAGTCTCGGGTACTTCTGGATTTTGGGGAGATTATATATATATATATTTGTTTTTTATTTTTTCGTCAAAAGTAGGGATGGCAAAAATCCCTGCAGGGGCAGGTCCCCGTCGAGTCTCCGACCCTAATGATGGGAGATTTCTCGGACAGAGACCCCCGAACTTGAAAAATCCCCAATGGGTATGGGGAAGGGATGGTATTTGCATTCCCATCCCCGAACCGAAAATATATATGTTTATATTTAAATAAATATATATATAATTATAATATTTATGTTTAACCCTAAGTTAACCTCCCTCTCCTAATTCTTCCTAATCTTCTTTGGAATTTCATATTAATGTGATTTTGAATAGTTGAGTTGAACTTTATAGTTAATTTGGATGTGTTGAAAGATAATTTAATATGAAACTTAATGTTAAAATATATGATAAATATTTTTTATGTAAAAAAAATTCGGGAATTTGGGTGGGTATGGGAGATAGTTCTCCGACGGGAACGGGGACGGGGATTCCTTGAAACCTATTAAAGGGGGATGAATTCGTGGATAGGAGCGGGGATGGAGTTCGAAGACGAGAATGATATTATCATACCTGACTCCCTACTCGACCCGTTGCCATCCCTAATCAAAAGACATCCTTTCCTTTATACAACGAGTACTCGAGATAATTCCGAAATATTTAATTCACTGGTAACAATTAACCCACTGAAATAAATTCTTTGTAAAAATGAAGAAAAAAGAAAACCACAACCCTTTCCCGACATAGCATAGCATTGTTAAATGCAATTAGAAAGGAAAACTAATTCGAAACTCATCGAAACAAAGTTTTTGTCGACTGGATCATCATCCACGTACTTGAGAGCTCAGCCGCTCCCTTTCGAGATTTGGTCTCGCTTCCCAAATGTTGAAGGTTGGCTGAGACTCACTGACTCACTGAGATGCTGAAGATGATGATGCGGAATATAGCTGCTTCTTCTTCTTCTTATTGCACCATCAGGAGATGTAAAGGTATGCCTTGTCTTCACTCTAACTCCACTCTTGTTGTTTTCGCCAACGATTACTTTGCTTTCCTTCACTCTCAACCTTTTAAACCAATCAAATCTACAAGAACCCAACTAGAGCAGCCAGTGAGAAACTCACCCAAAATCACAACTGTTGAGGATGCTTTCAATGTGTTTGATAGAGTGCTTCAAATGCGTCCTCGGCCTTCAGTTGTTCGTTTCACTCAAATATTGGGTCAACTTGCGAAATTGAAACATTATTCGGCCGTCATCACCTTGTATAACCAAATGGGTGTGTCGGGAATTGGACCTAATGTTTATACTCTAAACATTCTCATAAATTGTTATTGTCATCTAAACCAAATGGGGTTTAGTTTATCTGTATTGGGAAATTTCTTCAAACTTGGTCTTGAACCAGATGTCTTTACCTTCACCACTCTAATCAACGGCTTTCTTCTTGAGAATAGAGTGGCGGAGGCGGCAACCCTTCTCCACAAGATGATGAGGGGAGGTAATTGTCAGCCTAATGTGGTTACTTATGGCACACTAGTAAAGGGCTTTTGCATGAAAGGTAACAATAGTGCCGCTATTCAGTTGCTTAGGAAGATGGAGGAAGGAGCTTGCAAGCCTGGCCTAGTTGTCTATAACACAATCATCGACAGTCTTTGTAAGGATACACTAGTTGATGATGCATTAAACCTCTTCTCAGAAATGATGTGCAAGGGTATTTCCCCAAATGTCATTACCTATACATCCTTGATTAATGGAGTTTGCAAATTAGGCGAGTGGAAAGAAGCTACAAGGTTGTTGAATGAAATGGTGAGTAAAAATATCTTTCCAGATGTGTTCACGTTCAGCGTCTTGGTAGACACACTTTGTAAGGAGGGAATGGTCGTGGAAGCAGAAGGCGTGGTTGAGATGATGATTCAAAGAGATATTGATCCTGATACAGTTACGTACAATTCACTCATGGATGGTTACTGTTTGCGAGGAGAAATAGGCAAGGCACAAAATGTTTTTGAACTAATGCTTAGCAAGGGCTTGATGGTTAATGTTGTTTGTTACAACACATTGATAAATGGATATTGTAAGCTTAAAAAATAGATGAGGCCATGATGCTTTTTCTGGATATGTCTCATAAGGGACTAGTTGCAAATACCGTTACCTATAACACTCTTCTGGATGGTTTTTGCAAAGTGGGTAGAATAGATGATGCACAAAAGTTGTTCTCTGAGATGCAAGCTTGTGGCCAAGCTTCCAAATGTTCAAACTTATTCTATTTTACTGGATGGCCTGTGTAAAAACCGACAACTTTCTAGGGCAATGCAATTGTTTGGAGAGATGGAAGCGAAGAAGTTGGATATTGATATTGTGATTTACAATATTCTTATTGAAGGTTTGTGCATAGCTGGAAAAATTGAATCTGCAAGGGATCTCTTTTGTGGTTTATCATCAAAAGGACTTCGACCTGATGTGAGGACATACACTATAATGATTAATGGACTCTGTATCGCGGGCCTAACAAGTGAAGCAGAAAAGTTTCTTATCCAAATGGAAGAGAAAGGCTGTTCTCCTGATGGTTGCACCTATAACACAATTATCCGAGGGTTCATCCATAATAAACAGACATCAAGGGCGATGGTACTTATTCAAACAATGGTAGAGAAGGGTTTTTCTGCAGATGCATCAACAACGGAGTTGATAGTTAATTTACTGTCGAAAGATGAAGTAGATCCTGCTTTGTTGCCGTTGATAAAAAAATCACTGTGAAATTAATATGCATTTGTGGACAATGAAATTTGGAACTGCTGCACCTTCAACGGCCATAAAGGTATTACAGTGGTTGTGCATATGGCAGGAGGTGAAAATGCCTTCTCACTTGCATCCTTAATTCTGGTATTAATTCTGTTTAATGGAATATCTAGCACTCTTTTGGACTTTTCCATTTATCTATGATGATTTATTTACTTTGTATTCCTATCACTTGGCATCTTGCTGTATATAGAAGGCCAAATATATAAATTTAGGTGTGCCTTCTCATGACTGTCCTAGCTTGAAAATGCTTCTACAGATAATGTGTCTACTTATTCGGGTATCAGAAACTTTGACAAAACATAGACCATTATATGTTAAATCAATTGACATTGACTTCAAAATTCAAATGCGTCTAGTTATCTACGGAGGTTTTTTAAAATCAAAGGTTGGTTTGTCTCTCTTCCCACATAATGTATAATATATATACTAATGGCTTCTAGTTTGAGGATGAAATAATGAGCCTAAACTTTGGCAATTCATTGATGTTCTGGAGAGGAGTGTGTTATATTGGGATAGCAGCTGATAATGGTATATATACTGTTGTTCCTTGATTGAACTTATGTTGCGTACCAATCTTTATGTTAACTAAACTAATTTTCCAAGTTAAAACTCTTTTGTTTCTTGTCTGGTTTATATATATACCAGTCAAACTCTTTAGATGTTTTGCTTGGTTAGAAGTTGGAACTAGTTAGCCATGATGGAAAATTCTTGCCCCAATGCCGGGATTGGGATTGGAAGGGAAGGGAGAGTTTTTACAAAGTGATTTTTGAAGATAGTTTACTATATTTCCTATCAAAAAGAAAAAGAAATGCTTTAATTTGCAGCTAGTTTATGCTTTCTGTTCATATTTCCACCAATACAGTAAGTAAAACTCATGTGTGTTTGTGAACACGTATATTTGTATGTGTTGAAGACCACTTTAGTGTGCTTGATTCCGATAATGGATTAGTGAACGTGCCATTGTTGTAGATGCGTCTGATTATGTAAACATGTCATTGTCTTAGTACTTGATTCCAATTACGAATTATTAAACGTATGTTGACAGGGTGTTAAGTGCTTGAGTTGTTTGCAATGCAGATGGCAATTTTGCTTGGGATTGGAAGTCATCATTTCCTTTCTCATTCGTGACAATGGACTACTGAAGTGACTGAATATGCTCATCTCCAATACGAAAGACCTTTAGTCCCTCTCAGCACATGAAAGTCCGGTACTTTCTAAATGCTACACTTGAGTTTAGCTGCACCGCACGTTTGGTTTTCTCGTATAGTTGGCCAACCCTTGGTCCTTATGAAACATGAGGCCATTCTCCAACACATGCTCATGCTTTCTTGATATTAACAGATATCAGGTCGGTGTAGTATTTTCGCAGTGTTTTTCATGTCTCTTCATATCCGGCTGCACATAAAAATGTATACATAGCAAACGTTTGTTGTTAGGCTTTGACAAGTATAACCTTGGAATTGTTCTTGTTTATGTTCTGTGTGTCTGGCCAAAATAGACAACTTTGGCGGGCATTTATGATACATGATAATTGAATCTTTGGATATAACAGCTCATGACATGAGATACAGGATTGGGTTAGGCACTCTCATAAATTAGTTTTTTGTGTATAGGAGAGTGAGAATCGAACCATTGATATATCGACACTATATATCTCACTTATCGTGACTTATGTAATGAGTGAGATTGAAATTGAGAAGGTAGACATATATATTCCCATAACATTGAAGCTTTACTCCACCACTCGAATTACATAAAAAAAGTGAGACAGAGAGTGGAGATAAATCCAATGACAATGACATGGAAGTTTTAACTTCACCACTAGGGTCATTATACTCTTGTGCTCCGACGAATGGACATAGAAATATAGGAATAAATAGTCCTATATGATGTCCTAGGCATTGGCATTGGCATTGGCATTGGGGGATGGTTCATGTTTGGGAATGGAATTAAAATTGAAATTGACCTTTTTTTTGTTTTTTTGTTTTTATGAGGAAAAAGAAAAAGAAAAAGATAACTAATAGAACTTAGAGCCACAAGAGCACGCAGGCCCAAAGAAGTTCAAGTAAAAAGAGTTCACAACCGAAAGAGGTACATATAAAATAAGTTACCAATCTTGTACATTAGAAAAATAAACACTGTAGTTACTATAAGGCTTAACATAAGTGTACAGCTAGGAAAGTTACAATGGGCACAACACTAACTTAGGTCACTTTTATTTATTTTTCTTAGTTACACTATTGTAATACCAATAGGAAAGCCCACTGGGTGTAACACTTGGTCCGCTTTTGTGTATTTTTGTTATTTTCTTTTGGGCCTTCAATTTTATTACCAATTTTTCTTCTTTTGGGTCATCTTAGGAAAAATAAACTCTTTCCTGAGTTTAAATAAAAATGGGCTTAGCTGGTGTTCTCACATGCTAATGACACGTGTTGAACTTCGCCTCTGAATGCAGACAACAATTTGATAGGTGCTATAATATAAGCATTCAAGAAATTTTCAATTTTGTTTTGAATGTACTTAGCTGGCTTTTTCTCTCTTTAAAACGTTTCCCATTTGATGTGTTTGATCGTGGAAAGTTTAGGTCTTTCATTTCATAAAAATAACTTGATTTTATTATTATTATTTTTTTTTTTTTTGCGTGTAAAATTGAATCGATAGTACTATTCAGGTCAAGTTAGTTGGGTTTAACGGAAATTTAATTTGTCCGCCCCTAACCCTAGATGTAAGGGACAACACATCATTCAACGAGGGAAAATAAGTCATGGAAGAGTCCAAAGGGTCAAGTTCAATTTTCATGTCCAAATGTGTTAGTTTTCTCCCTTAAATTACCTAACAAATGACAATGTGTTATACACATGGCAGTTTTGCTTGGACTGGTTGACTGCTTTGAACTTTCTCATACCATTAGGTATTATGGTAGAAATCAATTGCGATTTGTCTAAACATTTGCTAATTAAATTGGTTTTCCTCATCTCTCTAGAAGAAAAGAAAGAAAAATAATAATATTTTTCATAGGGAAATTAAACCCCGAAAAAAAAAACACACTGAAAAATACTTTGACTAGGGTTTTATATTTGTCGTCGTCTACAAATATTTATAATTATTCCTGAATTACATGGTTGGAAATCAAATCACAAAGTTTATTACGTGGGGAAGTTGATCTCTAGCAAAGTGTTACAATTTTTTTTGGGTCCTATTCTGTGAAGCTTATCCCTTAGCAAAATGTGTAGTATGTTGAATATTTAATTTATAATATAATTTCAAAAGCATGAGTGAAAATCGTGGTTTGAAAAATCAATTATTTCAATTCAAGATTCCCTGCAAACTTTGAAGTTTTCCTTTCAAATGCTAAACGACTCTTGAAAATGGCGATGTGTTTCAAAACAGTTGAGTTGAAAGCACCATTGCCATAGCTTAGTTATCCTAATTTCACCATCTCATGAAAAAGAAAGCTTATGTGCTCACTGGATAAGATTTAATCACATGATCGATGATTTAAATACCTCGGAAATCAAATCACAAAATTTTCTTTGATTGAACAAGCAAACGGAAAATTCTATTTGCATCTTTTGGCTCATCTTACCTCTCCTAAATATTATAATACGTATGTGATGTTCCCTTGATTAAGTATATGTGACATGCCCTACAAGACCAAGCAAATCTTTGAGTTCAATTTTCTTAAAGCTTAACCAAAACTTTTGAAAAAAAAAGCATATGCGATAGAAAATGCGAAAACGGGTTGTGACGAGGAAAACAATATTGCAAATGAAATTATTTTCTTTTCCTTAAATTGGGGGGTGGGGGTTGTTTTGTTGAACTTAAACATATTTTAACATTGAAAAAAGAAATATCACTAAGCCAAGAGTGAGTTGGTATATAAAATTATCGAAGTATCACTCCTCAATTAGGGACTAATCTTGAAGACTTTTGCTCATAAAAAGTGGCAAAAACATATCAAATGAAAGTAGTGTAACACACCATTAACTATATATATGATAGTTAGTTTTTCTAAAAATAAATAGAAGTAGGTGTATGTAATCTAAAGGCTATAAGACTTTGTACCATGCAACTTTTGGGAATGTCTCGTGGAATGACGGCCAAAGGCACACGAGATGTACGGTGTTGCCAATTAACATGATGTGCAATAATGTCGGGCCTATCTCCACTTTTATCACATAGTACTTTTTGTAAGCGATGCTAAAAGGGCAGTCTCCTCACTATGGTTTCCCGTGGAATTTTCGGTCCATAATGCAAGTGAGTCTCATAATTCATTAATTAGCGACTACCAACCATCCACATGCCACATGAGAACAAAACATTTATGTTTGGTATGAACGCTCTATGATCACCACCATAACTTCTGAAGTGAGAAAAGAAGCTCAAAAGCCTCAAATGACTGCAAAACTCAGCTAGTGGGCTTAGCAACATGCATACATACACATCAAAGCAGCAGAAAAAGGAATAGAATGAGATCAAAACTCAAAAAGCAAGAGAGAACGAGAATCAAAAGGAGCGACTCTTCTGGTCTTTTTCCCATTGATTTCTATATACATATATAATGCGGATTCAACAAAGCAAATGTTAATGTCATAGTTCCCATTGCAACATTCTCCTCAGTAGCAGTTGTTTAGGTAATGCAAATTCAAACAATATGGATAAGACTTGTTTCAAATTTTTGACTCTTTAAGTCTCCCTTTTAGTTGTGGGTTTGTCGATCTTTGCCTTTCGTTAATTTAATGCAATAAATTTGGCTTCAGTTTATCGATGTATTGGATCATTCTTTTCTTGCAGTCTCCTACTCTGTCCCATCTTATATTTGACATTTTTTTTGTGACAAAAGTTGGTGCAATGCGACCTTTTAAAATAGGTTTTCGTACACCTAATACCACTATATGGGCAATGGGAAATGATGTAGATTGATCTAAACCCACTGTAAATGTACAGCGATAAAGATTCTTTCTATGATTATAAGATGGTGCCATACAAATATAAAATTTAATCATTTCTTGACCAATAAAATATTAATGATGAGCTATATAACAAGAACTATAGCTCACACCTATTTATAGATCTCTTAGCTTGCACTCAAACAGTATAATGTTGGTAGGGGAGATCCATTCCCACTCCCCACATTACTCAGCATACCACATACCTNATTATCTATACTAGTCCCTTGGCATTTGATCACGCGTGTATCAATTGGTTTTTTAAATTTTATTTTAGAATTTAAAAATAGAATGGATAATTGTGTTCTATAAAAATAAGACCCCTTTTTTTTATAAAAAAAAAAATTCTCTAAAAAAAATAAATTAAAAACTATCTGGTATGAGACAATCCTTCAGATATAGTGTCACATTCACCTAGAAAGTTAATCAGTGATTGATTTTTTTTGGAGGTACAACTGTTTTAATTGACCATGTTCTCATCTCACCAATTGAATTCCCATAATCAAATGATAACATTAACTTTAAAATATTGGTGAACATTTTTAAGTTCCATATAATCATTTCCTTCATCATATATTCACCATATAGTGACATGTGCATGTGTAATTAATTCAAGACCTTTTCTGGTGGATCAAACCTTCTTTTTTATATAGAATAATCGATAGTAATTATTAATGAAAAGCAAAAGTACAAAGTAAATTATGGTGTCGAATATAGGTAAATATTATATAGTGATTAAACACAACAAATTGAATTGATATGGATAGAATCACGCACAATAACACCGATTTAATCAAATATCATACAAAGTAATTAAAAACCTAATGACAAATATATTGTATAATTATGAATCGCCAACAAGGAATACATTTTAACCAGTCAACTTATGATCAACCTCTCTCTAAAGACATCATCTTTCCTAGACACTACAGCATGTTAGGTTGGATAAAGTTCACCACGTACAAAAATGAATACAAACCAGTACACAAGAATTCTTGTCATGAGAGTGAAAAATATAATTTAAAGGATCATATCATTGACTTGTGGAACTCATTTTTTTTCTTTATTTATAAAGTATTTTTATAATATATAGCAATAGGTTTGCTTAATTTTATAGCCTCTGTAGAGGTACAATTGGGTCAAAAAAACAGACTTTGTTCCCGTTCAAGCATAGAAAATTATGGCATGTTGGGTGAGACATAGATATTTTGTCTCTTGAGGAAAAAAGAAGAAGAGGGAGAAGAAAAAGGGACAGAAAGAGAGAATCAATCGGTTGCCGACAGGTGACAATCTTTTGTTGGCTTTGCTTCTTTGCTTAGTTGAGAATCTGAGATCATCATCAACTCACGCACGTGGGGTGCACATGATTTGAATTGTGCGTCAAAAACGCGTTTAATTAGGGCGGGGGGGGATCAAAGCTATGATTACCAGTTTACTAATTACTATCAATGGGGGAGTAACAAATGGACACGTGGCAATGACCCACATCAAGAGGGGCCCAATGTTCTGTTGAGAAAATTCTTCTGCATCATTGTCAAGAGGAAAAAGATTGTGACTTTTAACGGAGACGGGGGACAGTAATAACTAATATTAACAACATCAAGTGACTTATTGGCTAAGTGTCACAGTTTGGGACAGTAAAAGTAATATCTAATTGATCCACCACGATTAATCATTGGTTATAGTTGGAAGGATTTCTATGACATGTTATTTTATGATGTAGTTGAATTCATGTGCAAATATCCGTGAAGTATAGTTCAGTTGGATAAGTTTTTTCATTTTTACTTATGTGGGTAGAAGTTCGAAACTCCTTTGTCCCAGTCGCTTGCAATAAAAAAGATAGATAATTGACGTGTAAATATGTGATTTATATTATAGTCAACGTAACATCACATCAAAAATTTGTATGTCACTGTTATAGTGTAATAAACGTGATGCGTTTCAACCTTCTTGAGCTTATAAATGCCTCTTGAAGACATTTTATCAAACACAATATCATAAAGAAAAATACAAGAATACTACGGGGTGTGATGAATAGAGTTCATCAAATTAAACATAAGTAGGTGTGCCTTAGGTTATCAATATGCCTCTTTGAGACATTTTATTATACAGTAATGCCCTTTTTCATAAAAGAAAGCTCAAGAGTCAACGAACCTTATGAAATTGAACATGGGCAAGTCTGCCCTCATCCTTTTATTATTATTAGTATTTTTTTTTATTTTATAAAGTAGTGAATACCTCTTTGAAACATTTCATCGAACACCATCCCACCTTTCCATGAAAGAGAAAATCAAGAATATTGGGGTTCAAGTTGCATATTCACTCGAAAGATTTCCTTTATTAGCAAAAAAACTCGATCAGTGTGAAATAAGTTTAGGAGGGGCTGCTGCTGCAGTATCAATCAGAAAAGAAACACGGTAAAGAAAAAAAAAAGGTCATGTCACCATGGAATTGTATTTTGTTTACTTCCTTGAAAGCATGCACTAAAAGATTGCGGAATCAGTCAAAACATCTGTAGCCAGCCCAAAGCCAAAAGGTATGCATACATCTTTGACATGGTGATCAAGATTTATGCACTTTCAAGAGCCAAGCATATATGGTTAGATAAATCTAAAAAATGTATTGTCAGTTTTAAATACATCAGTTTCATTTTCAATTGAGAGCCAGTGGTGCAAATCCATAATAGGTCCACATTGCCCAATGAAGGCAGATAAAAACAGACCCTGATGCTGAAATGGTGTCTTTATTCTAAACGATAATAGGTTTGTTAGATTTTACAACCACGGATCATCGGGTTTCTATTACTAATAGTTATATTGTCTCTAAATTAACCACCTTCAAAGTTCAGCAAGTGAAACAAAAGGCTTCAGTATTATTAGTAGTGTACCATAGTTTCCGATATAGGACTTTAGATTCTTTAACGCACACACCCTATGCAATTTAATTTCCAATTTCTCATCTCCATGCATAATTACAACACAACTCATAATCGCAGATAAATATAATTAATTGTTACCATATAAAAATTAAAGTTCAATTTAATTAATAAAATCTGATTGTATTAGTTGATAAACATGGTGCTTATCCCAAGTTGCAAAAGAGAGAGGGTTTTCTTTTGGTGGGCTTAAAGGTCGTTACAGAGAAAGATGGTCAAAAGCTAGTTGGACAAGGAATTAATTCATGCATCAAACATCAATTTATTAAGTAATTAAAGTAGGTGACCAAAAGTTGGTTAAAGCTAGATTCAGTAAGATCAGGACACAAATGGACTGAGAACAGACATATATCTGTTTTCCTCTTCAACATGGAAAATATTACATGAAACTAAAAGAAAAAGACCCACCAAGCTAGCTACTTTTGCCCTGCAGGAGGCTTAAACAAAGTCACTACATCAATCTCAACTTTCATCTTCCCTCCCTTTTGTTCAAACACTGAAGATCTAGTGCTACTTCATTCCTACTAGAGAGCTACCTAAAATTTATTAATTAATATGGTGTCCTTCAACTTCTCCTTAGGAGAATTTGATTGGATTCCTGGAACAAGTTTTTTTTTTTTTTTTTCAATCCATTGTGTTACAATAATTAATTAATAGTTGATGCTAGTGTCAGTTGTACATGCGTGATGCATTCTGAGTTATGCATGAGTGTGAGACCTACTGTTGAGCCCACACTGATCAAGATATGTCACGTACTCATGCTCGACTGACGCTAGCATTCCTCCTCTTAATTATTTGTTTCTCTTCATGTCCAAAGTGGTTCCCACAATGAGCCTAGAGTGGTGGTGTCATCAAGGAAGCTTACGTTGCTCTGGTTGCTGCCATGAGAACTGGTGATGAAGTTGTGATCAAGTGATTGCTGAGGAGAGCCCTGATCATTAGATTGTGTCATCTCCATGCAAATTAGTGCCACAAGGTTGGCTTGCTGGCATTGCATGTTGACAAGCTCAGCTTGTGCCTTGGCTAATTGTGCTTGCAGCTCATTCACTTGTTTCTGGAGGTGGCAGATTGCCCCTGCACACCCATAAACTGGGTCTCTAATTCTTGCACTGGCCTCATAAACCATGCTGCTCACTGCATCAGCTCTTTGAGATTCTGGAAGTTCCTGAAAATTTGAAATGTTTCTTTCATTTAGTTACAAAATAAACTTTCAATATTTAATTGATTGCAAACTGAGAAAATAGTCAGAAAAAGAAAAAAGAAAAAGAAAAAAGAAAAGGAAAAAAAGAGGTACTTTTGAGAGTTTTTCTCCCTTGTTCTGTTGTTATCAGCATAATTTAGTCAGAGTAGTTGATTTCCTTGATGAAAAATAATATCAGGGCTAAGGGCTGAAAGGGAATTTCCTACCACTTTGGTACGTCTCCATTTGTGTCTAGTGAATACTTCCTAGAATTTTCAAATATGAATGCAACTTAACACAATATTCCATGGAAAATCTGACACTTAGTATTTCACATGGGAGAAAGACCTTAAGTTCTAGCTATGTAAGCCTTTTCGTGTCTTCTGGTCAGACTTGTCTTTGTCAAACAAGAGAACGATAATTTTTATTAGACTGTGAATTTAAACTACATATTTAGTAAAATTACCAAAATTTACAGTGTGACAGAAGAACATTACTGTGTATCTAATATTCCAGAACACAGAGTCATAGACCTACTTTGACAAGTAGTGCTACATGAAGAAAAGTACCTGCAAGAACTTTATGATATTACTAGCCCCAAAGACACGATGAGCAATAGTGAACTTGGCTGGCTCAGTGGGAGGAAAGTAAGGTGCCAAGACACATTTGTCTGCACATCTTCTCCTCAAGATCTTGCATGCAGCACAAGGACTTATAACCACAGGTGGGTTTGGAGTTGGAGTAGGAGGCAGAGGAGGAGGAGGAGAGGATGGTGAAGAAGAAGGAGACTGAGACAGAGGGGTTGAGGAGGTGGTTGTGTAGTTTGTGTTCATTGTCTCATTACTGCACTCCATTGCAGCTAAATCTTTAAGATTTGAGCTTTAAGCTATGCTTTTGTGTAGAGAGAGAAAACTGAGAAGAAGAAGGAGAAGAGAGAGAGAGAGAGAGAGAGAGAGAGAGAGGTGGGGTGGGGTTTGTTTGCAGCACAAAGTTAGAGTATAAATAGGGGAAGGAAGCCTTCGGAGGAAGTGTCATTGTGACGTCATCTGTTGAATATTTTAATTAGGCTGCTGATTCTGTCACATAGAGACAGATTTATATTTAATTTCTCTTAAGCCGTTAGGTTTAATGACAGAATTATATATAATTTCACCTTTGATTTTTTTGCAGGAAAAAATTATCTTCAAGTTTGAAAATTCATCATCCCCTCTGAAAAAACCCAGTTTGCAGTCACAAGTTTTAAAGTCTAAAATCAAAATAGCCGTATACAAACAATTCGGTAGTCTCCAAAAGTCCTTCTCAATTCATCTTTTTAACCACCAAAGCACTTCAAATAAATCTCTACTTTTTTTCATTTACTCAGTAATTTCATTTGGTGGTAGCAAGCAAGCCCCAGAAGCAATCTTTATTGCTGGAATTGTTAAAAGTAAAGAGAATCAAATTCACTTGCTCTTTAATCATATATCAAATTGGGTGGTTGGGTTTAGTCAAATGGTTATAGTATAAATTAAGAATTAACTCATGATGAAAAACCTTGTCAACAAAGATAGGAAAAATGCAGGACAATTTCTATTTCTAACCCTTGTCCAGGACAAGGGGTGCCCTACTGACGGCGGTTGTTTTCACATGCGACTTTCCTTCCCAACAAGTAGCGTTTCTAGACATTTTTATTTCTTAAATTTTTAATTTCTCTCTTTCTATCCGCAACAAGTAAGATATGAGCTTTGAATTCAGACATCGTAAACTCAAATCCTTATGAACACAGTAACATTCAAAGTAATTTGAAATGCGTAGTTTGTGAATGATTGTACATATCAAAGTCTGCTTTAAGATATGATGAAGAATTTTCTCATCAGCCAAAATAGTCTCAAAGATATTTTTGAAATTTTGTTTTATCTCTGTAAATTATAAGCTATAACATTGCCTAACTTTCAACTGGGGAAATTTGGCGCCTCACCCTCTCTCTCCCTCCTCCTTCCCATTTTCTCGGACTTGAGCCATACATAGAGCTGTTATTTCAAACAAAAAAAAAAAATACACAACAAAGTCATATTTATTTTAAGAGTCAAAGGTTTGGATGAGAACGGTAATGATATATAGTTTTCGATTTGACGTACCATCCGTCACTGACATTAACTTTTAAACCAAAATGTATTCCTCCTCTTCTGAAGGGCCCCAAAGCTACATTACAAAACCCTACACACACCTTTTCCTTTTTGGCTTCTTTTTTTGTTTTTGTTTTTCCCTCATGTCATCACTCAAAATGGAATTACAAAATGTGGTTAACCAAAACCTAAATCCAGATTTGGTCCACACTTGAAACTAATTATTGTGTAGGCTTTTGCCGGGGTGACGTGGCAGAGATTTGTGGTGAATGAGTTAAAAAGTAGGGTTTATTTGGTGAGTGATTGGGCCTGCTGAATCCACCTCCTCTAACCACCGCCTAATGACCTACTTATTTTCATTGAGAACGACCCAAGTATCCCGATGTAGTTAACTAGCTCATTTAAGTGCTCTTAAAACCTATAAATCTGAAAAAGCATTGTTAAGTGTTCTTTCGGGTAATGCTATAACTGCCACTCTTTAAACTTAAACACATCTTATATACGAATCAGATTCATTCACGTAAGTAATCAGTAAAGTCTTAAGATATGTGATCAACAATATGATCTGTATAAGTCACAATATGGCCAGTTCATCACAATAACTCACTTTTTTTTTTCCCTTCAATTACTCTCTAATGAATATATATATATATGCATTTTTTGAGATGCACATATTCCATTTCATTATTCTGTCATCTTCACATAATGATAAATTTCTGACTTCCTCACTGTATATGTGATACAAAAGGAAATATAAGCGTGTTTTTTTGTATAAAGTTAAGATAAAGGTGGGGTATGGTTGGTAGGGAGCCGGTCAGCTCGTTGCGCGCATGAGGTGAGAAAACTCTGGTAATCTAAAGTCTTAAGCTGCCATTGACGATTGCGACTTCTCCATATCCAAGAGAAAAAATATATCGTAAATTAATATATTTCTGTTCTTAACCCAGAAAAAGAAAAATTATATTCTCGATTATTATTTAATATTTAAGTGATTAAGTTTGCCACTTGTTATACTAAACTGAGTTTTGCCTGTTAATTAAACTTGTTCTACTTTGCAGTGGAAGCAGTTGGACTTGTGTTTCTTCACCCATCTCCACCTCCACCCCACTAACCTTTCAAAACAAAATTTCCTTTTTTTTTTGCTCTTAAAGAGTCTTATGCGCGTGGACCTTAATAAAAGAAAGCATATGCCAAATTCTACTTTTGTAGTTTGCTCATGCACCTTCAAAACTCACAAAGTCCAACTGAAAACAATCAGTTCATATTGATAGCAAGTTAGCCATGTAAACGGAAGTAGTTTCGATTTCACCCCACACATAAAATAAAACAAAAGCACCAAAACAAAATGCAAAAGGAGCTTTTTATGCGCGAAATAAATGCCTTTATAACGTAAGTTTGATATACATTGTTGGTCTAATTCTTTGACAACTTAAAGCGTTAAAATTTTGTAGTGGGTGAGATCTAATTGGTCTTAGAGCTCACTTTACGCGAGATCCTAAGTTTGATTATCCCATTTTTGCAGAATATTACTTAAACTTTTGAAGTTAGTGATTATCTAAACAACGAAGGTTGCTTTGTGAATATCCTGGCTAGAACAAAAGCAAAATAACTCATTTAATATGATGTCATGTGCATGTAAGAAGCAATATGAAAACTCAATGTTCTTGTTTTGGGGTGGCTCAATCATAGAGTGAACAGTATTTAATTCCCCCCGCCATCCATTAACTCTCTCAATCTTCATCATAAAGACTGATTTTGACTTCATTTTGGTGACGTGGTAACAAAATACGCACCTCACCAACAAACAGTCGGTACCTTTTTTAATGTTTTCACTTTCCGTACTATTAATTAGCTGGTTTCTAGAGAGTTTGCAATGCTGAATTCGATGACTTCCTCTTTCAGCTTCCATGAGCAATCCCAAAACAAAAGTATGATGAAGAGTATATGAGAAAATAGCCTCAAATTCAGCTAAAGTGTACGGATTCTAAGTACACTTTGTGAGAGGAAAATTATATATGTAATCGGTTCATACGAAAACGAGTCAATTCTTATATGCAGTTGCATGGGTTGGCGATTAAATAGGCAATTGTGCCAATGGGTATGTTACCCTCTTGTGTGAAGAAAAACTTGCTTGCATCCATCATTTCATGAAACGGACGTCTCACATACATACGTCACTCATTGAATTATTAGTTTCATAAACCATCAAAGCCGATTTTCAAGAAAACTAGTCAAAAATCGAGTGCCCGTCTCATCGGATTATTTTTCTGAATTGTCCTACTTAGGGTTAGACACCCGATGTATTATTATTTCCAAGAAAATGGAGTGTCCTCTTCGAGTTGAATAGTCATGGTCGCAAGAAGAAGCTCACATGTGCTATACGGCATTGGTACTTTTTGAGTTTGAGCATCCAATCGCCCTCCTTTTCCATGCTCTCTTTATACACGTTTAATAATTTACTTTAATTTCGTTGCAGACTTCATTAATAAATTCAACTTTCAACATGATGGATAGTTGGTTTTGGGTGTCTTCACATCGCCCGAAGACCAAAAATTTATTTCATGATCGATCGACATTCGATCGTGTAGGGTTGCATGGTTATGTTTGCCGTGCACTTGAAGATAGGGCACTCATTATATGCTCTTTGCATTTATGCCATGAATATCAAAGACCAAGACCAAAACCAAAACATTCTCGAGACTTGACCAAAATTTTCCAATTTTTCAGTCGAGACACAAACCATAGTTGTAAACCACATAAATGTGAACTACTGGAAGACCGATTTATTTTGAATGCTGAACAAAAATCAGTCATACAGTTCTAAAAATTGAAAAAATAATGTATTTGTATTACTTATTACATTGTTAACCAAAAACCCCATCATTAATCTTTACACATTATATACTTCAATCCACTGCTAGAAATATCAAAATTAATCGGTGAAACCACCAGCAGAGGATCCAGATCCAAATCCACATGAGGGTGGTTCCCTTCTTTCCTCATGATTCGGTTAGTGTAGCATTATCGTTAAGGAGATGTTCTTGATCAAACAACCTAACATGTTCTTCAATGTGATATAACATGACATGGAAGAAAACGTTACGCTTTTAATAAGAAAAAAAAATGTTATTCATAGGGTCCCGCTTGGTTGGTATTCTAGAGCTTTCCAGATCTTAGGCTTCTAATTCCATTTTCCATGGAAGAATTTGGCTGTTTACAGAGATTAAGGTCCACACGGTTTTAGCATAAGGTCTTTTGTTACAACCAGTTCCCACTCCGACCGCTAAGAGCAATTGACCTCCTGCAGCTCCTTAATTTCTTTCTCTCTCTCTTTCAATGACTTCAAGCAGCCAAATTAGCGGACATCACACGGTAATTTGAGTGCACGACTAGAATATTAAGCCCAAACATTCAAACCAAAACCCAAAAACAATCATTTTATTGCGGAAATGCTAGACTACGTGTTATCTATCTGTAAGCCACGAGAAAATCTTAAGTAAAACTAGTTGTGTGCAACTATGTGTTTATCTATGTTGTCAAAGGGAATAGTCAAGTAATAAGAGAGATAGATCCTGACTATTTACAACCGGTGATAAAGAACAACCATATATCTATCTATGACATTACATTACTAGTCAATGACGAGAGAGATCGGCACGTGGAAGTTTTCCTGGTAGATTATGGGAAGCAAAGATTTGATAACCGGACGAGCACCATAGTCCTGCAAGTAAAATGGAAGGCACTCACAAAGTCGATGATGATGGTATTTCTTATCACATGCAGGACTAAAGGAGGCCTTGAATACGACTGTTCATCCTAAATTGAAAATGTGGAGAGATCAAGGCTTTCTTGGCCAAATTCCAAGCGATCAATTAACACACGAAATTTACATAAAAAGACAATAACATTTGGACCTAACCTTATCACAACATGACGCTAGTAGATCATATCACAACACAAAACATAAATTAATGGCCCTATACTTATCATATCATGTCACTGTAGAAAGATAATTCGAACTTTGAACATCTTTTAATAAAATAGAGATAAATATCACAAGATCAATTGTTAGTTTAAACACTCCACGTTAAAAAGCTTTCACAAACTTCAAATCAATACAAGTAATTTTGTTTTTTCCTTTAAAAAAAAAAAAATTAATTTATGTTTATACTAATTAGCTCTTAATCTAGTTGTATTTTTCCTTCCATTATTGAAAGAAAAAATTAATTCCCGTTTTCTTCTTGAGGTATTTAGTTCTCATTCTTAGCACTAGTGATATAGCTAAAAACTACATTATTTAATTTATATAAACAAACCCAAAAAAAGGACAGATGGCCCTTTTGAATTTAATTTTGATTATTAAATTACTTTGATGCCATGTTGAGTATTTTGGGCTTTTTACATAGGGATGGCAAAAATCCCCGTCATGTCGGGTCCCTGCCCCTAACGGTGGGAGATTTCGAGGGAAAATGGAACAGGTATCAAGATCCCCGATTTTTCAAAATACTTGATCAGAAACGGGGCGAGGATGGTATTATTATCTCCATCTCCGAACCCGACCTGATAAGTGATGTATTTATTTTTAGTTACTAAACATATAATATAATATAACTAATAAAAAGTTGTCCAAAACAATTACTTGTTGAAATTGACATAAACTTCCATTTGTCTATGTTGTACTATACCCACACTTTCCTTGACATGTTAAGCTAGTTTCTTTTTTTTCGTCGAATCTAGTTAAGCTAGTTTAGGCATATATTGGTTTATCCATTTCCGAGGAAGATTTAAGCCAGCACAAGACTTGAACTAAATTTAAAGCTTGTCCAGAAAGTACTTATATAGAAAGTACTTAGAAGATTTACTGAAGAAACACTTCCAGCATGCCAGAGGTGCTTTTGATTAGGTTTTTAAATACTAAATATATAATATAATATAATATAACAATTAAAAAAGTTACCCTAAACTGTGGATTTTTTTTTATTTTATTATTATATGATTTTATTAATTTTGTTAAATTAACTTGCGTGTTATAATATGGATATATTTTTATTTATTTAAAAAAATTCAGGGATTCGGGTCTTGTTGGGATACCATTCCCTAACGTGGATGGAGGCAGGGATGGAGAGCGAGGACGGGGATGGTATTGCCATACCTAGCCCCTACCCGACCCATTGCCATCCTTAGTTTTTTTAATGAGATTTTGGGGTTAAGTTTGTTTTAAGAAATTGATGGCAATTTTGTAATTTATAGAAAGTTCAAAGCCTCTTTGTTATGTTGTAAATGGACTTTGGGTATATTTCTAAAGTTTATTTTATATATGATTTTTTTATAAGAGATATTTAGTCATATACCCATTCTTAGCACTAAAACTATAAATAAGCTCTACACCATTTAATTTCTATAAACAAACAACAACAAAAACCCAAAAAATGAAAATTTGCCCTATTGAATTTAATTTGATTATTAAATTACTTTAATGCCCTATTGAGTGTTTTGAGATTTTTTATGAAGTTTTGGGGTTGGGTTTGTTTTAAGAAATTAATGGTAGTTTTGTAATTTAAAAGAAGTTAAAAACCTTTTTGTTATATTGTAAATGAACTTTGGTGGTGTTGCTAAAGTCCATTTCATATATAGTTTTTTTTATAATTTGAGTTCTTATATTGGATATAATAGTAAATCTCCATTGTTATAATTTATCCCTATATGAGAGATAATAGTGAAACTATCTTTTTTCTTTTGGGTTTCCCCACCATCTACAGCTTCCTTTTACTTTTTGTTGGAACAGAAACATGCAACAAGAAGCCAAGAGGCTAAAGCGGAAAACAAAAGTGGAGGCCCAACAAACAAGGGTTGCGTAACTTCATTAACTTCATTAGTGTATTTTTTTAGGTGTATTAAATATAAATATATATTAAAATTATATATTTTTTAAATTTGACCGGTTCAGTTTTTAAAAACATGGAACTGAATTCAAAATCTGTCCAAACCGGTTCGGTTCAATTTTTGACCGATTGTTGACTTTTTAGTCAACTTGGATTTTTCCGGTTTGATTCGATGAGGTTCGACTCAGATTTCCGATTCGCCGGTTTGAGTGCCAACCCCTATTTTTTTATGATGTTTTGAAGTTGAGTTTGTTTTAAGAAATCAAATGTAGTTTTTTAATTTAAAAGAAGTTAAAAACCTTTTTGTTATGTTATAAATGGACTTTAGTTGTGTTGCTAAAGTCCATTTCATATATAATTTTTTTATAATTTAAATTCATATATTGAATATAATAGTGAATCTCATTTTTTATAATTTGCCCCTATATTAGAGATAATAGTTAAACTCTCTTTTTTCTTTTGGGTTTCCCCACCATCCACAGCTTCCTTTTACATTTTGTTGGAACAGAAACATGCAATAAGAGCCAAGAGGCTAAAGCGGAAAACAAAAGTGGAGGCCCAACAAACAAGGGTTGCGTAACGTCATTAGTAGATTAAATTTAAAGAATTATTCCATCGAAAACAAAAAGGTTAAAAACGAAAAATTATGGTGCGTATCAAGAAAGGTGAAATCAAGTAGGTAGTAATTTTGAGAACAAGAGGGCTCTTTGCCAAAAGAAAATGAAAGATAACGATTTGGGGGAATAACTATGCTACAATAAGTGGCGATTGATTTTTGACCGTAAATGCATGCAGGCTCTATTGTGAGACCCGCATCCATCAACAGTCAAAATTCTTGCACGCCCATAGACAACTTAAGTTAGCAATACTCAGTGCACCGGGAATTACTAAATGTCATCGTAGAAAGTCTTTGAAGAAAGTCCTAACAAACAATATCAAAGTTGAGGTAGGCTTGGCTTGACCGCTATCTACAAATGGATACAAATACAAAGCATTTAAAACTAACTAATAATTAGAGAATGAAAATATATTAAGTGTAAACCGTTAATTATACCAATCAATTCAGCAATCATAACCCCCAAGAAAAGGAGGGTCACGAATCACACATAAAGGGAAAACGAGTGGAGAATTCAATGTATCTCTAAGTGCAAACATAACGAACATTCTATGCAAGTAGACTAGCTGGACCAGCTAAATTCATGAATCACACCATTCCTAGACCAGCTAAATTCATGAATCACACCATTCCTAGACCAGCTAAATTCAATCTAAATTGACAATGCAGAGAGAATGGTCAAGCAGGCCATGTAGTTGAGGTCACTTGGGGAAAAAGCAAATGTCATGCTCGAAGTATCTAGACCGAAAACGAAATCACTTGATCAACCACAATCATTCCATCTGGACCAATTTCAGTTAAAGCTTATCTGTTTAGATGTCCTTTTACTCCACAGTTTAAACAAATATTTCCTCTGTCTAATTCATCAACTACACTCATGAGTCATGACCCTGGCTCAAGTAGCATTTGGGTGGATAGAAAGCGAAAAGGAAATTCATTTGCTACACCTAAATCAAATTTTACTAGCTCAAAAAAACTCTGAAATGACCAAGATCAGGTCACACGTTGCACACATGTGATCCAAAGAAATGTTAACGCCATGCAAAGTAATATGTAGAACAAAAGTGATTTCATAGTTGCTATGGGGCCAGGGTAATGGAAAATATATCTTCTTCTAGGGTTGAGCCGAGTCGAAACCATCAGCATGATATGTTCAAAAATTGAATTCCTGAAGGGGGAGAGATTGATCTCGTAGCTATACCAAAAATTGTTAACAACCATTTCTAGAAATAATACAAGCTATACAAACAAGTAAAGTTCCAATGGTTGCCATATTATATGCTAAGCAGGACCTAGATTTGGCACATAAGAAGATTCAGTTCCTCATTAATGTAGAAGTTTTCTGATGATTAAACTGTGCTATAAAGAACTTTGGAAAAGTACATGTCTATGCAAGAGAACATACAGCACAGATCGCCATAATTGTATCACCATCGAACTAACCTATGTTACACACACCAATGCCTAAATTTTTCTACATATAGCTATCCAAAATTTGAAATTATAGCTTCAACAAAAAGGAGAGGAGAGAAATTGGATTGGCAAAATTTTGGTAAAAGCTAGTAACTTAACAGAAACCTGTCCCAAAAACATTAGATGATACATATATTAGAAACAAAACAAATAACGCAGAGGAACCCCAACGGCTTACCAGAAAGTCCAGGTCAGCTCACAGAGAGGAGGAGACTGACTGCAACTTTTTATCACTCCCAGCTTTGCTCTCATCATCAAAGAAGTCCTGAAGTGCAATCATCTTAACAGTGCTGGACTTTAGACTCCTTATTGCTTCGGCAGTTGCTAAAGCTCCGGCAATTGTTGTTATTACTGGAATTTTGTAAGCAAGGCCCAACCTCCTTAGTTGCCGTCCATCAATCTGATCAAGTGCATCACCTGAACTTGTGATCACCATTAACTGGATTTGCCCATTAGCAACCATATCAGCAGCATGAGGCCGCCCTTCATGCAGCTTCAGCACTCGTTCCACTGGAATTTTTGCTAACTCAAGAATATGAGCTGTCCCAGAAGTTGAAACAATCTTAAATCCAAGCCCTAAAAAGGCTGTCGCAATCTTTTCAAGATGAGGTTTGGTCAAATCATTTAAGCTGAGGAAGACAGTGCCAGAAAGTGGTAGCTTCTGCCCCGCAGCAATCTGAGCCTTGGCAAATGCAATGGGAAACTCATAATCAATACCCATCACCTCACCAGTGCTACGCATCTCAGGCCCCAGCAACACATCACAGCCTTGGAATTTCTCAAATGGGAGAACAGCTTCTTTTACTGACACATGTGCAGGAATTACCTCTTTTGTGAAACTTATATCATGAAGAGACTTCCCAGACATGACAAGGGAAGCATATTTAGCCAATGGATGTCCAATCGCCTTGGACACAAATGGGACGGTACGGGAAGCACGAGGGTTTGCTTCAAGTAAGAAAACATCTCCAGACAATGTAATTGCATACTGACAGTTCATCAGCCCACACACATTCAGCCTCCTAGCCAATTTTATAGTCCATGACCTAATTGTCTCCAAGCAAGAAGCAGGGATGGTTTTTGTTGGAATTGAGCAAGCAGAGTCACCAGAATGGACCCCAGCCTGCTCAATGTGCTCCATTATTCCACCAATGACAACGTTACCCTGAGAGTCGGCAAGTGCATCAACATCAATCTCAATTGCATCGGATAGATACTTGTCAATCAATACAGGGCGTTCCGGGTCCACCTCAACAGCATTTTCGAGGTAGGTCGCAAGTTTGTCATCACTATATACAATTTCCATGGCTCGGCCACCCAATACGTAGGAAGGCCGGACAACAACTGGGTACCCAATGTCCTTTGCAATGGCAATAGCATCAGCTTCGCTCTTGGCAATTCCTCCTTTTGGTTGTTCAATCTTTAACTCGTTAAGGATTGTATTGAACTTCTCCCTGTCCTCAGCAGCATCTATGTTAGCAGGTGAAGTACCCCAAATGCGTACATATCCAGACCCACTTGCACATTTAGGCTTGTTCTCATCTAGATACTGCTGGATAGGAAGAGACAACTTCAATGGTGTTTGACCTCCAAACTGCACAATGATGCCATCAGGTTTTTCCAAATCAATTATGTTCAGCACATCTTCAACAGTCAGTGGCTCAAAATATAGACGGTCACTCGTGTCATAATCTGTGGATACTGTTTCAGGATTTGAATTCATCATAATGGTCTCATATCCTGCTTTCTGTAAAAGAGAAGGAGAGAAGCAGGCATCTCAATGAAGGATTTGAACAATTTCAAATATCAATCCATAGACTCCACCAATTCATCAAATTATATAAATAGTAGGCAAACTTTTAGATTGGTACCTACGATGGCACAGAAAAAATATAAATAATGACAGGAAATATATAAATACGTTTGCATGAAAGTGAATTAATCACACAGGAGGGATCCTGTAATCCAGAAGTTCATTGTTATAACATAAGCGCCAAATTCAGTATATCCCGTAGAACAATTTTAGATATGCAAGTAACTAAAATTTCTCCTTTTATACTACAAGCTATTATGAATGCATCCAGATCTCTTATCAATTGTACCCAAATTGTAGTTTATGACACTCGCCTCCTCCAAGTGTAAATCCTAGAGGCATCTCGACTAAAGTTATCTAATTTTAGTTCTAATCAGGAGAAAAAGGTGCAACGATCACCCAATTTGTAACTGCCTAAGTTCTGTGATCCCACTGCCACATGTGAAAAATAATGCATGATTGATGATTAGGATATGTCATGATTCAGAAATAAAGAAATCTAAAACCAATTCCATTCAGCTAATGCACCCTAGTTATTTTAAGTTAATATAAGATATCTACGTACCTAGGAACTTGCGTTCATGAATGAAAAAGGTGTGGTAAGAGAGGGAGTTGAAAAAGGAAGGGCAGGCAAGTGGGCAGTAAACATATCAGAGACAAACCTGAAGGGCAAAGGACGTATGGCAACAACAGTAGTCAAACTCTATCCCCTGACCGATTCGATTTGGTCCTCCACCTAAAATCAAAACCTTCTTCCTCTGGGTGGGAGCTGCTTCACACTCAAAGTCATAGGAAGAGTACATATAAGGAGTATTGGCCTCAAACTCCGCAGCACATGTATCCACCCGCTTATATGCCGGAGCAACACCTAAAGATAGCCTCTTCAACCGGACGTCCTTTTCAGTGGCTTTAGTGGCAAAAGCTATCTGTTTGTCACTGAAACCTCTTTTTTTCACTTCGTATAACTCATCCTTTGTTAGATCAGACAAGTTTCTAGCCAGGAGAAATTGCTCCACATCTACAAGCTCCTTAAGCTGTGTCAGGAACCATTTGTCAATGTAACTCAACTCATGAATATCATCTACCTTCATCCCCTTCTTCATTGCAGCATATATGGCATGGATGCGGTCTGGGTTAGGAACTCGGAGGCTATACTTCAACTGTTCCCAATCCCAGTCAAGTTCCTTAATTTTCGCACAGCCCCATCCAGAGAACCCACATTCCAAAGATCGAACTGCTTTCTGAAAGGACTCTTGAAATGTGCGACCCAGTGCCATTGACTCACCAACAGATTTCATTTGGGTAGTCAATATGGGCTGTGAACCAGGAAATTTTTCAAATGCAAACCGGGGAATCTGCACAATTCAATAAAACAAAAACAAGAAAATTGAGATGACATACAAAACGGATCTAAAAATGCATGTATTAACAGAAATGTGTTGCTATAAATAACATAAATGACGACAATGATTGATGACATTCCTACTGGCATAAGTAATACTGATTAGCATATTATCCAGGAAGCTAATGGACAATGCCATCTAAAATTTGACAAAAAAAAACTCAACTCCTGTGTAAGGTCTAACCATTACACCCAAGCTAGGACTAAAAATGTACAATAAAATCTAGCAATACCAAAGACAGACATACGAAAAAGAAAATTTAAATATCCATAAATGAAGCAATCAAAAACTAATTAATCCAGGAATACAAAGCTCGATGTGTTTAATCATAGTGCGCTACAAAAGGGTAATGAAGAAGGTAATGAATAAGCACTTACCTTGGTTACCACATAATCTATGGAAGGCTCAAAACTAGCTGGTGTCTTCTTTGTAATGTCATTAGGTATCTGATCCAAGGAATACCCAACTGACAACTTGGCAGCCATTTTCGCAATTGGAAAACCAGTAGCTTTGGAAGCAAGAGCCGAGGACCGTGACACCCTTGGGTTCATCTCAATCACCATAACCTCACCATCTACAGGATTAACCGCAAACTGCACATTAGAACCACCACATTCCACTCCAATCTCCCTTATGATAGCAATGGAATAATCCCTCAGCCGCTGATACTCCTTATCAGTCAAAGTCTGAGCAGGAGCCACAGTGATTGAGTCCCCAGTATGAACCCCCATTGGGTCAATATTCTCAATGGAACATATAATCACCACATTGTCAGCCAAGTCTCTCATCACCTCAAGCTCATACTCCTTCCAACCCAACAACGATTTCTCCACCAAAACTTGAGACGTCACACTTGCCGCTATCCCGGCCTTGCAAATGTCCTCAAACTCATCTTTGTTATAAGCAATGCCCCCTCCAGTCCCGCCCAAAGTAAAAGCAGGCCGAATAATCAACGGAAACTCTCCGATTTCATGAGCAATTTTGATACATTCATCAAGCGTCGTCGCAATCCCAGACGGCGGTGTCTTGACTCCGATGTTCTTCATGGCCTGCTTGAACAAGTCTCTGTCCTCTGCTTTTTTTATTGCATCCAGCTTCGCTCCAATCAATTCGACGCCGTATTTGGCTAGAGCGCCGCTCTCGGCCAATGCCACGGCAAGGTTCAACGCTGTCTGGCCACCCATGGTGGGCAACAGAGCGTCGGGCCGCTCCTTCTCGAGGATTTGCTCGACCAGCTCGGGCGTCATCGGCGTAATGTAAGTCCTGTCAGCCAAGTCCGGGTCGGTCATGATGGTGGCCGGGTTCGAGTTGATCAAAACGACCTCGTATCCGTCCTCCTTGAGAGCCTTGCAGGCCTGAGTGCCCGAGTAATCGAACTCGCAGGCTTGCCCTATCACAATCGGCCCAGCTCCGAGTATCAGGATCTTCTTTATGTCCGTTCTCTTCCCCAGTTTCGGCGGCTCTCCGTTCGCCGCAGCTCCGGCGTGGGAGGACTCGCTCCGGACGGAGTTGACTCGGCGGCTCGGGTTCTTGGTGAAAGTGGCGAGCTTTGAGGGCCATGATCGGAGGTGGAGAGAGGGCGCGGCGGTTCTGGCTCCGAGCTTCTTAGAGTAGAGGAAGAAGCTAAAGTGGTTTGGTTTCGACAAATACGGCTTGGAGTTGGCGAAAATTGAGAGCTTGGGAGAGAGAGCTGATTCACTGTGACTGAGGCAATGGTCCATTTTCTCCCTGTAATATAAACTAACACAAGAGAGACTCAGACCTCAGAGCTCAGAGAGAGAAAGAGAGTTTGTGGTTTGGGAAATTAGGGTTTTAGGAGGGAGGGTGAGGAAATGGAGGTGGATTTTGAATGTAGGCCAGTTTTCGTTTTGCTGAAGAAGCAGTGTTCCTGAGTGGAGTATTTGTTTGTCTTTTGGTGAGGAAGCCAACAAAACAGTGAGACAGAGGGCGACGCCGTACTGGGCATCTGAAATTAGGGTTTTTTGTGCAGTCAACTCAAATGATTCAAATTTCTTTTTTGGATTTCGGCTTTTTATGGGCCTGCTTTTGATTGGCTCTGTCTTGGTGGTTCTTAAGTCCGGACTGTCCATAATCAAACACAAAACACCCAACAATTGTTTATGGACACCCAACTCCTCAAATTCTTCTTACCATAAAAATAAAAAAGTAGTCGACTCTAAACAAAAAGTTTAAGTTTTTTCCTTAACTAGAGAGAGAGAGAGAGAGAGAGAGAGAGATTTGACTAGGTGTCCAGTTATGGCTGATTCCCATCTGAGAATTTCCAATTTTGGCAAGTCTAAATAAATTTCAAAATCTGAAAATTCCAAAAAATGTTGGATTGAAATTGAATTGCATCTTGAGATTTTGAAAAATTCCGAATTCCAAAATATATATTTCAAGTTTAGAAGACATACGATTACTAATTTCATGTTGAAAAAATATAATTTAATGACCAAATTAGACAAGTTATTCCATCAAGGATAACAACATGCAAGTACTAGAATATGATTTCTAAATATTAGAAATATATTGGGTTTTTCAAGCGTTTGATATGTTTTTTAAATGGTGAGCCAATTTTATCCATTCGAATGGTTATATTTGGATATATAAGTTCCGAAATTTATTGGAATAGAATTTTCATTCCGAAATTTTTTGGATTGGAATTGGAATCCCCTTATTCCGATCCTATCTGTCCGAAAATCAGTCCTAGATTCGACTCCAAACAAAATATTGGGATAAAATGGGAAAAGGGAAGTCCATCTTTCATGTTGCATTGCATGCCGCAAGAGAAACAGAGAACAAAATCAATCTGGGCCCTTGTAATACATGCAGCAAGTGACAAATCTGAAACAGCAAAAGCATTTCTGCTGGGAATATGTCAACTATAACATATGGTAGACATGTCTTGAATTAACTACACCAAAAGAGTTCTATATAGTGCCCTGGTCATCCATGTTTTTTTTTTCTCTTTTGGGTTCTCACATCCATGATAAACTAAAACATGGATTTTCAGATCATTATGCGCATTGCCGGTGGAAATAGTTTCACGATACTCCAATAAGTTAAAGTTTAACTACTTAATAACAGTAAAAGAAAACCCAATGCAAGACGTAACACCAAAAAGTTGCTAACTAGTTGCAACGTACAATACGAATGGAGAGAAAATTGCTCAACATAATGTATCAGTTCACTAGTTAAACACTTCCATACTCAAGAACACATGTCCAAAGAAGAAACACTAGAAAAACAGTTTTCTCTTTCTAGTGTTGTTTAACTTCAGCTTTCTTCTTCTGCCAGAGTCGGTCCAGACCACCGTCGGCATCTCCCTGAAGAAAGAGAGCAATAGATCAGAAGTAGAATTAGTGAACTGACAAATTGCAAGTGCCTGAATAAGCTGGCATTACATGTATAGTACAATTAGACAACTGCATAAAACTGGCATATCATTAACTAGTACTGAAATGAGGGTAAGAAGGAGGACCTGAGCACGGACGTAACCACAGAGAGCAAAAGTGGAGAACTGGCCTGTGTAGATGCCATTCTCATCCAGATGCCCAACGTTGATCTGAACGGAAGCGTGGTCTTTTGAAGTTATCAACCTGTTGGTGGCCGAGCTGTGTCCACAGATCACACAAGTTTAACAGAATACCCTCACATCAAAACCACACAAACAATCGATGAGACAAAATTTTGATTAGATTAGATTGATACCATTTCCTGGGAATGTAAAGCTCAGTGATAACTCCCTCTTCGTTCTGCATCTTGGTCAATGAATCGACTACAACAGAAACAAATCTGTTCAAATCAAAATAGTCTCAAAAGCTCCAACGTATTTATAAAATAAAATAAAATAAATAGCAAAATCATCTCCTAATACACAATAAAATCCAAACATAGATATTAGATTAACGTTCAATGGTTCAAGCATAGATGTTTTCACTGCAATCAAATCTCTCTAAATTTATGTTTTGAACATCGCAAACTCAAATTTGTAAACAATTCTCGATACCCAATTGGCTATACAATACAAATAATGGCTAGAAGTTGTGGAGGCAATCAATGTCTCTCTTTTCAATAAGAAACTGCTGTTATAGGTAAACAGAGATTGAAGGCTTAAAGCCCACCCATACTACTCAACCCTGCCCAACAACGAGTTTACTACTTCCTTCCTACTCTAGAGATACAAGACAACCCATCATGAAAGCAACATTTTTTTAAGCAAAGAGCACAGACAGATGGAATGGAAGTATCGTTCAAAAAAATGCAAAAATATGTTGTGAAGTTCAGAGCATAAGTTGTTCTGATATACATAAAGGGATTTCAAAGCCATAATGGGAACAGAATGTACAGAAGAGAGAGAATTTTACCTTCCGCAACCGGTAGAGTTGAGTGGATGAGATTGAGGGCGCAAGGGAGGTGGTTGTGGCGGCTGCCTCAAGAGTGCAAATTGAAACGAACGAGTTTTTGTTGTGCGTGCTTTAGGGCTTTCTTTAGGGACTAGTGGAGCTAGAATCGGTTTTTAAAAATTTTAAAATATTTTAAAAATAGTACAGCCGTGCGACTACACTCGTTGCCGGTCTAATTTGCCTGGTTTCAAAAAATTTATAATAGTATGGCCGCGCGGCGATGCTAATTTTAAAAAAAATTAGGTAAAACGAGTATAGCTGGGCGGCGATACTATTAATTAAAAAAACAAAACAGGACCATGTTTCAAAACAAGTAAAGCCAAACGGTTGTACTATTTTTTAAGAAACATTAATTAATCCGGATACAGCCGTGCGGCTATACAGTTTTAAAAAAAATTAGGAAAAAGGAGTATAGCAGATCGGTTATACGATTTTTAAAAACAATTTAAAAATCCGAGTATAGCTGCCTGGGCGTATTATTTTTTGAAAATTTTTTATTACTAAAACCGTGTATAGCCGCCTAGCTATACTATTCATAGTTATTAATTTGTTAGTTTCAACATCCAAGGCAGATATCGAAGAAAGAAAATTTTCACAGTAAATCAATTAGAGAGTTCTTTTTGTGTGTGTGTGTGTGTGGGAATGTTGCCTTTGATCGACCTCGTTCTCTTGAGTAATACTAAATTATGTTACTACACACATTATTGTCATAGAGAATTGCATGCTAAGTGAGTTCGTATTGGCCTTAGTCAAGCATGCCTTCCAAAGATAACAATGTTAGTTAACTGTCTTGAACTAAGGAGCAATGACTTGGTATGTTTTTCTTTTAGGTCCACTAATGCCTGGATCATTTTCTAGAAACTTTTGATGTACACCTTGTCAAAATGTGTCGCTTGCTTGATTGGTGCCAATAGTCTCATCTTCCCTGAAGGAAACCCACCCTTTGCACAATACTTCATCTTCTTCAAGCTTCCAATTTACACATCTTTGAGATTTTGTGGATATCTTCAACAAGAATGAAATGAGATTGATGAAATTGACTAAGGAAAAATAAATTGAGAAATAGAAAAAATATTTTTAGTAGATTATTTGAGAAATGAGTGGGTATTTATAGAGTTTGGAGTGAGTTTTTGGGTTGGATATGATTTAGATTAATTTAAAATATTATTTGATATGATTTAGATTAATTTAAAATATTATTTTGACTGTCAAAATTTAAATTTCAGTTATTGGATCTTTTTTTGTTGTTGTTAAAATTGCTTGAATTTAATATGGATCATTTATTTGAATTTACTAAAAAAAAGATGTTTGAATTGTTGTTGGATTCCAACAACAACATCACCAACTGCTGCCATGTGGTAAGACAACAGCTATAGTACAGCAGCACATTAGCAACGACGTGGCTCCACACACAAAAAAATTTCAGTCTTGGCAATAGCTAGATTGATATTTGGCCTCAAGTTTGGATTTTTTCAAATTTTGGCCTTTAATTTTCATGAGTTGGAAGGGAAAACATGCTAAAATTTGGGATATTTTGGATTTGACTTCATGGGTTGGAGATGGCCTCATAAGTTATGTAATGTGAACCAGTTTGTTTTTACGCTTTTATATTTTTGGGCTTGTCGTTTAAACTTTTATGCCAATGGCCCAATTGCCGTTTGGGCTTTTTGTTGTTGGGACTACCATTTAAACTTTTCCGCGAATTCACCAAGTACGTAAAAGTCTAATAAACGTAGTGCCAAAGCATTAGCTTAAAAACTGCCAAGAAATTTAGAGCACGTTCGTTATCGATTTCCTACCGCGTTTCCTGTTTTTCAGAATGAAAACAACCAAAAATGCGCTCGGTGCTGTTAAGTTTGAAAACACGGAAAACGAAGAATTGAAAACGATCTCATCTTTCTTCATAGAATGAGAAAATGACTTTAACATGTTTTCATTGTTTTCAGAGGAAAGTGAAAACACGGGGAAAAGTTTCAGCTTGAACAATCAAACCCAAAAAAAAAAAAAAAAAAAAAGGTTTCAACTTGGACAAGGACATGATCATTCTCTATTCCGTTTCCCATTATCTATTCGTTTCTCTCTTTGCCTCTTTTTCTCACCATATGCTCCTCCAAACCCTCAATATCTACACATAGTATCCCTCCCAACCCAGTATCAGTATGAGACCCCACTCTTCGAGACCACCATCTGGGTTGTTGAATTCTTGTGTTTCAATCGGTTACAGGGTTGCTGAATTAAATTTAAATTATATATTAATTGTTCGTGTATATAATATATATCTTCATGGAACCCGAGGATGAAGAAATTGTATTACTCTAATTACTTGATTTATATGTTAAGAAATTGGTGTCTCAATGTATACATTCACTTCTTTTTTTTTTCTTTTTTTTTTGGGTAAACACTACGGGATGTTCCCACACTCAAAGGATAGAATTAATTCTCACTCGGGGTTCGGCTTGCTCCTGACCTCAAAGTGCTTCCAACGAGTTTCAAACATATTGTTGGAATAATTGCTCTGATTAATACTCACCTATATTACCGTTGGACCAAGGTTCTCAACTGTAACACTATATTGGAATTAGAACAGTCTTCTTGGGACTGCATACTAGAGAGTTTTACATATATATATGTACTACTGAACCTTTTGTAATTCTTATGATGAATAAGAGCAAACAACTCTCTTTCAAGTGGACGTAGGCTATATCAAGTAGCTGAACCACTATAATTCTGTGTGTCTTATTCTCCTTATTTCCCTTTATCTATTTCTTCACATATATTCACTTTTTGATTTCGGCTAATTGTTGTATTTTTTAAATATTATAATTTTATTCTATTTGTCAAATTATATATATTTCTTAGTTTTAATGATAATTTACTATTAAAAATTTATATGGTCCAACCCACGCCTATACAAGTAGTAAGATTCTCTCACAATTCACCCTAAAGCCAAGCCCGTACGTCAGTTTTTCTCTCACAAACCCTAAACCCAAACTCCAAGCTCTACATAACACAGCCATGGACAACGTCTCACGTGTGGAGGGCCAAAACTGGATTCCCACTTGGAGGTGATTAATAAGGACGACTGCGGAAAGGACCTTTTCTCGCCAGCTATGATCCTTCTCAATACGCCAACAATTGGTATGTATGTTTTTCCTTTTTCTTGTAATTCAAAGATGACCAAAATTATCTGCAATTTAATTACTTGAGCTTTAAATTTAAGGCCACAACTTTTGTGTATGAAAAATTATCCTTTTACATTGGAAATATTTAATCTTTTTTGTCTGTGTAGTAGCAGCGGCAGAACCCTTGCCTCCACTCAGTCATATTCTTCTATTTGATTTGGAAATACTTTTCGAGTAAAATTATTTATGACTTCGTTGCCCCATTTGGTTAATCGAGGGTATTTCTCAACAACAACAACAAAAAAGAAATTGTGTTATGCCTTTCTCTTTTATTTTCTGTGAGATAATTGAAGTTATTTTATTTTTGTTGGTGAAATTCGAGGATGTATATTATGTTAAAATTTTGAATCAGTTTTTGAAGATGATATCTCCAACCAGATTATTTTAGTGTGCGCATGATGGATATCCGATATCTAATAATATAGTTATTTGTTGATCACGATAGATATCTAATATTTAATAATATAGCAAGGTTGAAGAACCAAAGACTACAAAACTAATGAAAGAAGAATTTCATATTTCATACTTATTTGTATCTGTTGATATGCTTTTGTTTTTATTTTTTTTATTTTGTGAATACAAGGGCCTTCCTAATTCTATTGGCATGCTTTCTATTTTAGAGACAAGAAAGAAAAAAATATGTATGCAGATTCTCTCTATTTTATGACATAATATCTATGCATTTGTTGTTGCTCTATGTCATGTGTTGAAAATAACTCGTATGTTAAAAAGATAATTTCTCCAACATAAGTTATTTTGCTGTTTGCATGATGTATAACTAGTATTCAATAATATAGTTATTTGTTGATGGGATCATAGATGTCATTCTAACTTCTTTAACATTATTACCTTCTTTTTTTTTTTTTTCCCTTTTTTAACCATAATTTGAATCACAGCTTGAAGAATCAGAGGATCAAGCAATGATGAAGAATATGCAGATGATGAAGAAATTGGTATGAGATTTATTTAAATAGAAGCGATAGTCTACCTATCTTATTGGTGTTGAGGCCCAAAAAATCCACGGCTTGTCCCAAATGAATTCCCGGCCCAACGCAATACCTTATTGAGAAAAAACCCAACTTGGAGCACACAAAAGTCCGCCATGCACGAGTCACACTCCACGTGCCATGCTAAATAAATAATCAGTCATGCTAAACGTATGCTAATTATCCCATCAAGCATCATAATTAAAAAACATGCTAAACAACGTGTCATGCCAAGAGGAAGCTATGTCACACCCAACCACGCTACAAGTCTAAGTGGGCCCAAGCCATTCAAATGCCCGAGGCTTGCTTGAGTGGGTTGTGGTATGGATGATAATAGGTTGTCATGAGGCCCATTGATGGGCCGAGAAATGGAGGTTCCGGGTCGCTTGGGAGCCTCGGAACCCAAGCCCATTTCTTAGGCCCAAACATGTGGGTGAGCACAAAAGGGAAAATAACCCAACCAAAATGGTCCACTAAAATTAACCAATATAGCCCAAAACTTGGTGAGATTAGCCCATTTGTTTTGCCATCTTAGAAAGCCCATACAAATTAGAGGTAAGGGGCAGCAAAGGCTCTAGCATTTGGCTGAAAGACAAAGCCATGGAAGGAGCTTGGAAGACCACGTGAGTTGCTGGGAGGGAAGGAACAAGGTTTCAAGCAAAACATCCAAAGAACCAAAAGATTTTGGCGCGCAAGGAGCCACCTTTCGAACCAGCATGTATACCAAGCTCTTTCCTTCACCATATATGACCATGAAAGAGGAAAAGAAAAGGAGAAAATGAGATATCTGAAAATGAAAATTCATCACTAGGGTGGCTGAGGGAAAGGGACCTTGAGCTCCCAAAATTCCTGATTTTGTGCAAATAGACAGAGGAAATTTCACAAAGATAGGAATAGTCAAGGGAGGAGAGGAGAAAGGAAGGGAAAAGCTTGGCCAAATTAGGTAGAAACCATTAAGGTTTCTTGGGAAAAGATGGTTTCCAGCAGCTATAAAATGAGGTCACTTCTACACAAAGAAACCAACCCACACCCAGATAGCAAGCTTCCTTTCTTACTTGCAAAACCCAGCAATTTCGTGCACTATTCACCATTCTTCTCCATTTTCCCTCTTCTGGCCGATTGCTCTAACATTTGACAGAGTCTCTGTCAAGCTGCCGGAAGAAACACCCAAGCCACCTTTTCCTTTCTCTCCCTTCTCTCTTAGCCAAATCTTCTTGCAAACCTTTCCTTTCTTACCTTGACACCCTTTCTTCCTTCCAAGAACACATAATTTTCTCTTCAGTGCTAAACTCATGCCAATTTGGCTTCCATGCCACGATCTCCTCATGCCAAGCTAAGAATTCATCTGTAAGCACTAAGCATCTATCTGTAAACAGCCTTCATTTTTGTTGGTGAAGATCACCAAGATGCTTCCTAAGGCTTTACTATCATTTCGAAACATTTTGGGGTATGATCTTTGAACTCAGACACGGGATATTTTCTTCAGTTTGCTCCTTACGGCAGCCCAACCCATTTGTAGTTGCCAGAAGAAAAAGGCCTCTACAATTGGTAAGTAATAGCCTCCTCTCTCATAATCTTATTAGTAAGCTTTTGACTTTAGGGACAAAAAAGATACGACTGCAGCTTCTCTATTTACATTTTTTTCTCTCTTTTTTTTTTTTCTCCCTTATGACATAATATCTATGTATTTGTCATTATTCTATGCACTGTACTCCTAGTACTGATTTTTAGGTTTTATCATCTTCATTCATTCATTGTCTTTAAAAAAATGATTATTTATATTGCTTTCAATGTATTTAACAATGGATCTACAAATTACACACAGGTGAGTATGAGTATTGTTTAAAGGTGGGTGACCACTATACGCCACTATGCTCTTACGTGTATGAAGTCCCAGAGAACGCAATTGTTCCCGAGAGTTGTGTGGTTACGTGTCTCGTATGTGGCTGCCTCTTTAGAGACTCACGTTGTGCTAATTGTGGCATAAGCCTAGGACGTGCATGTATCAAGTATTGTTCAATCAGTGAGAAGCGAGGTGAACACTTGCCTTTTGAGTGCCTGAAACGTGATAGGAATTGGTTTTACTTACAACCCTTATAATGGTTCTTTTTCTGTCAAGATTCACCCTTTGAAACCAATAGAGAGGGCAGAGTTAACTGTTTGTTTGTTGTGCCCCATCCCTCTTTCTGGTAAAATTTTGAAATGAGTTGGGTAAAAAAAGATAAGAAAGCATATACAACAATTAGAACAACAACCAAAAGAGAGTACAGATGAAGAAACAGAAACGTAAAAAACAAATTAATAAACTGATAGGATCGAAGAAACATAAAACAGATGAATAAACCAAAGGAAAGTACAAATTTGGTGTTTTTGTGTTCAAAAGTTTATCTGCTAAATTTAGATTGAATTCTCCTGCTTTGGATTCAGAACTTATACTATTGAGGAATCTCATTTAAAATTATTATTTATATAAAAAAAACTCACTAATAAGAGACCACAAACTCGAACAAGCCATGGTTCAATGTTTAATCCCAATACGTCCAAGTTTTGAAAGAAAAATTCAGCTTCAATGGATATACATACAAAATTCGATTGATGAGGAGGTCCAAGATTTGCTCGAGACGACTAAATTGATGGGCTGGGAAAGCGATAATATATTTTATTAATTTTCTTATATGAGTTAACATAGTTATTAGTTGGTTAACTAGATGGATAGATGACAAAAGTATAGGTAGGAGACAAGGAGGGCGCATAGAATTTGGGTTCAAGAGATACGGACGCGTAAGTAAGTACGTATGATTAATTTCACTATAAAAAAACTAAAAAACGAAATCAGAAAATCAAAACTAGAAATTAATGCCCTGCTTATTAAAGACGTCACCGATACCTGCATTAGGGTCTATTAGTTTGTAATGATAATTTATTATTCAATCAGGAAAAAATCTCTTGCATTATCTAATATGTGGCCCTAGATGGACTGAATACAAGAAAATAAAAGAAGAGTAACAAATTTTGGAAGTGGGGCTCAAACTCAATGAAGTATTAGCGCAAACTAAAGAAAGGGAAAAGGAAACGTAAAACAAAGGAAAAACTACATTATTTAACTTCCTTTATTTGGGACTCAAAATCACCAAAGAATATTCTTACTCTAGCTAAGAAAACAAAAATCCCAAACCAAATCAGAAAATCAAAACTAGAAATTAATGCCCTGCTTATTAAAGATCCGTGCATTGGGGTTCATTAGTTTTTAATGATAATTTATTATTCAAAAATTATATGGTCGGTTGAAAAAGGGTCGTGATACAACCCACGCCTATACAAGAAATAAGTAAGAATTGCCTTCTTTTATTCTCCCACAATTCACCCTAAAGCCAAGCTCTTCGTTTTTTTCTCTAACAACCCTAAACCCAAACCTCAAGCTCTACACAACACAACCATGAACAACATCTCATGTATGGAGGCCCTGAAACTGGATTCCCAATCGGAGGTGATCGATAAGGATGGCGGCAGAAAGGACTTTTTCTCGACAGCTATGATCCCCCCTCAATACGCCAACAATCGGTATGTATGCTTTTCCTTTTTTTTTTAATTCAAGGATGACCAAGACTATCTGCAATTTAATTACTTGGATTCTAAATTTTATGCCACAACTTTTGTGTATGAAAAATTAGCAGGGGCAGAAGCCTTGCCTCCACTCAGTCATGTTGTTCTACTTGATTTGGGAATACTTTTAGAGTAAAATTATTTATGAGTTTGTTGCTCCATTTGGGTAATCGAGTGTATTTCTCAACAAACAAACAAAATTGTGTTATGCGTTTCTCTTTTTCTTTTTTTTTTCTTTTTTCTTTTTGCTTTTGTTTTAAACAATGTAATTGCATTGAAACAGGGAGCAAGCCTGAAGAATTAGAATCAGAGGATGATGAAGAATCAGATGATGGTGAAGAATCAGAAATATTTTAGTTTTTTGGGGATGATAGTTGTGTGTCAATTGAGATTAGGGCTCGAACAACTGTGGGCCTGACTCTATGATGCTTATAAATTTTTAACAATATAACATACCATATTGTATGATAAAAACAGTACTAGTTGTACACGAAAAGCTCAAACAAAAAAAAGTAGAAATTTATAAAAGATAAATGAAGTATACAACACACAAATTTTGTTGAGAAATACACCCAATTAACCAAATGGAGCAACGAACTCAAACATATTTTCAAATAAAATAGAACTAGGATATTTTACAAAACAAAGTTCTACTATATGAACCAAAAGCGACGTATCGCGTACTACAAACCCTTAATTTAAACAAAAAAGGAAAGACATACATACCGATTGACTTCAAAAGAGACGTATCACGGTCGACGGGTGGGACAGAGACTGGGAGGATTTTAGGGTTAAGGGCTTGGCGTAGGGATGAGATTGTAAGTAGTGAGATTAAAAATACAGGTGATTATATAGGCATGTACTGCAGAGATGCTTATTATTGAAGCTTTCCCTAAACAGAACGCTGCTCTTAGGGTTATTAAATGCTGATTTTATGATTTTTTTTTTTTTTTAGCCAAAGAAAAATCCCTTAATACATCAGTCCCGTTCTTAAATTTAGGAAACCTTTTGTTTTCCAAAGAATTTAGGTGAACTTTGAAAATAAAATACTAAAAAATTTCCTTTATTAACATGAAATAAAATAATAAAAGTAAAATTTTAATATAAAAAAGATAAAATAACGTGTGGGTATTTTTATTATAAAACTTCCATTACTTCTTATTTTTATATTTCAAAAATATATTCCTTCTAAAAAAGACTTTACATATCAAATTAGAAAAATGGTAAATTGGTGAGCAAAAATGTAAATGAAACGCACTCTCACCGTTGATTTCTTTCTCCGATTAACTCCTCTATCGTGTTCGTGGGTCTGTTGGTGGCTGGCTAGTGAATATTGATTTGTAAATTAAAGTTGGGCATATGGGTATTTTAGTCTTTTGGGCATGATAATTGCGTCAATTGGGATTAGGGCTCGGAAAAACAGTGGGCCTGACTCTATGACGCTTACAATTTAGATTGTCAAATGCACAAATTGTGTACTCATGCCCAATTTTAATTTAAGAAAAATTAGTATATAGTGATAATAATAAATGAAAAAACCTTAATAATAAGCATATGGTAAATGGTGTATTTTTGTTTTGGGTTAAGTGAATGAGTTTTAAATTTTGTTTTGTTAATGGTCAATGAGTAAGCTCAAATATGAAAACAAATAGAAGCCTTCATTTTTTAAGTTGAACTTTATTCATACTATTATTTTTGGTCCCTATAGTTTATCGGTTTCACCACTTTGGTTTCCGTAGTTTCAATTTTATCATTGTAATTTCAATTCGGAGCAATTGAAGGACATATTTTAATTCATATCAATTCCTCCAATTCCTGTATAGTTTTGACCACATGCCCATGACTTGGAAGGTTATTTCAGTTTACTCAAGCCATCTAACAATGAAACACAAGTTGAAGCTCTTCCCATTCATTTTAGGAGCAATTTCGAAAATATTTGCATTTCTAGGTTAAAATTTGGTGAATTGGGAGGAATTTAGCTCGAGTGGACCAAAATACCCCTCTACATGAAGGAAACCTTGTCAAAACTTAATGAAATTGGGAGATATTTTGACATAAATTGAAACATGTCCTTAAAACGCTACAAATTGAAAACTACAATGATAAAACTAAAAAAAATTGAAAACTACAATTAAAACTATGAGCACCAAAGTGATAAGACCAGTAAATTATAGGGAACAAAAATGACTTTTTTTCAATTTTTTTAATCTTTTCTGGCAAGAATATAAACCTTCATTTTAATTATTTTTTATGTTCACAATTAGAATCAATATAGCTGGAAAGCAAGAGCTTCATATGAAAATTGGCTTAATAATCTTCACGTGATATTGTGACAACGCTGCCGGATTATGTGGGCTAACAGAAACAACAAATTTAAGCAAACCTTGTTGTGGTTGCCGTACTTCTAGTCGTCCTAATCCCACGTCCCTCTCTATTTTAATTCCCTTCAAGAAAAGAAAATCTAAAATGAAAAATGAAAAATCCAGCCGACTTGAACAATGCAATGAGGTGTCATTGTCAAGCAAATAAAATAAAATAAAAAAGATTCAATTCAAATTATAAAAATATAAAAATATCCTTTCTGCTTTCCTAATCCACAGACACGACATCGTTTCGTTGCACCGGGACTAAAACGCGTGTCTAGAACGTTAAAAGTCAAGAAACGAAGCACTCAAAAAAGACCCGCGCGTTCGATTGACTTCGTCTCTGGGGCTCTTTGCTAAAATGCGCTGTGAGTTGAGTTGGTGACGTGCCTTGTTAATACAAGTCCAACGCATATAAAGAAATGAGAAAATCTTCCTTCCCTGCACTTGGCAAACAAATTCACAATCTTTCTTAAGCCTCTGCCCAGACATCCTCGGTGTCTTTTGTCTCTTTTGTGCTTTCTGGGTTCTCATTCTCCTTGTGCTTTCTGGGTTCTGTCTGTTTCTTTCCACATTTGAAGCTCAGCATCACAATTTGGTGGAATTTGAAGCTCGAGCCGATAGAAATGGTTCTGATGAAGGAATTGTATCCTTGCTGTTTTGCTTTTGTTTTTATTTTATTTGTGAATTCTGGATTATGGGTTTGAATTCTCTGATGGCCTTTTCTCTGGCTGCTAAGAAAATGCCATTTGAACTTAATTTGTGTTGTTTTACTGTAGGCTTACTTTGAGTGGGCAGATATTGGATTAACACAATTGAGCAAATTTTTTTTGTTATACATTTATGGACTAGTTTGTTCAATGCATACAAGTCTACAGTTACTGGCCTTTTTGTTTTTCTGTTTTTAGTTTCCTTTTTCATGTCGGCTTGGAGCATTAAACATTTCCTTTTCTTTGGTTGCCAAGGAAATGAAGAACAAAGAATAGGAAGACAAAGTTTCAATTTGTGCTGTTAATTGTGGGGGGGTCTAAGGATAATTTTTGTTTTGGTGCTACTATGATGAAACATCAAGGGATTCAGATTTTAAAGTTTAATGTTCTTCTTATACATTTATGCCTAACCAAACTGAATGCCACTTTCGAACTTTTCTCTTTTGCAAGTAAACTTATATGAAATATGGCATTAGATGAAATTTAGAATACATATATATACATACATACATACGTTCCAAAAATCAGTTCATTCTTACTACTTTTGCAATGCCATAAATCAATTCCCTTTATTTTGTGGTTTCCTTAACTCTTGACCTTTCAATTGGGGACTTGCGTGAAGTCGGATTGTGATGCCCATGTCGTTGGAAGAGGTAATTAACAAGTTCATAATTTTGTATTCTACTAAAATGCTTAGCCATTAGTTGTTAGAATATTACTTTTCACTTGTAAAAGAACTATGGAGTACTTGTTGAACCACATGTTTGAACTGCAGTATCAAGTAGCGCAGATGTACATGGTTAGGAAGATGCAGCAACAGAACACGACCAGTACTGAAGGGGTTGAAATATTGGAGAACAAATCCTTTGAAGATGATGTACTTGGAAAGGGTCACTACTCTTCCAAAATTTACCGTCTACAAAGGTAAATCAATACACATAATATGTGGTCAGTTTAAGTTTCTGCGAAATTGGCAAGTGAAAGGCGTTCCCCTAGTTTTAGAACCCGTTATTGTTTAGTGAACAGTGAACAAAAGATTATCTTAGACTGAAGATGTGTTGTTTTATAGGAGTACGGAGAAACCTGAAAGGAACCATAATCACCTAGAGACTTTTGGTCTACGTGGGTTTATGTTCTGTGATCTAGTTAACAATGAGTCTTGTTTTCTTAGGCTTCTATAGGTTTTGGATAGATAAGTTCAGATTAATATATTGATGAAGGTTTTCAGGCCAAAAAAAAGAGGTCATATCTTGATGAAGGCATTTATGTATCAATTACTTTCTCTTGAAATATGGAGATTGAAATTGGCACCAGTTGATTCACGAAAAGGGCTGCGGATCAAAATCTGTACTATTATCTTGTTTCCTTTCTTTTGTTTTTGCTTTCTCAGTTCTTTTTGTGGTGCATTGCATTTGCGGGACTGTAATGATTTTTGGTAACTCCTGTACAGCTACATTTAAATAGTTTATTTATGTCGAGATTTATTTCTTCAGTTGAAAGGATAATTTAATATATTAGTTTGATCCTGATTTCACCACGTCATTGATACCACTTAGGTTCCTACGTATAGGATGGCCTTACTATTTCCTTCCTCTTTATTTTTGTGAAGTAGAACGATTGTTAATACTGTTTCATGCGGACATTTAATTTATGAATTCCAAGGTTACATTATCTTATTCATACATTTAATTATCCAGCAAAGCTCCTACTTGGCTCACCACTTTTGCACCGGCAGATGCTCTCATCATGCAAGAGGAAGCCTGGAACGCATACCCAAGATGCAAAACAGGTTTTCCATGTGTTCTTGATGTCAATTTTTGAATATCTTGTTTATTAAACACACTTTAAATTTGTTTTAACATGGTTTTTGGTTGTCTGCAAATGGATGCTCTATGTCACAGTAATCAAGGTAACAGAATTCTTGTCCATCTCTGAAAACAATTAATTGTCCGTTTACATTTACATTCTTAGAATTTATCATTAAAAGAATTTAGAAGTTGTGTTGCATTTTGCAGTGCCCATACTTTACCAAGTTTCAGCTGACCATTGAAACAGTTCACAGGGCTGACAATGGGCAGTCAGATAATGTAAGTTTCTAGAAAAGTTTCTGTTGTCCTTAGTTAAGTTTTATTTATAACTCTATTTATAGTGGGAAATTTATAATTTAATGTCCTTATACCCTACTTTTCTTTCTTGTTCTTCTCTTTGCCACTTTGAAACTAAAGGTGCATGGTCTAAGTAAAGGACAACTAGCAACCAGGGATGTGGAAATTGTTGATATTGCTTCATCTGCAAGGGATTACTGGAGTTACGTCGTTAGCAGTAGCAACACAGACTTATCCAAATTTACGTCAGCGAAAACTGGCCGTGGTCCACTTTTAGAAGGATGGCAGGTTGGAATCTTCCCTACCAGTAGTTTAACCATGTTATTTATGAATTTACGACATGTCAGTTACTCAGTTTGGTTTATATATATCAGTCCCCTTCTATTGAGGGACACCCTTTAGGGTACCCTACAATTTTTTTTCCAACAATTGAAACTGTCTATTTTTTAAGTCTTCATTCATAGATGATCCTTGCAAAAAATTAGACAAATCAGAAACCATTTAGACATCTAATGGTGTCCTACAAAATCAATGAACACGGTGCTTCAAGAAAGTACTAAAATTTCAATAATTTAATTGAGCGGTCAAATGATATCGGATTCAAGTGATTTTTTGTAGAGATGATCTTCGAATGAATATCTACAAAATAGATGGTTTGGATGAATGAAATATAATGTATGGTGGGCCCTACAAGGGTGTCTTCTCTCTCTCTCTCTCTCTCTCTCTCTCTCATTATTGTTTTTCTAAAGATCCTGTGGTATCCGACTTTATGATAGGGAACACAAATATGTGGAGAATTGCATTGTTTAATTATGCCCCACAAGTGTCTGGCTGGAAACAAAAAACGCTGTACATGTGATAAAGCCTTAATCTTGCATGTGCTTGGATATTACTTTTTATATGGATAAAAAGTCTTGCAAACATTTGCACTCTGATTTGCCTTGTCACTTGAGTTCTCGTGCAAATCTAGCTTTTAATCTGTTAACTATTGTCCAAAATTTTCAGGATAAGTCGAAGCCAGTTATGACAGCCTACAAACTCGTCACTATTGATGCACCATATTGGGGTTTTGGCTATAGAATTGAAAACGCTTTGCTACTGGTAGGGTCTCTTGGATTTTGAACGTGCACATTTATTATTTTTCAGAATGCAATGATGCATGCAATAGCTAGGCAAATGCCACCATCACTTCTGTATATAATATGACACAGACAATTGATGAGTTATATTTACGATAATAGTCTTTTATATGTTAAGATTTGTTTTGCAAGCAGAATGAGTCAACATCTTATTTTTGTCAGCAATAAAACTTAATGATAAGAAGAGGAAATACAGAGACAGGAAAAGTAGTTCCTACTCTTTCAGCTCATTAAAGTACTATAGAGCTAGACATTGGAGACACCTCTAACCTTGAGCTGATGGTAACTCATGCTTATGTAATAGCTCTGAACTTCCATTTGTCAATTAACTATATGTCGTCACGGACATACTGAGGCCAAGTTCAAAAAGTCAGTATTTTTGGCGTCATAGAAAAGTATTAGAATCTTTTAAGGGAGAAAAATCTTAAATTGTTTAAAGCGATAATTTCAAAGTATCAGTTGGAGAATGAGAACAGAACAAAAGTTATTTTTCAGTAACTTCTGTTGTGCAAGAGCTGCAAAATCGTAGGTTAGAACGTACACCATATAGATAACGGTAATTGCAAATGTGTTGTCACAATTATCATATATGGGTTGTTGACAATCTTTTTCATAGGAGTTTACTTTTGGGGATGCCATCTTTGACTTTAATGCTCTAGTCATGCTTATCGGGCATGTCAAATCAGATATGCCCAACCATTCTATATATTTTTTTTTCCTGAATCATTCTATCTGTGTTGCATTGTAGTTAGTTGCCATTTTCTCCTACGTCATATATAAAAATTCAACTTTCTTGATGGCATATTTTATCTCTATCTGATTGGCTTGAAAACATCATAAATATGAGAAAAGCATTAAAAATCCAATGCTATGATCAGCGAAGTGATGGCCTCTAAAAAGTTGTTAAGCAGTGTTTGAGGTTACCTCGTCCTCTTATGTACTTCATCTTTTCTCTATTAATAAAAAAATGTGCTTTTTATTTTTTAGAAAGTTATTAAGCGATGTGTGAATTTTTTAATTTTACATCTGTTTCCATTAATCTTGCAGCACATGGTAATTATTTTCAAATATCTATTCATATTATCAAATCAATGTCCACTCTATCTTCGGTTATACCTTTTTATAGTGTTTTTTACCGGAATATTTTTTATAGGGTGAACGGGCTCTTTTCCTAGAAAGTCACCGGAATTGTTTTGCTTGGATCGATGAATGGTTTGGGTTGACAGTGGAACAGATACGTGAACTTGAACAACAAAGTGACTCATTGAAGGAGGTATGAAGGTTCTATACTTGACAACTCTTTGGTAGACATGAGATTGCATATTTTCGAAATTTCATTAGATATCCAAAGCAAAAGAAAAAAGGAACTCCATAGTGATCAAATTTAAATCATAGAGCTTTAAAGTAGTTATAAGAATTCATATTTGAAGTTATGCTTTATCTATATGGTGGTGATAATTTACTAAAAGTCTCAATCTGGTCCTAGTTCAATTTGAATAGTGTCAACCTTGTAATTTCCAATTAGTGTCAATTTATTCCCTACTGTATCGCAATCTGATAAACGTCAATCGTGCACCTCTGGTCTTGTCTAATTGGGTTCTATCCAATTCTATTAATCTAATTAGACAAAAAAGACCACTTGTTACACGACACAATCTCAATTTCACTAGACACTGCATTTTCCACAAATTACCTAACCAATCCATATTTACCTGACCACGGGAGAAGCATGCGGTCTTTATCAGACTCTTCTCTGTTTCCAACAAGAAGTTTGATGACTTATGGATTTTGTTATCTGGATTATAATTTTCCTAATTAAAACTGATCCATTTGAAGATTTTTTCAGATTAAACATTCTTGTGAATTGCTATATCCATAATGGATCATAGGATGGGTTAGCGATCACTTTCCAACTCACATGCATATGGAGGGAGTTACTTATATTTGGACTTGAGATCACATTGGAATTATGTGGATGTTTTCTTTTCCTTCCAGTGTGGTTAATAGAAACAGATTGAGGAATCCATCGGTCATAATTGAAAAATGTAGTGTTAACATTGTTCAAGTTGAGATTCAGCAAACTAGAGGGTGGTAAAAGTGTACTGAGCTCTTTTTGTATCAATTTGTCCTATAGTTACATCTATTTTGTCATTTTTGTTCTTCCGGCTCAATTGTTTCCAGTCATTCAACTTCATTTCAGAGTGAACTATAGCTGGATCAACTTGCTTAGAGTGTGGGTTTTTGTATGCCAGCGTGTTCTAGGTATTCCTAGTCTTAACATTGAAAAATGTAAATGACAAATACCAGAGTATGCTTGGCAATTGCAAACTGTAGTTCTATTTTAAAACTGAACATTACATTACAAGTCAATTTCTGCTATCTATTAACTTGCTTCCAAACCAGTTTTTAATGACTGCTGTTATATTCTACACAGGAACTTGGGAGGCCGACTTTGGTAAAAAGTGTGGAAGATTTCGACCAGAGATTATTACCAGAAAGTGAAGATATTTATAGTGGGCAGAGAGCTCAACTCTCAACTTAAATACACACAGCAAGGGCTTTCATTGACATGGAGCAAATTGTTTATTCTTGCGTTGGGTTCTAATGACAATCACATCCGCCCATCGCATAACAGCAGGCCCTCGCCTATTTTCCTATTCGACTGCGCCAGAGGTACTGAAGGAATGTCAGTTGACATGCAAGAGTTGAAATTGTTTTCCGGCTGATACATTTGGCAGCATAAATTTGACAGAAGAGTGTATAGCACGCTAACATGTATCGTAGCCAGATAAATTATCAGAGAAGGAAATACCCAGATAGGAGATTTTCTGTTTGTGTTGTTGTACCACAGTTACATAATGCATTGTTCTGTTACATTTACAAAGAATTGTAGATCAGCTTGGTGGAAAGCACCACATTCATAATTTTGTCTCGGCCCAAAATACATGCCACATTTACAATGATAACTTTATATACTGAGAATGCTACAATATACTTTGTTGTGCAATTTCCATCAGGTTCATTTTGGAAAAAGTGTCTTCCATGACAATCTGGTAGGCCCTCGAACCGAAAGCAACACCAGTCTTCCAAATCAAAAGGAAAATGGGCTCCTTGGTAAGAAATTGGTACTTGTAACAGTTACATTTCGGATTCACATTGTAATTCAGCTACAAAAATTTCAACCAAGTACAAAATGGCAAACAAACTTCTCGATTCTTTCTTTTCTATGAGAGAAAAAAAAAAAAAAAAAAAGAACTATCAATGTCAAATTCACTTGTAATTGAAACCTCTGCTGAATTGAACTTCCTAAAATCTTACTAATAAACAAGTAAGCAGCTCTACCCACCAATATCTTCATCGTCTGTCTGATGAGGAAGTTGGTTGAGATCCAAGTTGAATTTTGTAGGATCTGTTCTGATCTCACCATCTTCTAAATCCATGGGTGCTACTTGAGCTGTTCCTCGAGCTTCTTTCACTGGTACTCCTTTATAGTTGTGACCTCTCTTGTGGCCTCCAAGAGCCTGACCCGTTGAGAACTTGCAGGGGCAAATATTGCACTCAAACTGTTTGATGCCATGTTCCACTGCTTCAGCTTCTTCATGGTATTTTCCCTTCTCAGCAATTTTAGTACCAAATTCTTGAGTTTTTCTTGCCATCTGCTTGCGGGTTTGGTAAAGTAAAGCAGTGTCTTTTATGGGTTTTGTACCTGTTTTCGAAGTCGACTTCATCGTCATCTTTTTTGGCTTCGTCTTCCCACTAGTTTGATCATCATTCTCATCAACATCTTGCATAGAAGCCTTTCCTTTACCATCAAGTTTCAATTTGATCTTGAATGAAGGTTTGCCTTTGTATCCAACAGGTGATTTTTGTATTGGCTTTTTCACTGAAAGTTCACCAACTTGGTTTTCCACATATTTACTACTAAACCCAGAATCTTCATCCATGTTCACATCACTGATTGTATCTGATCTTCTGGATCCAAATTCTTGACGCTTTGTTGGAATCTGCTTGTGGGTTTGATCAAGCAAGCCAATGTCTTTCATGGGTTTTGTACCTACAGTACTTTTACTTGCCTCCATGGTACTTTTCTTGTTACTTCTACCATCACATTTGATTTTTTTAGATGAAGGGCTGCCTTTGTATCCAACTGGTGATTTTTCTATTGGCTTCTTCCCTGCAAATTCACCAACTTGGTCCTCTGCATAATGAGGCATTCTTTGTCTTTGGTTAGATAGACCACTATTCTCTGCATGATTAGGCTCGGTTTGGTTAGCAATTAGACTCCTGCGTCTCTGTTCGATCTTGGTCCAGTTTACTAAGAAATTTGCTACATCATTATCTGTCTCTATGGTGCGGTCAGATAAACTACTATCACCATCATCCTCATCTTCAGACACATTTTCATATGAAGAAGAAGAGTTGCTTTCGTCACACGGGGACAGAGCAGGCCCCGGAGGCCTGACACCCTTCCAGTCTCTTTCTCGGTGGAGTCTCATGTGACCGTGCAAAGATTTGATTGATGGGAAATTCTTGTTGCAAACATAGCATGAAATTTTGTTGCTGTGATCGTCACCAACAGGACTATGTGCTTCCTTCAAAGAAAGATGTTTGTTCTTGGGCTTAAACAAGTTTTTGTTCTTCTTGGGAAGAAGAGATTGATTGAAGTGAACTTTTATGTGACCTCCCAAAGCTTTTCCATTTTGAAATCTCTTACCACATTGCTCACAAACCCGATCTCCGTTTTGATGATGAACATCAATCTGTACTACTTGTTTACCTTTCTGATCATCATGTAGTTCTACTTCTTGTTCTGACTCTTGTGAATGTATGTCCTCATCATCATGATCCATGCTTTCTTGATCTTCTTGATCTTCATCATCTTCTTGGAGGTGTTTATTTTTCGCTTGGAGCTTTTTCATGAAGAAGAATTATAGAAATCGTTTTGTACTGGGATTAGGGTTTTAACTAGAGAGGCTGCTTGTTAGTTTATCTATAACAAACTCTAAAAGAAAGTTACATTTTCAGTTTTATTGAGACCCTATCAACAAGGTTAAAGCCCTAATTGATTTCCTAGGAGTTCTTGCTTTGATGTGCTGCTCAGTTTTTTTAATTTAATTTTTTTTAGTGACAAAGAATCGTCCCAATTAATTAGTGGTAATTAATTAAGATTTGATTGGAGTTTTTTGACTTCTAGGGGTTGGCTCAAATCTCTGATTCTGATCCGTCCAATTATGAGTTGTGTCCAGGTTAATATGTTTGCGTATCCTACAAGCTCGCTGTAATTAAATTGGGTAAATTGGGGTAAAAAACATCGTTGGGTAAGAGATAATTGCTGAGTTCAAATTGGACACAATATTTTTATTTTTTATTTTATTTTTATACACGCTATGTTGGAGGAGGGATAAATCGAACCTAGTACCTCGGATGCAACAATGTAGGGGTAATTACACTTAACTACTTCAGCTATAAGTCACTTGAAGGACACAAGAACGTAATTTCATACTTATTTCTGATTCTGTGTAGGAGCTTTTATTTATTTATTATTTATAAATAATTATTTTATTTTAAATACAAGCGATTAAGGGAGGAGGTTTACACAAATAGTCATTGGGTGTTTGAGGTGTTTCGAATCTCTGCTTACATAGGTGGAGGTGAAAAAATTTAACTAACTAAGCTATTGTCAGTGCATGAGCTACTTATTATTTAATCTTTGAATGGTAAAAGTCAGTGCTGGTAAAAAATGAAGTCCAAGGAAGCACCTACTTCCATCTGCACCAAATTCAGAATCTGGGTCCTTTGTAGCCATAGCCAAAGCCAAGTTTAAGCCCTTGAAGACTGACAAGACTTCAAGATTCACATATTGAGATATGGTGAGGGTTTTATGGCGTGGCAAAAAAAAATGAAAATCTTTGTACCCTGATAAGACAGAACACTTTGTAACAATTTAATATATTTTAATTAGTTGAATTATGTGCGTTAATCCTTATTAGTTTAATTAGAGGATCCATATCCAATTTAACCATGGAAAGAAAATTAATCCACCAAATTTTCAAGAGAAATGATGACATAGCTAGTCAACCTACTTTGACATTTATTAACCCTTATACATCAAATTCCTTCGAAGTCCACAAGACTCCACCGCTAATAGATCTCCTAACTAGTTTCATGTAGAATCAATTAGAATTTGTTTTACCTCTCTTCGTAATGTTGGAATAGATTTCAAGTTCGAGTTCCTTCCTCACCGATCAAAAGAAAATAAATAGTCCCATATTGAATAAGCCCCACAATTATTGAGAAAAAGTTGTGGTGGAAGTCTCATGCTTGTGCTAACTTGATGAGGTCTAACCACTCGAGGAAAACCATTTGTTCATACTTAAATTTCATTTTTTGCATTGGTACTTCATTTTAGATCGCACTTTTACTATAAAAAAAATTGTATATAAGAGAAGAAAACACAATTTTACTCTACTTGCAAGGCCCATTTATATACGATAAGAGAACGGCTGCAACTAGAGACGTACGCTAAGCTTGGTTTAGGGGGTTTCTGCCATGCTCTCTTCAATTGCCAGCAATAAGGAAAATTATGGCAGACCCCTTGGGGAAATGGCAGTAGTGGATATGGCACTGGCAGACCCCCCTTCGGGGCTTTAATAGGGACGAGCCGACCGTGCCCACTAGAAGGGACATGTCTATCCAACCGAAGGTCCAACTACGAGTTTTTTAATTTACTTTGTCTCCAAGACCCTAGCTGATCAAGCTGCATTTATTCTTCTCCAATCGGAGGTCCAATATATATAGGGTATACAAAACCTTATCTTATAAGGAATCCTAGTTACAATTGGCAATTAATTACAAATTTGTCAACATATAAATTATATCCTAAATAGGATTCAAGTCAATGAAAAATCTATTTAATTAGAATTCAGTGACGTGCTTTAAAGAAGAATCTATAAAAAGAAAAAAAGGAAATCCCCTACATTATTTTCGTAGAGGAAGAAATCAAATAGTAAAGCAGGGTTTCTACTTGAAAAGAAGTGATATATCAGTGATCCATTGAATTCCAAAAAATTAATCGAAGAATTCCAATCATCATAAGAGTTACTGATTTAAATGACTTAGACGAGTAAAACAAAGAAGGAAATCGAAGAGTAAAACAAAGATGAACTTATTGTTGCCAGCACCAAACGGTAAGAGAGTTCTTGTTGCTGGTGATTGGGGAGGAAATAGGGCAGGAGATATAAGCAAAAGATACATGAAAAAACTAAATGTCGCTTAGGCTTCTATGACGTGAAGGATATGGTTAAAAACTTATTTAATGATGTGTCCTAGACAACTCAGTAGGCACATTAGGTGGTCCACAAATATGTTATCGACGTGAGCTGACTAGAGGAGAAACCAACAACAATTGGTTAACCGAACAGCCGATTCGGTGTAGTCTGGTTTGGCAACAATGTCGACAAGGGCAAAATAAGGAATTTTCATATGGGTGGGCTATTTTTTTTATAATTATTTTATTTTGTTTGTTGAAGAAGTTGCTAGGGTGGAGTAGACTATTTTTGTGTGGAATGGAGTGGGCTAATTTTCACTAAATATGCTGAATTTCCTAAAAATAACTCTAAATTCTTTTTCTTTTTTCTAATTATTTGAACCAGGCTTGAGTTAGGGATCATCATTTGGCCTGTGGGCCGAAGTGGGTAGTCCAAGGCTCGATATTTAGGCCTGGTCTGCCCAGCCCACTCCAAGTATGAATAGGGTTTCGGCCTAAGGTTTGAAACCTCGGCCCGACTCATTTGATTTCATCTAGGTCAAGCCCGTTTGAGCCCGTCTAGGCTCGGCTCAGAAAAGCCCTTTCAACCCGCCTATAATAAATGGAGTAATAAAGTTGCAACTTGGTGCAGATGAATAAATAACTAATATTGTAAGTAGCATAAATTCATCAAATAAGGCATGAATTATGAGTAAATTGTTGCAATAAGTTAAATATAAAAAAGAAAAATGGAGACAATGATGATCCACATAGGTGAAATTCCACCTACCAACTATTAAAAGTTGCAATTGAGTACATATTGGTTTTGAAGATCATAATTTTTTCATTGTTTTCTAAAAATTTGTAACAAAAAGATTTAAAAGACTTAGAAAGGAAAGGAAAAAAAAAAAAGAAAAAAAAAAGGCATGTTTTGTCTAGGCCCATGCCAAGGCCTTTAAAACCTCGGCTTGGCCTGAAAAATAAAAATAAAAAAACTCGTAAGGCTGGCCTACACCCAAAAATTTCAGGCCGGCCCTGCCCAATGACGAACCCTAGCTGGAGCTCCCAATCTAAGGGTGGCTCTGCCCTTGAATGCTAAGATCTAGTTTTGCTTCGACCAGATTTGGCGACAACTGGATCTAGCGGCTGAGCTAATGTAGACAGAGGGCATAAATGGTTGAGAGAGAGAGAGAGAGAGAGAGAATATCGAGATGGGATGTTCTGTTTATCGTGAATGCCATATGGTGGCAAATAAATTAGCTTAATTGGGTTCATATCTTGAGTTGAGTTTGTCAACGCCCTTTATGATCCTCCTTATATTATTAGGTCTAGTATTGTTGTTTAGTTTTAGCCCAATTTCTTCACCAAGAAAAAGGGAGACTAACAAGAGAGAGAGTCAAGAAGAAGAAGAGGGAAATAGTGAGGAAGGGGAGAGAATTCTCTAGAGAAACAGAAGCAACGGAGAAAAAGGAAGAAAGAAAGGGCGACCATATCAGTTTGGTTAAACCATGCAGACCATATCAGTTTTCCAAAAGTTAGGGTTTACAGTCCCGTTCGGGTCCTTAATGACAAATTAATTCTTGATCCCTTCTTTTTCTTCGAGGGATAATAGAGAAAAATTACATTAATTGTCGAAGTAAGTAAAATTAACTTGGAGCAAATCAGCTTCTCTAAAATTTAACGAACTAATAAACAAGCAAATTAAGCAGCTGTATCTATTTCTCTACCTACTGATTTCATCCTTCATCATTCCACCTTGGGAGGTTCGTTGAGATCCAAGTCTAGTATTCTCCGACTTGCAAGATGCAATGCTTGTTCAGCCAGTTGCATTAATGGCGAGGAATCTATAGGATGTATGGTCTCACCATCATCATGATCGTCGGTCGATGCTACTTTAACTGTAGCTGCTGCTGGAGCTTGTAGCACTGGTTGTGCTCCATCGAAGTAGTGAGCCCTCTTGTGGCCTCCAAGAGCCTGCCCCGTTGGGAACTTCTTGTAGCAAATATTGCATGTATGGCCATCTAAGAATTTCAATCTCTTTGATGAGGGGAACTTGTTGTACTTTCTTGCAAAATCATTGTTATAATTAGGTGTTTGGTTAGCTATCTTCATGTCTCCCCTATCTTCCTTAGCCCAGCCTGGTAAGAACTTTACTTGGTCACAATCTTGCTCTTTAATATCAAGATCATAACACTCAGCTGAAGATGATGTTGATGATGATGAAGAAGAAAAAGAAGGAGACCTGACTCTTCGACTATGGGATCCCATGTGGCCATACAAGGATTTCCTTGATGGGAAAATCTTTTTGCAAATATGGCATGAGAATTTATTATCCAAAGAAGGATAATATTGTAATTGGTGTTGCTTGGTGACCTTAAACTTGTTGTTCATCTTCTTGGGACCTAGACGAGGTTCAAAGTGGACACTTATGTGACCTCCCAAAGCTTGTCCACTCCCAAATCTTTTACCACATACATCGCATATTCGACTTCGATCTGGATCTTGGTTGTTCTCACAATTTAGACTTCGTAGTGCTACTTCTTTACCTTTACTATCATCAAAACCATGCACTACTCCTTGTTTCGTGTCTTCTGAGAGCACATGATGCTCATCCCTTACTGCATCATATTCTCGATCTTCCTCTCGAAAGTTTTTCATGACAAAAATAAAAATTGAGGGATAACCTAAAAATCTCTAGTTTTTAACTGACAGAAAGAATATGTGAAAGAAGGAGTTGCTTGCTACGTTTGTGATATGGTGACTAGGGTTTAAGAGAGGTTTGGTATTTATAAGGTAGGGTGCTGGAGTAAACAGCTAAGTTTATGAGAGGCTTCTGACTTTGAGTTGGACTGTTGCTCTATCCACCGACTTATATTAGAGTGTTAGGATTGCACTTAAAGATGGGAGCTACCAATAGTGTGAATTCCTATCACCACTCTAATATTTCCTATAATAGCCAATTAAAACCCAACAATAAAGGGAAATTATTTTTATAATGGGCCATAGGTGGGTCCATCTGTAGGGTTGTGGGCCATTCTTTTGCTTGTGGGTCCGCCCAACTTGATCTATTATTGGATTGGATCAATAGTCCGCAGTCTAGCCTGCGACCCGAATTTAATTGGTTGGGCCTCAACCTCATGGTCTCACTTTTTTCAAATAAACATTAATGCTTTCCAAACTAGAGCCTTTGTAATGGGTGATGAGAAAAGAAAAAAGAAAAAAAGAAAAAAAAAGGTTTTAATGTAAATTAGAACCATGAATGAGAAAAAAAGCTTGTGAGCTATGGAGCTTCCATTCGAGCCAGTTGCTTTTGTCAAGGAAAACGGTTTTTGGTACCAGCTCCGGCAAAAGAAAGAACAATGGCGAATACCATTGTTTCACATTTGCTATGATTGGGCATATCATAGAAGAGAGCAGATTAACCTAATGATGCAATTTTATTTTATAAGTTCAGCAGATCATAGAGAACCCACTTCCCTCTATATAGGACTATGGCTAAAACTAAAACAGCCCTTTTTTTGTGTAACAAGCCCGATGCCTCCCTCTCATATCTGTTGTGTTCGACTCTTCGGTCTTCTACGTTTAAAGCGTAATGGGAAGCTTTTGGCAATGGCATTCACTGTGATTTGGCTTCTTTTGTTGAAATTCCTTGCTTCAAGATTCAAGAATTACAAAGAAATAAGAACTGGAGTTGGTAGTGATAGTTGCTAAAAGAGCATAACATCGACGCTTACATAATTTTGATTTGCATGAATGTAACTTTAATTTTGGCAGCCGTGGATATGCTCTACAATGAGTAAAAGTAATTACAACGCTGTATAAATTTATAACTGTTTCATGTGAATATTTATTGATATTATATTTTAAATTGTAAAATCTTAATTCGTAATTCACTAATATATTATATTATATTATGTGAACGAGTTATACCACTTAGGATAAGAATGGCCCAACAGCTCATTGGCAATCAATTTCGTAAAATTCTAAGGGTACAACACTAATTAACAATTAATTTATTAAACAAAAATAAAATAAATTCACCCATGTTGTTGTTCCTCCCTCATTAGTACAAGAGAGCTTCATCCAACAAACTACAACCGCTTTTTTGTTACCATTCCACACAGTCTCATATTTATTGCTTTAGACATGTTAGTTATTCAAGAAATAATATACTCATACTATAAATACCGATACTAATAGTTGCAATAGTGAAAAGTTGAACCTCGTAGGAATTCTATATGATACTAAGATTTTTTTTTTTTTTTGTGTGTTTTTTTTTGGCCACTAACCTACATGCCAACAGTTCTACCACTTAGCTAAGACCCCATTGGCATATATGCTACGTACTAAGTTACTTATGTAACTTTTACCATGCAATGTATAAAGTATAAAATATTATAGTAAATCATTATAAACAAAAGATTATGATGTGTTTTAATCTTTCTTTCATTACTTAATAGACATCACTTAACTCAAATTCACTATGCAATAGATTTTCTTCAATTCCTTGTGTCAAAATAAAAATTTATATGTTTAGTTCACAAACAATTCCCATTGTTTTCATCCAATTTTTACCAAATTGATAACTTGTCAATATTTTCTGATTTTTAGACTACCGATATTTCCGAAATCCCTAATATTTAAAACCTTGGTTGGAGGATACCACTTAGATTTCATGGATTGTAAATTGAATTTTATTTTGGCGTGTGTTTTGAGAACGTACATCGGAGATTCATGAGATGACATATATATATATATATATATATATGTTATGTCTATAAATAAAGCGTATACTTTATGATTCAAACCCTAACCCTAAAAATTACTGTCAGTTCAGAGTTAGGGTGTGAATCATACTCTAATTGTTGTAAACAAAATTTCTACACTCAAAATATCAGGATAAATTTGGTATGAACTTAAGATTTAATAGATTGCATTACAACCAAAGTCCCAAACATATAAGTTATACCTGCTGTGGTTGTTGCAGCTTGAAGTTAACGAAGGCACAACCTAATCGCTACTAAAACATCAAGCATGCTATTTAGCATTTCTCAAAGCATCACTTTGGTGTTCCACCTCCAAATTCGCAGTCTAGTTACCTGCAAAATCTATTGATGCGTGAGCTACTTATAGCTCGGTAGGGAAAGTGAGCCAGTAATTATATTTAATCAATATATAATACACAGAAACAATGAAAAAGAACTAGATAAATATGTGAGTAATGCTGATAAATGCATGAACTCACTCCCTTTTAAACCCCATTAATCCGTACGACGCATTTCAAAAGAAGCAATATATTGAAATACCTATTCACATGTCAGAGTTCTTCTCATACATCATTTCCAGAAGGAACGAAAAAACAACGATTGGAAGCTCAATAAATCAGTTTTTCTAAGCATACGTACCAAAAGCTGGTGGAAATTTGACTTATAATTCTGCAACACATCTAAAATTACACCCAATTTTCATATTTACAATATGATTTATTGGGTCCAACAAAATCTGAAACAAACTACCCATAATACTAACCCTAATTTTAATAATTATGGGTTCTAAAATAGACAACTTCAAGCATCAGCCGATTTTCACATTTTTGGAGGGGAAAATACAATAAGGAGCCGTTCCTCCATTTGTAAACAAATCACAATTTGACATGTGTGTATAAAATTGTAATGAATTACTTTTGCCAATATATCATAATGTGATTTGTCTGTAAAAAAAATATAACTCATTAGATGTAACGAGCCAAGGAGTGTCGATCTTTGCCCAAGACACAAGACCACTCAAATAGAAATCACAAACCAACCATAATTTGTAGAGAAACGAAAATTTAATAAAGGCAAGTTTAGTGTCAACAATGTTGATCAATATCATCAACTAGAGACATACAGGCGGGCAAAATTAAAGCTATAACAAAAGTACGTATAGTAACATTAAGCTTGTGTAGTGATTTGTTTACACAAGCAGTTTCTTCAACACATGTTGGAATCATAATTTAAAAAAAGTATAACTTTCAGGCTCGTTCGATAACCATTTCGTGTTCAATTTTTTTATTTGTTAGATATAGAATGGATTTGTAGAAAGAAAAAGAATGGGGGGAAACGGTATATAAAAAGGAAATTAAAAACTAAAATTGACTTTTGCGTTGTTATGTTTTCAAGTTTTTCCTTTTTTGTAGAATCACATTCATTTCTTCGTCCTCCCTCCTTCCAACATTTCTCATCCCTCATTTCTTCCACAGATTGTTTCAACCTCATTAAATCTAACAAAATAAAAATCAAAACCAAAAAGGAACCGAAATTTCATGATTTTTCTCCTGGCGAAATTAACGAGAGGAGCAAACTGACCTTCACTGAAGTTTAGTTCATTTTGGGGACGACTAGTCGCGTCATCATTCTCATCGTCTTCCATGGCAGCAGCCTCCCTTCCATACATACCATACAGAAGTTTCTTCAAAGAAGCTCCGCATTTGTACCCGACCGCAGGCTCATGAACCACTCTGTTATAATTCTCCACTGAAAACTCATGGGTTTTGTCTGCACACAAACTTTCACGCTCTCTCCGATCAGTCCTTCCCCACTTGAACGCGAATGCCGCCAGATCAATTCTATCTGACGCCTTCACCACAACCTCGTCTTCGTCTTCCTCGTCGCCATTCGAGTACTCATATGAACAAGAAGAAAAAGAAGAAGGCGGAGGAGGTGGTGGTGGTCTGGTGCTGAGGATTTGTTTCAAAGAGCGGTACTTGATGGGCCGCTGCTTAAACTGGCACGTGTTGTTGACCATCGTCTTCGTCTTGGGAAGAGGAGGAGGTTGGTAATAGAGATCATGGTGGTGTTCTTTTTCTGTGTCGTCTTCTGAACGTACGTCATTCTTATGGTCCCCGTTTTCTGGACCAGCATGAAATTGGAGGGACTGGTTTTTCTCATGAAAGTTCTTCATGGCAAAAATGAGAGAGAGAGAGAGAGAGAGAGAGAGAGAGAGAGAGAGAAGATATCGAAATGTGTTTTGAAACTACTACTGTGGCCCTGTGGGTGGGGATTGGAGAGAATTGGGATTAATAGGATTTTTTTTTCTTTTTGGGAATTTGGGATTAATATAGAATCTCCAACCATTTTTCTTTACAAGGAGAATTGATGACGTGGCTGCCAAGTGGGTCCAGTTGGAGACTCTCCAATCGGATGACGCCCTCTCTGATCACCGTTGAAGCCCGAGATAGATGATGAGAAGACCGGGGGGGGGGGTGTGGCGAGGCGGCGCGGCGGCGGGGAATGCCTGCTGCCTGCCAGCCAGGTAGGTAGGAGCCGGTGTACGGGGAGAGATGGGATCCGGTGGGAGTTCATATTTGTAGCATTTTTCTTCTACGCCAGGTGTAGTATTTTGATTGGGTCATGTCATGCCTAAGTTGACCCCAAAAAAAAAGGACACAGAAATGGTCAGGTAGTTTCATGCATGGCTGCTGGGGCCAACAGAAAAATCCATCCTTGCGCAGAAAATAGGGTGTACTGAGCTTTTAAGCCAAACTTTTTTAGGTAGAAAGTTTCTCGGAAAATTTCAGTGGGGTCTCTTCTGTTTTGATGACATTTCCTGAAGTGTATGCCAAACATTTTTATTATTTATTTCTACATCTTCAACCGCGTATCTACGAAAATCCGATATCGATTACCATCAACGATAATTACTGGAATTTGCTCAAAATATGAAAACTTGGAATAAAACTGTAGTAAGTGTTAGTGACATTTTTATTTGAAAGTTTAGTCTGGTGTTGTTTTATCTGGGCATCAGTCCTTACTTTCATAGCCATAAATTTGTAGTATAATTATGAAGTTACTTTGATTTGCCCAACATATCTGCGTTCGTCCTGGACGTGATCAAGGAAACTGCAGATTATGCTGAAAAGTTTTAGGATGGAGGGCCATTTGATGTGTAGAAGAAGCCAAGAATGGTGCATGCATGTCCATGAGGAGACTCCATGGCTCAGTTGCTTTTGTTTTCTGTGATTGAAGCAAAGCTTGTTTTCAATAAAATGAAGGGGGGGAAAAAAGAATTATAACAGGTACGTCAACATGGTTTTCTTATGCTGAAGCTGTGTATAGATTACTTTGTTTCATGTTAGTTGAGCTGCTTAAGCTTTATAGTTACTGCTATAAAGGAGAGAGAGAGAGAGAGAGAGAGAGAGAGAGAGAAGGATTGTTAAAACGTTTCTTTGAAATGAGGCGGTGTGTTATTGGAGCTCATTACATGGTATAATTCATCTACGAGTTAAGTTTATTGGAGCTTATTGAATTTAATATTGATTATTAAATTACTGTGATGTCCTATTGAGTGTTTTGGGTATTTTTATGAAATTTTGGAGTTGAGCTTGTTTTAAGAAATTAATGGCAGTTTTGAAATTTATAAGAAGTTAAAAGCCTCTTTGTTATATTGTAAATGAGCTTTGGGTGTGTTTCAAAGTTCATTTTGTTAATGTATGCATTTTGAGTTCTTCTTTTGGCTTCCTTTGACAACTTTGTAATAGGATTTCTACTTTTATTTATCAAGCTCTAAGTTTAGATTAAGAATTACTTCTCTAGGTGTTCTTATCTGCCTACATTCTGTGGAAAACAATGCGTTTGACAAAGGTAAATTCTGCATTACACTACATTGCATTCACTAAATTTTTGAAGATTATGACTAGTCATCTTGCATTCGTATGACTAGTCATCTTTCCTTTGTATGACTAGTCATCTTTCCTTTGTATGAGTAGTCAACCTTTGTTTCAATTAGGATTTCCAGCTCACTGTTTTCAGCTAGGGCTTAACCATTTTTTTGTTATTTTCTAAGAATTTCTCAGCTGTCATGTGTCTATTCTGACCTAGGAATTTTTGGTAAAAGCCAAAAAATTCCTTATTTGGCAGCCGTCACTTTTGTAGGCAAGTTTTGGAAAGTTTCTCTGTAAACTTTCTCTTCTTCCTCAAGTGTAACCTTCATATTTTTCATCTTTGAGTTTTCCAAAATGTTTCTTTTTGAAAACTGCATTTGAAATATGAAAACCTCATCTTGCTAGATTAAACACTCTCTCATATATATCTAGATCAGATTCAAGATTGATTTCTTCAAGAGTATGGTTTCTTGAAGAAATTGGTCATTCTCCTTTGAATCCAAATTTTGGTTTCTGTCTGAGTTAGAGCTTGCAAGCTGGTGCCATGGGATGAATGAGCTGGAGAAGGAGCTGCCATTTCCATGAAGAACTGAGCTTCAAGGTTTGCTAAGTTGGAGAAGAAGATTGCACAAATAAGGTATAGCTCATCTTCCTAAATAGATCTAGGTTTTTCTTGAGTTTGCTTGTGTTCCTTTGTAAGAATCTTTTTCTACTTAGTGGATTTCCTGGTCGGTTGATGACCCCCAGTTTTTCCCAATGGTGGGTTTCTGGATGAACAATTTCTAATTGCATCTCTGTAATTTTTCTGGGTTTCTGTTCTTGGTGGTTGACTAGTCATCGTATGAATTCTGGGTTTGTGTTCTTGGTGGTTGACTAGTCATCGTATGAAATTAACCGAGAGATATCACTTTATTTCATTTCCCATGTTTGTTTTGAGTATGAATGGAAAACAAAGTTTGTATAATTTTCCAATTATACCCATATTAAATCAAATTTAAAAAATACATTTAATGATATATTGTAATTCTAAGTTGTTAATGAGGACAAAATGGTCATGGAAAATGTACATTTAATGTTTGCTAATTTTCTAAAACTTTCCCATGATGAGGGAAAATAAAACTCAAGTTGGGCTTCACTTTCCTCCCTACTTTCTCATGTGCTAGGCAACCATTTCTCATATTTGGACTTACCAAACATGGGAAAGCAATTGATTTCCTATCCCCAAGTCTCATTTCCCATAAACCAAACGGGGCCCAAGGGTAATAGGAAACTTTTGGTGTTTAGAGCGTTAAGAGAAGAAGTTTTAACTTAGAAAATACTTAAGAAAAATAAGTAGGTCGGAGTTCTATAAGAATGAGTTCCATTGACTTTTATACATCATTTTATCCAATTACATAATCGAACTCCCCAAAAATAAGTCAAGATATCCTAGCAACTATAAAATTATCACCAAATAGGCCTTATGGTTGTGCAAGCAAACAACAAAACTAAATTGTTCTCTCTCTTCTATTGTGTGAGTATCAAAACTAGAGGTGTTAAACGGGCTATTTCGAGTCGGTCTGACCTGTTTATAGTCGGAACATTTAATAAACGGGTGGTGCTGGGTCCGTCCATTTAGGTAAATCATCAATCTTGGCCCAAGTCCATATGCATTCAGACCGTGCTCGTGTCGGGCCACTAAACATGCCGATATAGGCCCACCCCAAATTTGACTTATGCATTGTAATTTTTTCTGTAATTTTTTTACAACTTCATTTAAATATTTTTTACAATTATGTATATACTAATAAGATTTATTATTTGTTAAAAAAAAAAGAGGTCAATAACTTTATCTAAAGTACATTTAACTAGAAAATGTCTAGATTATTGATTGAATTTTATAAAATTGAAACTTGAAAAATAAATTATCATTTTATATATTAAAAAAATTGAATTCTAATTATATTATTAGAGAAAATAAATAATATGTAAGAATATTATATATTATTTTGCTCTAAAATAAGTATAAGTTAATAAATAAATTTTAAATGGGCCGGTTTGTTAGATTTCAGGCCGACGTGGCTCTTTACGGGCCACGGGCCAGTTCGACTCATTGAACTTAGTTATTTCATCTCAATTCGGTTTAAAGATACATTGGACCGTACTGTACCGGGCCTTTTTTAAAAAGATCGTACTCGTGCCCTATTCAAACTAGCCCAATCCGTTTCACACCTATATTCAAAACCAATCTATTGATTTAACCAATATAAAATCACGTGTCATCTTTCGAAAAAAAAAAACTCACATGCCATTCGGACCAAAACCAAACCATATCGAGGTCCGTCGGACCAGAAAAAAAAAAAAAATCATACTGCCAAAAGCTAAACGAAACGAAACGGAGGAATATCTTATCGAAGTTTAAAGAAATAAAGTCTGTCGAATTCATGGTAACACGGTCTTGAGCTTTCTCAAGGAAACCAGTTGGATTGGAGCCATGCTGAAGATAATCATGCGAGCTACAACTGCTTCTTCTTCTTCTTCTTCTTCTTCTTCTTCTTCTTGCTGGAGCAGCAGAGGTATAAATTGTCTTCACTCTAACTCCAGTCTTCTTGTTTTCGTCAACAATTACTTTGCTTTCCTTCACTCTCAATCTTCTAAACCAATCAAATGTACAATAACCCAACTAGAGCAACCACAAGGAGACTTACCTAATATCACTAATCTTGGGGATGCTTTCAATGTGTTCGATCGAATGCTTCAAATGCGGCCTCTGCCTTCTATTGGCCATTTCAATAAAATCTTGAGTCAAGTTGCGAAAGTGAAACATTATTCCGCCGTCATCTCTTTGTTTAACCAAATGGGTGTGTCTGGAATTGGACCTGATGTTTGTACTCTAAACATTCACATTAATTGTTTGTACTCTAAACATTCTCATTAATTATTTGTAATTGAAATATCCGTAGATTTTTCATGAATTAAAAATAGGTACACAATAATTTATATATAAAAAAAGGTACGTTGTATAATTGAAATTTATGCAAATTTTTTATAAATTAAAAATAGGTACATTATTTAGAAGAAAATAATTAGTTCATTATACTAGGTAAATTGTTTTACTAATAAATACATTATTAGAGATTAAAAAATAGGTACATTATTTAGAGAGGAAAAATAGGTTCATTTAAAAAAAAATTCATAAAGCAAAAAATAAATAGATTATCAAATTATTTTTCATAAAATAAATAATAGGTACATTATTTAGAAAGAAAAAAAAGATATAAAATTTAGTGAAAAAATAGGTTCATTTGTCACATCCCAAGATCGGCTCCGCCGTAGAATGATATTGTCCGTTTTGGGCCCCCCCTCTCTGCCCTTAAGGTTTTGTTTCTGGGAATTCAAGAACAACTTCCCAGTGAGTCACCTATCCTGTGATTGCTTTAGCCCCAACTCGCTTAATTTCGGAGTTCCCATGACTCCGAAGCCAGTTAGCTCCCAAATGGCCTCGCGCTAGATGGAGGTGGGCATGTACATATAAGGCACATCACCCCCTCTCCGTTGGTCGATGTTTGATGTTACAATCCACCCCCCTTAGGGGTCCTACGTCCTCGTCGGCACACTCGCACCACACGACAGAGCGGCTCTGATACCAAATTGTCACATCCTAAGATCGGCTCCACCGTAGCATGATATTGTCCGCTTTGGGCCCCCCTCTATGCCCTTACGATTTTGTTTCTGGGAACTCACGAACAACTTCTCAGTAGGTCACCTATCATGGGATTGCTTTAGCCCCAATTCACTTAATTTCGGAGTTCCCATGACTCCGAATCCAGTGAGCTCCCAAAAGGCCTCGTTCTATATAGAGATGGGCATGTGCATATAAGTTACATCACCTATTCTCCGTTAGTCGATGTGGGGATGTTACATCATTATACTAGGTAAATTGTTTCACTAGGTACATTATTAGAGAAGAAAAAAAAAGTACATTATTTGGAGAGAAATAATGGGTTCATTTTATATATAAAAAAAATTATTTTCATAAAACAAACAATAAAAAGATGATCAAATTATTTTTCATAAAACATGTAATAGGTGCTTTAATCAAAAAATAATTGTCACATAATCATTAAACTCAGCGTCTCTTCGAAACTAATTCCTGCATAATTAGAAAATGAAAGCACATCATTAGCTGTTTTCCCTTATAGCTTTCTCTCATAGAAATTTTTAACAATAAGTGATTTTTTCATAGGTTACCAAACGGGTTGGGTATCGTAAAATTTTAAAAAAATTACTTATTACCCGACCAAACAGTCACTAAACTCAATTTACTATAATAATAAAAAGACATCCCAGGCATTGTAAAATGAGTGCAAACAGCAAAACCAAAAGTCTTCTCTCTCTTCTATCAAAACCAATACAAACTCCAAAAAAAAAAAAAAAAAAATACACACCAAAAAAAAAACACAATCCAAAAAAAAAAAAAACACGTGCCATTCAAACCAAAAACCAAACCGATTCGTGGTCGGTAGTCCCAGAAAATAATAAAGGCTCATGACATATCTTATGGCCAAAAACTAAACGTGTTTATACCGGAAATAAACGGCCTATGACCACCGAACACGTGGACAGGATCGATATTTATCACAGGAACCCTTCGGCATGTGGCCTGCCGAAGCCATACATTTTGACTCTTTTGCGACAGGACACGTGTCATGCTCACAATCCGCTCCTACAGTCCCACATCGGAAATATGAGTATAGTGCACGCCTCCCAAAGCCTATATAAGACGACCCCTATCCTCAAAAGGAAAGGAGAGACAAACCTACGGTATACTGCCACTTGACCTGTCATCTAATCTTACTAAAACCGTACTTATTTAAGCATCGGAGAGCCTTCGGCCGGTACCGCACCGGTACCCCAAGGTCTTACCGAACGTGTCCTTTTGCAGGTACTTGCTCTTCCGAAGGCAGATACCTTCCGAAGACATAATATCACTAAGTTGGGCGAACCACGTGCCGAACCACTTTTTCGCATCAACAGTTTGGCGCCGTCTGTGGGAATCGAACCTACGACCACGTGGTCGTCATCGCCCCCGAGGTCATCAGCCATAAACTCAGCATTTCCCCCGCTTATAAACCCGTTAGGCAGAAGCGCCGATCGTACGATGCCGAACGATACGAAGCCATGCGTACAGAGGTCGACAAACTTCAAACCATCGGCTTCATCCGAGAGGCAACGTATCCGGTATGGCTGGCAAATTCCGTAATGGTGAGAAAGGCCACAGGCGGGTGGCGAATGTGCCAAAACTATACCGATCTCAACAAGGCCTACCCGAAGGACAGCTTTCCGTTGCCACGGATAGACCAGCTTGTGGACGCTACTACCGGCCACGAACTGTTCAGCTTCATGAACGCCTATTCCGGCTACAATCAGATATTCATGCACCCTCCCGATAGCGAACGCACCGCATTCATAACGGACAAAGGGTTGTACTGTTATAATGTCATGCCGTTCGGTCTGAAGAACGCGGGGGCAACATATCAAAGGCTTGTCAACAAAATCTTCGCCGGATACATCGACAACATCATGGAGGTTTACGTTGACGACATGTTGGTAAAAAGCAGAACTGCTGAAGAACACCTGCACAATTTATCAATCATGTTCGGCATACTGAAAGACTACCGAATGAGACTGAACCCGACGAAATGCGCTTTCGGTGTATCTTCCGGAAAATTCCTCGGATTCATGATTAGTCAGAGGGGGATCAAAGCGAATCCCGAAAAAATAAAAGCAATCATCGACATGGAGAGGCCGAAGACGACGAAGGACATTCAAAGCCTTACCGAACGCGTGGCCGCCTTGACCCGCTTCATATCGAAAGCTACCGACAAATGTGTACCGTTCTTTAAAGCCTTGAAAGGGGGCAAACAGAGTATCATATGGACTGCCGAATGTGATAAGGCATTTCAAGACTTAAAGAACTACATGAGCAAAGCCCCCTGTTGTCAAAACCACTGCCTGGGGAAATTCTCTGCCTATACCTTTCGATATCCAGCACTGCCGTCAGTTCGGTATTGATACGAAAACCAGAAAAAGAAGAGTTACCGATTTTCTATGTCAGTAAGGCACTCCATAGTGCTGAACTTCGGTATCCCCCATTGGAGCAGCTTGCACTAGCCCTTATTGTCTCGGCACGAAGACTTCGGCCATACTTTCAAGCGCACGGAATCAAAGTCTTGACCAATCAACCGCTCCGGCAAGTGCTCCAAAAACAAAATTTCTGGCCGACTGATCAAGTGGGCGATCGAGCTCGGAGAATTCGACATACAGTTCGTTCCGAGGCCCGCCGAAAAGGGCCAGGCTATTGCCGATTTCATCTCCGAGCTTACCCCATCAACAGCACAGCCGACGCCCGAGACGGTGACCGAAATCGGATTGCCGGATGAGCTAGACGCCGAACGCTTTGACACCTCAACTCCCGTATGGGGTCTGCACGTCGATGGTTCGGTAAACCAACAAGGATGCAGAGCAGGCTTGGTACTGACAACACCAGACGAACTCAAGATCGAGTACGCCCTCCGATTTACCTTCCGAACCTCCAACAATGAAGCAGAATACGAAGTTCTCCTGGCCGGCCTTCGATTAGCCAAGAGCATGAATGCAAAACAAATAAGAATTCACAGCGACTCCCAGCTCATCGTGAACCAGGTAACGGCAGACTTCGCCGCCAAGGATGCCTCCATGCACGCCTACCTTTCAACCGCCCATCAGCTACTCCAAAGCTTCCAAGCCTACAAGATCAAACAGATCCCCAGAGGCGAAAACAGCCATGCCGATGCACTGGCGCGCCTGGCTTCGGCGATAAACGACAAGGTCGGAAGAAAGGTACCGGTGGAGATTCTTGCCCAACCGAGTACGGTAGCCTCCGAAACGTGTACCGTACGGTATGAGGATACATGGATGTCTCATATCTACTTGTACCTGACGAACGGCACCCTTCCTGAAGATAAGGCCCAGGCCCGGAAGCTTAGATACCGATCAGCAAGGTACACTGTCATCAACAATGTGCTTTACAAGCGTGGCTACACCACCCCATATCTCAAATGCCTTACGGCAGAACAGGGGGACTACGTCCTTCGGGAGATCCATAACGGTGTGTGTGGCGACCATTCCGGGTCCCGATTCCTCGCCTACAAAGCCTTTCGGCAGGGATACTTTTGGCCGACCATGCATCAGGACGCTAATTCACTTGTGAAAAGATGTGATAAATGCCAGCGCTTCGGTAACGTTCCGCATATCCCTGCCGAACCTCTGACACCGATTGTAAGCCCTTGGCCTTTCGCACAATGGGGACTAGACCTGATCGGTCCAATGCCGCAAGGCAAGGGGCAGGTAAAATATGCAGTGGTTGCCGTCGACTACTTCACCAAATGGGTGGAAGCCGAACCTCTGGCAACCATAACGGCAGCAAAGATGGAGGATTTCGTCTGGACTCACATTTGTTGCCGATTCGGTATCCCATATGCAATCATTACCGATAACGGCAGACAATTCGATTCGGAACTCTTCAGGCAATTTTGCACCCGCTTGAAAATCAACTTGTTTTTCGCATCACCAGCCCATCCCCAGTCGAACGGTCAGGTCGAAGCAATAAACAAAATAGTGAAGAAGCTACTGAAACGGCAGCTGGACAAGGCCAAGGGAGCTTGGCCGGAAAAGCTTCCCGAAGCACTATGGGCCATTCGGACGTCTTACTAAACGTCCACTGGTAAAACACCTTTTTCCCTGGCTTTCGGTTCGGAAGCTGTGGTGCCTGTGGAAATTGGTGAACCTTCTTACCGAACAGAAAACTTCGCACCGAAGCCGAACGAAGAAGCCATCTCTCTAAGCCTTGATATACTTGAAGAGCACCGGGCACATGTCAACCTTCGGAATGAAGCCTACAAACAACGTGTCTCTCGGTATTACGACTCTAGGGTCAGACACCACTCATTTCGAATCGGAGACTGGGTCATGCGCAAGGTATCGCTAGCAACCAAAGATGCCACGGAAGGAACCCTCGGACCTTCCTAGGAAGGACCCTATGAGATCATCGGTATCCTTCGATCAGGAACCTACCGACTAAGAGACTCCAACGGCAAGACCCTCGGCCATCCTTGGAACGTAGAACATCTCAAATACTACTACAAGTGACCTATCCTACGGCAGGTCCGAACTGTAACCGCTCACAATGTATTTGTTCTTCAACTGAAATAAATAGAAAGTCTTCGGCACTATTACTTCAGCCTCTCTTTAATTGCTCTACTAGCCCACGGCTGCTTGGTGTCAAATTAACATTCGACGGCGTCTTTATTAGCCTACGGCAATAAGCGATGTTCGAAGTTTTTACGCTACAAATTCCATTGGAACTTATAACACATTCAAAATACGGCAATTAGCCTACGTTATAAGATGATCGGCAATTATAACACATTCAAAATACACGAAGGTTCAAACCAACATTTGAATTTTTAAAAAAATGCCCTCGGCACCAACTCGTTCAAACAACAATAGATAAAACACATGCATTCGAATTAAAGGATGCCCTCGGCACCAATGTGTTCAGAATAACATGAAAATTAGAAAACAAAATTTACAAGTACAAAGGAAATAAAAATATGCCCTCAGGCTTTGTCGGCGGCGACAGCCTCGGCAGATCCGGAGCCTTCGGCGGCATCTTCCCCCTCGTACTCTTCAATCATGTCCTCCGTCAGCCCTTCCGGGAGAAGTGGAGGATCAGCGATGAAGTTCAGATTCAGCTTCTTCCCGGGGTTGTACCGTTTGAACCAATACAATAGGTCCGCCATCTCCGAGCCCACTTCCTTATCAAGGAGAACAGTGAACTCTTCAGACGAGCAGTACCCCCGGATGGCTAACCGAACGGCATCCTCAATCTCTGCTGCCTTGGCCCGCTCGGACTCCTCCAAAGCCACCTGCACCGCCTCTTTAGCCGCCTAGGCATCCCTCGCTGCTGTCTGCGCTGCCTCCAAGGCCACCTGCATCTCCTCCACCTTCGCCCCCGAAGCGAGAGCCTGCCGTTCGGCAGCCTCTTTCTCCTTGAGCATGTGGGCATGGTCCTAGAGTGCCTTGCCCGCCTCGGCAACCTTGGCCCTGCCATCGTCGTAGGCCTTCTTCGCCCGCTCGGCAGCAGCGATGGCCCGTTTGACGCAGAGCCACATGTCCATGGACGCCTGCACAAAACAGAGTCAGAAGCGTGCCCCACTTGGCACAAAAAAAGAAAGGGAGGACGAAAGAAGAAAGAAAATCTTACCGAGGCCAGAAGCCGAAAGGCGCATCCAGCCTCCTCCCGAAGAAGCTTCTTCGGTAGTTCGTCGATCTCCGGCAGCTCCATCTGAGAACCGACGATCATATTGTTGACGAACTGAACCGTCTTCGCTGGGCAGGCGATGGTGACGGCTTCGGAAGGGCCGTCCTCGTCCTCCGCCGCAAGGACGGCCCTTGGGACTTCCGATCGGCGAGGGCGCTTGGAAGCCGGTGAGGCTTCCAAATCCACTGTCACCGGCCGCTTCCCGGCAGCTTTGGAGGCGGTGGCTTCAGTATTGGATTGCGTCGGCGCGGAGGCATCGGCAGCAGGCCATGCAATGGGCTCGGCGCCCAGCTATCGCAGGCGCCCCGCTAGGGTCACGTCCTCGGGGTCCGTCGACTGCCGAACGGAAGATGCCTCGGGCTACTTTTTCTTCTTTTTGCCCTTCAGGCCCATCATTAGGCGCCTCCTGGAGGACTCGTTCATCTTCTTAGCCTCGGCAGCCTTCCTGGCGTCCGTCACTGACTAAAAACATTTGGTCAGTTGGAAAACAAAAATAATACATAAGGAGAAAGGGAGCAACATATATACTTACTCTCGGCAGGGTTGACGAGGCCGGCTCTGACTAGGTTGTCGGTGAAGAGGAAGCGTGGATAAACTCGCTCGGCAGCGAGCACTCTCAGCCTCACCCTGTCGAGCTGCCGAATCTCACTCTGCTTAGGGTTCGGCTGCTTGAGTTTACCTGTCCGAAGAGAGAATTAGTAACAAATAAAACAAGGAAAAAGGAAGAGAAGAGAAGTCAGCCTATCGATCAGTAATTCAGAAACCTACCGACAATTTGAAATGTCGTGGGGACAGGGAACCGGGGGGTGTTCCCGATGGCGATTCCCAATCGCCGGAGAGTAGCACCCGCCGATTCCTCCACGACTTTTGAGAAGTCGGCACCGAGCTGATGAAGTGCCCCCGCTCGAACCCAGCCGCCTGAACCCAGCCGCCGTGATGGGCGCTCTTGGACTTGGTGATGCTGTACAGGTACGAGAACTGCTCTTAGGAAGGCTCCCCTTCCTCGGCAATCCCGAATGCAGCTATCACCCCCATCAAGGCCACCCAGAAGTTGGGATTGTACTGTCCAGGAGCGTACCCGATCTGGGCAAGGATCTTCTGCACGGCAGGCTGCAACGGCAACCTAACCCCTTGCAGAAGCACGTCGGTGAAGAAGTTGACTTCACCATCCCCTGGGTCGCTGAGGGACTCGGTAGGACCCGGAATCCTCATCTTCACCGATTCCGGAATGACGTACTCGATCCTAATCCTCTCCAGCTCCCGTTCGGTAATCTTGTCGGGCTCCAAGTAGTCGACCCCGAACAGAGTCTTCTTGGGTACACCCACCGGTATCCTAGACCGCTCCCGGTGGATGATCGTCACCCTCGGCCGAGAGGGACCAGCAACGCCCTCACCACGACCGGAGGTGGAGGTCTCCGGCTGATGCTCAAAGGTACCGACGCGGGTACCGTCCTTATAAACCGAGGCCAAGGGAAGCGGTTGCCCCGTCATAAGCCCCTTGCCGATGCCGTGGGTGGGAACGGAGTTCACCTCCTCACCGAGTATCTCAACATCGGTGTCCTCTCCACCCTAGGCCTCGAGGCTCGCAGCCCCACTAGACGTGTCCCAGCCAGATGACAACTCCTCATCGAACGCATTGGGCTCACTGCTGAACGACGACTCGCTATCAGACATCTACAAAAAAGGAAAGGGAAGCTAAGGCCGTGTCATAAACTACCATACCGACGCCTACGTCGCTACCTATGGTTCACTAGACCACCGAAGGAAAACCCTACTAACGATCGGCTAGCCTATGCCATGAAAAGACGTACAAGTAAATAAAGAGAGAATATTTTGGGAGTACCGAACGGTATCTTACCTTGAGTAGTGTGGGAAGATTTGATTGCCGAATGGAGACTTCGGAAATCGCCTTGAATGCCGAGAACTGCTGGGAAAATCACCTGGTTTGCCGTTCCCTCTCTTCGAAAATCGCCGCACAGAGCTCTCGCGTCAACTCACAATTGCAAAGTGAGCTCTGCGTCCGGAGCAACCTCTATTTATAGGGAGAGAGCTGCAACAATAAGCCTCGGAAAACCAAACGGCTCATAAATGTGATCGTCAGGCGTGGCTTCGCTAGCCACGTGTCGCCCGGTGGATGGTGATGTTGACTGCACGCCATGAACGGAAGACGAAGCGTCTCTGCACGCCAGGTACTGAAGACGAAGCGTCTCTCCGCCCTCGCGCCTCTCAGCATCGGCGACCCCTCGGGTCCCAGGAGAGCCTCTTCCGAACGATGGTTCCCGAAAGGATCAACACAAGCATCTCTCCTCCCCCCAAACGGGCTCACCGAACGGCAGGGCACCTTCGAACTGCCATAGAGAACTAAATTCCCTTCCGAAGAACCTTCGGAAGAGAACTTGGGGGACTACTGTTTATACCGGAAATAAACGGCCTATGACCACCGAACACGTGGACAGGATCGATATTTATCACAGAAACCCTTCGGCATGTGGCCTGCCGAAGCCATACATTTTGACTCTTTTGCGACAGGACACGTGTCATGCTCACAATCCGCTCCTACAGTCCCACATCGGAAATATGAGCATAGTGCACGCCTCCCAAAGCCTATATAAGACGACCCCTATCCTCAAAAGGAAAGGAGAGACAAACCTACGGTATACTGCCACTTGACCTGTCATCTAATCTTACTAAAACCGTACTTATTTAAGCATCGGAGAGCCTTCGGCCGGTACCGCACCGGTACCCCAAGGTCTTACCGAACGTGTCCTTTTGCAGGTACTTGCTCTTCCGAAGGCAAATACCTTCCGAAGACATAATATCACTAAGTTGGGCGAACCACGTGCCGAACCACTTTTTCGCATCAACAAAACGAAATGGAGGAATTTATCGTCGAAGTTTAGAGAAAGAAAGTGTTTGTCGAATTCATGGTAACACAGACTTGAGCTTTCTCAAGGAAACCAGTTGGAGCGATGCTGAAGATGATCAAATCTACAACTGCTGCTGTGGCTTCTTCTTCTTGTTGCTGGAGCAGGAGAGGTATGACTTGTCTTCACTCTAACTCCACTCTTGTTGTTTTCCTTAACAATTACTTTGCTTTCTTTCATTCTCAACCTTCTAAACCAATGAAATCTAGAAGTACCCAACTCAAGCAGCTAGTGAGAGACTTACCCAATATCACTAATCTTGGGGATGCTTTCAGTGTGTTCGATAGAATGCTTCAAATGCGTCCTCTGCCTTCTGTTGCCCCTTTCAATCAAATCTTGATCCAAGTTGCGAAATTGAAACATTATTCGGCCGTCATATCTTTGTACAACCAAATGGGTATGTCGGGAATTGAACTTGATGGTTATACTCTAAACATTCTCATTAATTGTAATTGCCATTTGAACCAAATGGGGTTTAGTTTATCTGTCTTGGGAAATTTCTCCAAACTTGGTCTTAAACCAATAGTCTCTACCTTCAACGCTCTAATCAACGGCTTTCTTCTCGAGAATAGAGTGGCTGAGGCAGCAGGAATTTTCAACAAAATGATTGCGGGAGGTAATTGTCAGCCTGAGGTGGTTACTTATGGCACACTATTAAAGGACTTGTGCATGAAAGGTAACAATAGTGCTGCTATTCAGTTGCTTAGGAAGATGGAAGAAAGAGCTTGCAAGCCTAACCTAGTTGTCTATAACACAATCATCGATAGTCTTAGTAAGGATACACTAGTTGATGATGCGTTAAACCTCTTCTCAGAAATGATGTGCAATGGTGTTGCCCCAGATGTCATTACCTATACATCCTTGATTCATGGAGTTTGCAAATTAGGTGAGTGGAAAGAAGCTACAAGGTTGTTGCATGAAATGGTGAGTAAAAATATCTATCCAGATGTGCACACATTCAATGTCTTGGTAGACACACTTTGTAAGGATGGGATGGTCCTGGAAGCAGAAGGCATGGTTGAAATAATGATTCAAAGAGATATTGAACCTAATACGGTTACGTACAATTCACTAATGGATGGTTAACTAATGCTTAGCAATGGCTCCGTGGTTGATGCTTTTAGTTATAGCATATTGATAAACGGATTTTGTAAGCAAAAGATGATGGATGAGGCCATGATGCTTCTTTGGGAAATGTCTGGTAAAGGGCTGGTTCCAAATACCGTTACTTATAATACTGTTGTGGACGGTTGTTGCAAAATGGGCAAAATACGCGATGCACTGTTCTCTAAGATGCAAGCTTGTGGCCAACTTCCAAATGTTCAAACTTATGCTATTCTACTGGATGGCCTGTGTAAAAACCGACAACTTTCTACAGCAATCCAATTGTTTAGAGAGATGGAAGGCAAGAAGTTGGATGTAAATATTGTGATTTACACTATTCTTATCTAGGGTTTGTGCATAGCTGGGAAAATTGAATCTGCAAGGGTTCTCTTTCGTGGGTTATCATCAAAAGGACTTCAACCAAATGCAAGGACATATAACATCATGATTAAAGGACTCTGTATTGGGGGCCTGACATGTGAAGCAGAAAAGCTGCTAACCGAAATGGAAGAGAGAGTTTGTTCTCCAGATGGGTATTCGTATAACATAATTATTCAAGGGTTCATCAATAACAATGAGACAGACAGGGCTATGGAACTTATTCAACAAATGGTGGAGAGGGGTTTCTCTGCGGATGCATCAACTACAGAATTGATAGTTGATTTACTGTGTAAAGATAAAGTAGATCCCGCATTGTTGCCATTGATACAAAAGAGAATTATGAAGGTAACTTGCCTCTTTGAAAGTTGAAACACATCTTCTTCTGACTATCACAATAGACATTGAAACTGCAAGTGGATTTCATTGAATTTTTGCTCTGAATGATTGTTGATGAGGGAGTTACTGAATGTTTTTCTTTTTAGTATGAGGAATCTTTACAACCATAATTCTTTTCAATTATTAGTAGTATTTTTTTCTTTAACTAATAGTTATATACATTCTATAAATTACCCCACAAAGGATGTTCTGCTTGTTGCAGTCTCTTGGGTATTGAGTTCAGGATGGGCATGAACATGCGCTAGTAAGGCCTCATTCCAACTCAAATAAACAAATAATCAACTTATTTGACTAAGGATATTGATATGCATTGACTTTTATAAGAACATGGTCCCATTGATTTTTATACATCATTTTGATATGCTTTAAGGTGCATAGCTTTGTCGGGTTATTTGGTTAGAGAATACCTCTAAAAATTTGTCCCCTATTCTATTCGTTAATCTTTTCATAATTTTTAGGTTGGAAAATAAATTTCATTAGCAAGAAGAATAATGCAATTGGTAATTGGACTGTACTTTTTTTCTTTCTAATTGTTTGAAACAAGTACATAATAAGTGGCCAATGAGGTCTAGCACAGTGAAAAATGTTTGACTTACAGGCTAGTAGTCTCAAGTTCGAACTCTCATGCCACGTTGCTAGTGTGTGTGAGAAACTCTCTTCCTTCCTATAGTCTAAACTATCACTTGTATTAAAAAAAATTATATATTCACCCAAAAAAAAATTTATATTTATGCCCAGTTCCACAATACATATTAAAACCATTCGGAGACCAAATAACACACAAAGTCCAACAAATACACAGCAAAATAAACGGGCAAAAAAAAAGGAAAAAAAAAAAGAAGCAACAGCCGAAGACAGAGAGGGATGCCCAAGCACGCAGAAAAATAAGCCCAAATATATATATATATATATATTTTTAATTGTGCCAAATTAATTTCAACATATATGGGTCTTGCCTGGCCTCAACAAATTACTCCCCCCAAAGGATGAGGCAACAAGCAATGCAATATCGCCTTCATGGGTTTGGCAAGGTTATATTTCTTTATATATATATAAAGAAATTCTCTTATGCAGACATCTGGATGTTATTATCAAGCAGATATCATGTATTTTCTACTATATCTCCCTATTTTTCTTCCTATTTATAAAGATATCCGCACGGTAATAACGTGCGGACATCCGAATGAAAAAATTGTATATATATATAGTCCTTTATTATTGAGGAATACCTTTTAGGGTCTCCTACGAATTTTTTTGCATATATGATCTTTGAGGGAATATCTAAAAACTAGACGTTCAAATTATTGAAATACAATGCATAATGGGGTCTATAAGTGTGTCCCTCAATTGAATCTCTCTCTATATATATATGTTGGACATTCATCCATACAATAAAATTTTCAATTATTAAAAATATAAAAAATTAATAAACGTCTTGATCATTTGTCTAATTTCTTGGATGAACAAACTTTTGATCAGGCAAAAGTTAAAGCTAAAGTGCCACAAAAGTGTACAAAATTTCCTAACAAGTTTGCCTATAATTTTAGAGATGTTCTAAGGAAAAAATTAAAAATAATAAAACTTAAAAAATAAAAACAAGTGATTTGACTTATAGAGAAACGAACAATTGTATATTTATTTGCACTTTTAATTACTTAATTATGTAGGCATCCATTTCTTCTTCAGACCCAATTGATTAGCCAAAAAATGTTTAGTTTAAGAGTGGTCTCTGAACCAAGCATTTGCCATGGAGCTTCGTGCGGTCAAATGGTATGTCATGTGACTCATGTCGATTTAAAAAAAAATTGTATCTTGTGAATTTTAAAGTTCATTCAAAATAGATATCAATTAAATAATCTTTGTAATTTCAGAAGATGGAAACCTTACTTAAATGAACACTGCATTCAAATTCAAATTCCAAGATGAGAAGAACTAAAGATTGGTCAAAGAATCACATATACACACAATGGTGAAAAATACGTCATTCGATGGAGAGATTATAGAATATTATGATAATACGGTCATATGATATATTTTATACACGTGTTATAATATAAGTAGATATTTGGGCTCTTTAGTTTTAACCCATAAAAAACTTAACTAATTTGGAAGAAAGATAATTAATTTTGCTTAATTAATATAAAACCAAAGCCACCTAATTTTACCAAAAGGACATCCAACAACCCTAAAATTACTACATGTGCCATTGTAGAATTGTACCAGAAGGGCAGAATTGTCTTATCAGAAGGGTAGAATTGTCTTATCAGTTGTTATTTTTTACCTGGCTCAACGAATCTGGGCCTCTCTTTGGGCTAATCCAAAATAGTAGTTTTT